>NC_088409.1:26179287-26479287 GCF_034236695.1 Oncorhynchus nerka
CCACCCACTGTGGTGCCAGGTCCAGCCATGGATGGGCCTGGGAGGGCAGGGGTCCACCCACTGTGGTTCCAGGTCCGGCCATGGATGGGCCTGGGAGGGCAGGGGCCCACCCACTGTGGTGCCAGGTCCAGCCATGGATGGGCCTGGGAGGGCAGGGGCCCACCCACTGTGGTGCCAGGTCCAGCCATGGATGGGCCTGGGAGGGCATCCACCCAGGTTCCAGGTCATGGATCCACTGTGGTGAGGTCCAAGCCCAGGGGCCCACCCACTGTGGTGCCAGGTCCAGCCATGGATGGGCCTGGGAGGGCATAGGCTCACCCACTTGGGAGCCAAGCCCACCCACTGTGGTGCCAGGTCCAGCCAATCAGAATAAGTTTTTCCCCAAAAAAGGGCTTTAGTACAGACAGAAATACTCCTCAGTTTCATCAGCTGTCCGGGTGGCTGGTCTCAGACGATCCCGCAGGTGAAGGAGCCAGATGTGGATGTCCTGGGCTGGACTGGTTAAACATGGACTGAGGTTGTGAGGGGGGTTGGATGTACTGCCAAATTCTCTAAAACAAAGTTGGAGACGGCTTATGGTAGAGAAATAAACATTACATTCTGGCAACAGCTCTGATGGACATTCCCGCAGTCAGCATGCCAATTGCACACTCCCTCAAAACTTGAGACATCTGTGGCATTGTGTTGTGTGACAAAACTGACAATTTTAGAGTGGCATTTTATTGTCACCAGCACAAGGTAATGCCGATTCTGTTTAATCAGCTTCTTGATATGCTGCACCTGTCAGGTGGATGGATCATCTTGGCAAAGGAGATATGCTCACTAAAAGGGATGTCAACAAATATGTGACATTTTTCTTTTGATAAATAAGCTTGCGTATGGAACATTTCTGGGATCTTTTATTTCAGCTCATGAAACATGGGAAAAAAACTTTACATGTTGCGTTTATATTTTTGTTTATTATAATGAATACAAATAGAAAATGTGAGAAAGTAGTGTGTGATACTTCTTTCTAATTTGGCCAGATGGTGACTAGTGATGACAACCAACAACCCACCACTCTCATCCTGGATCCGAAGCACAAAGTACCGACTGGAGTCACTGACGGTTTCTATGGCGATGCCAGGGTACTCGTCCACTGGTGCCTGTGCAAACAGCTCCCCTGCAGAGACGGAGGGAAATTAGAACTCAGGCATTATAACTAATGGTTTGAGTCAAGAGTCAGAGAGCAAGGTGGAGAAGTTAACATAGTCCTTTCAGATCAACAAGAAGTGCCCAGGGGACGATTTGGAATTGGGCATGATGATCTTCTGACTAGAAATGCCTTGAGGTGGGCTAGGGGCTAGGGGCTAGGGGCTAGGGTAGGAGTTCCCAATTACATTCAGCAGTGGGCCAATTTTTCCTTGAGTGGATGCTCTGGAACATAGTTATAAATTATTTGTACACTGGAAATTGACTGCAAGAAACAGATATAGTATTTGACAAAAACAGAATCATTTCAAAACGTTGATTACATTGGGATACGATCATATATGCCTCTCTATTTATGCGTGAGAATACTTGGGAACAGATTTCCTACATTAAAATGACTTTGAGCATTTCCTGGTGATTTTACAGTCCTTTATGTCCAAGAACAAAAATAATTATTTGTAAAAATGTAAAACTTGTGGGACCAGATAAAATTTGGCCTGTGGGCCGCCTATTGGGTAACTCTGGGCTAGGGGCTAGGGGACGATTTGACCTCTCACCAGAGATCTTGTCCTCCAGTTTGATGAAAGCCACTTTTCCCCGAGCCGTCACTCTCATGCGGCCTGTCCAATCAGGGGTGTCCAGCTTCCAATCGGCAGCCCTGAGGGAGACACAGACTGCCAATCAGAGATGAGACTGATTGCATAGGTGTGTGTGTGTGTTAGAAAGAGGGAGACCATGTTGATAGCCAACCACCACACTTTGCTACTGAAATGAGAGTGTCTGAGCTGGTGACTGGCAGTTCACCAGACCTGGGGTGGAATACCCCCTCATTATTATTACTCACTACATCACACAACAGACTCAGCTTTGTGCGTGGTCATGGCACGTTACTGGTGGTCAGCCAATCAGCTCCCAGGAGACAGATACAGTATGGAGCGCTGTCCAGTCAGCATGGAGACTGGATCACGTTAAAACACCAGCCAATGAACAAATGGGTAAACACAATATAGTCACATTGCCAAACGTAGACTGTACCCTAACAGGACAGAAGTCACTGTCAACAAGATATCCTTTAACGAACCCTGTTCAGAAAGTAACAGGATAGGCGACAACAGAGAAAATGCCCAGATAATCCTCAGAGGGAGTAAAAATCTCACCTAATCCTCTAGACCTTTAAATACCGTAGTACCCACAAAAGCCCTTCACTAAACATTCGCCCCAAAGCAGAGTGCAGTCAAAGCGCATTCTGTAAAAAGGGCACACGACACGGTCACGTTTTCGCACTGAAAACAGGATTCAGTGTCATTGTCTGATACCGACAGGTGGACTACAATAATGACAGGTGTATTCTCCCTATCCATCCCACTACGCACAACAACATCTGGTGGTAGATTATTCCTCCCCAATAGAAGTTAACCAGTTTGCCGAGTAAACCACCTTAGAAAAAGATATTGCGCACTGCAAAGGCGACAGAGACGACCATTATAGCCTTTATATGGGCTATGCATTGCCTTGATGTGGGGACAAGAGCTTTGCCTATGGGAACGTTTATATATCGCCGCATCAAACAATGGATGCTGGAGTCAGACCAGGGCAAGGTCACCGGTTGATGGTGACGGAACCGGGTCTCTTACCTGACTCCCCGGTTCGATGCCCGCGGCGGGATTCGGTAAACGTTGACGTCAGGTTTCACACACAGGATCGACTCGTATTCGCCCTCGGTCGCCATCTTGACTTTAATTCAATCGGTGTGTGGTGATCGTGCACGTTAACGGGTGCGAGAGCGTAATATACTGTGTATTTGCGCACATGAAGCGTTCACATCCATTTCTAATGTCATTTATCCAGATGAATCAACCATTGTCAGAGATAGATTAGAGATCATTGTAATCAATTAGCCTAAACTTTATTTGGTTGTTTATTGTTGGCTATGTGAGAGATAAAGAGCTGGTCAAATGTAAATAGAGGATAGGATAATGTCAACACAAAACGACTCAATCACAGTTGGAGGCAATGATTTAATGGATGTGTTACAAGACAATAATAATGCTACAAAGGGTAAACATGTAAATCCCATGGATTAAATAACAGTATATAAACACATTATTGAGTTGTACAGATGACCTATTTCAGTTATTATTTACTTTACAATGATAGATTAAAGTGGCATTTACAGTATAACACTGACAGGTAGCAGCAGTGGGAGGAGCAGAAATAATATAGCTCCATATCAGCGAATATGACAGGGATAGAGGTGAATCACAGTCCAAGTAGCTCGAAAGCATCTCCCCAATCTTCTGCTTCACCAGGCTGAAATAAAAATCAGTAAATAATATTAGCCTACTAACTCAAGGGTACAGTGTGTGTGTGTGTGTGTGTGTGTGTGCCCTACCTGGAGGATGTTGTTAAGTTTCCTGGCCAGTTGAACAGAGTTCTGATGCAGTCCGTCCCAGGCCTTAAACACACGCTGTCTGCAAGCCACAAAGGTCTGCCAACAGTAGAAATAGTCTACAGGGAAGAGACAGAATTATAATGAGAGACGTACTCACACACCCACACACTCACACACACCCTCTCTACCTTCATAGTTCATGATAGTGATCTGCACCCCGGCTCTCTGCAGCATGCGGAGACCCTCTCTCGCACTGCTGTCCTCCGGGTCACAGAAGTAGAGCCTGGAGACGTAGATCCTGAGGCGGAGGTTGGGGGTCTGGCTGAGGAACTGGGCCAGCCTGTAGGAGCAGTCTGAGCAGGGGGACCAGGAACAGAACCAGGTGACTGAGTAACACAGTCCCACACTGTCTGGAGCTCCATAACCCCACAGGCCTGGACACAGGGCGCCTGCTTCCAGGAGGCGCAGGAACAGCAGCTGGGGGGGGGGGGGGGATAGAGTGGTGGAGGTGTGTGAGAAAGGGAGAGGGGTGAGGAATGAGGGAGAGATAGTGATGGAGATGGGTGAGAAAGGGAGAGGGGTGAGGAATGAGGGAGAGATAGTGATGGAGATAGGTGAGGAAGGTAGACGGGTGAGGAATGAGGGAGAGATAGTGATGGAGATAGGTGAGAAAGGGAGAGGGGTGAGGAATGAGGGAGAGATAGTGATGGAGATAGGTGAGGAAGGTAGACGGGTGAGGAATGAGGGAGAGATAGTGATGGAGATAGGTGAGAAGGGGAGAGGAATGAGGGGTGATGGGAATGAGGGAGAGATAGTGATGGAGATAGGTGAGGAAGGTAGATGGGTGAGGAATGAGGGGGAGATAGTGATGGAGATAGGTGAGAAAGGGAGAGGGGTGAGGAATGAGGGAGAGATAGTGATGGAGATAGGTGAGGAAGGTAGACGGGTGAGGAATGAGGGAGAGATAGTGATGGAGATAGGTGAGGAAGGTAGACGGGTGAGGAATGAGGGAGAGATAGAGATGGAGATAGGTGAGAAAGGGAGAGGGGTGAGGAATGAGGGAGAGATAGTGATGGAGATAGGTGAGGAAGGTAGACGGGTGAGGAATGAGGGAGAGATAGTGATGGAGATAGGTGAGAAAGGGAGAGGGGTGAGGAATGAGGGAGAGATAGTGATGGAGATAGGTGAGGAAGGTAGACGGGTGAGGAATGAGGGAGAGATAGTGATGGAGATAGGTGAGAAAGGGAGAGGGGTGAGGAATGAGGGAGAGATAGTGATGGAGATAGGTGAGGAAGGTAGATGGGTGAGGAATGAGGGGAGATATTGATGGAGATAGGTGAGAAAGGTGAGAAAGGGAGAGGGGTGAGGAATGAGGGAGAGATAGTGATGGAGATAGGTGAGGAAGGTAGACGGGTGAGGAATGAGGGAGAGATAGAGATGGAGATAGGTGAGGAGGAAGGTGAGGAATGAGGGAGAGGGTGAGGAATGAGTGAGGGGAGAGATAGTGATGGAGATAGGTGAGGAAGGTAGACGGGTGAGGAATGAGGGATGGAGATAGTGATGGAGAATAGTAGTAGAGAGAAAGGAAGGTAATGCTTGGACAGAGAGGGTGAGGAATGAGGGAGAGATGGTGATGGAAGATAGGAAAATGGAAGAGAAGAAATGTGAAGACGGGGAGGAACTGGAGGGATGAGATAGTGATGGAGATAGGTGAGAAAGGGAGTTTGGTCCCACCCGCCTCTTGACCACGAAGCACAGGTAGGTTTCGTGTCGGCCCTTGGCCCAGCGCATGTTCTTATAGTGGTAGATAAACTTCTTCTGGGCCAACAGAACACTGAGACACAGAAAGTAGGTTTTCACTCAAATACGTATTAGAGATGCTGGCAAATAAAAATTCATAAGCACACTGAGGCAGGCTTAAGGTGAATGGTTATAGCCACTACTATTGCTTTTCCCTCCTCTGCCCCTGCAGTGTCTTCTCTGGTGTGGAAAAGCCATATATTCTGGTTATGAGGACTGCACTAACTACTCAACACTTTCCTCTTCTTCTTTAACAAAACCACAGGTTTAGTTAACCATCTGTCAATGAACTGGTGTCTAACAAACTGGCCCTGGTTCTCTCGGTCTCAGTTTGAATCAGACAGCTTTCAGTGAAACTAGCGAAAGCTATTCAATACATTGTTGTCATCATCACCGAAACTTCTGATTGTGCTGCATAAGAGAAAGATGACAGGAGTGGTTTCATAAAGCATCATCAATAATAAATAGGACAGCAATCACCAATTGGCAGGGATTAGTTTAAAAAATGTACTACACCATTAGTTGATCCCGTCATGTGATATTATATCATATAAATACATTTGCTCAACTCATTAAACAATTAATACAAAAAAAACAGATGTTCATTTTACTCACCTGTCAAATTTGTTGATCATTTCAGAAGCCTAATTTGTCTCACACAGTCAATCAGGCGAGAGCGAGTGGTGTGATGAGTGTGGGGGGAGGAGGGAAGGGAAGGAGGGGACAGGGTAGATATATATATATATATATATATATATACCTATACGCTCAGTCAAGCAGCTTGTGTAGAGAGGTGGCTCTGGTTGGATGGAGAGGTTTTTCAAAATAAGAATAGGGGAGGGGTGACAGCAGTACCAAAACTAGAACAGGGTCGTATAGATACAGTATACTACAGGACAATGTTATTCAGCAAACAACGATGTAGGCCCACAAACTGTCAAACTAGATAAGAAATACTAGTTATACTAGATAGATACAGTCCGTGTGTTGATTATGACTAATAGTAAACTGAACAAAAATAGAAACGCAGCATGCAACTACTTCAAAGACTTTACTGAGTTACAGTTCATAAAAGGATATCAGTCCATTTAAATAAATTCATTAGGCCCTATTCTATGGATTTCACATGACTGGGAATACAGATATGCATCTGTTGGTCACAGAAACCTTAAAATAAAGGTAGGGTTGTGGATCAGAAAACCAGTCAGTATCTGGTGTGACCACCATTTGCCTCACACATCTCCTTCACATTGAGTTGATCAGGCTGTTGATTCTAGCCTGTGGAATGTTGTCCCACTCCTCTTCAATGGTTGTGCAAAGTTGCTGGATATTGGCGGGAACTGGAGCACGCTGTCGTACACGTCGATCCAGAGCATCCCAAACATGCTCAATGGGTGACATGTCTGGTGAGTATGCAGGCCATGGAAGAACTGGGATATTTTCAGCTTCCAGGAATTGTGTACAGATCCTTGCGACATGGGGCCGTGCATTATCATGCTGAAACATGAGTTGATGGCAGCGGATGAATGGCACGACAATGGGCCTCAGGATCTCGTCATGGTATCTTTGTGCATTCAAATTGCCATAGATAAAATACAATTGTTTTTGTTGTCAGTAACTTATACCTGCCCATACCATAACCCCACTGCCACCATGGGGCACTCTGTTCACAACGTTGACATCAGCAAACAGCTCAAACACACAACGTCACACTATCTGCCAGTCACCCAACCCTCAAGCCAGTCCCCCAGCCAGTCCCCCAGCCAGTCACCCAGCCAGTCACCCAGCCAGTCACCCAGCCAGTCACCCAACCCTCAAGCCAGTCCCCCAGCCAGTCACCCAGCCAGTCACC
This sequence comes from Oncorhynchus nerka, assembly GCF_034236695.1. Taxonomy (NCBI): domain Eukaryota; kingdom Metazoa; phylum Chordata; class Actinopteri; order Salmoniformes; family Salmonidae; genus Oncorhynchus; species Oncorhynchus nerka. The sequence goes on from NC_088409.1 coordinate 26,186,523, forward strand.
CAGCCAGTCACCCAACCCTCAAGCCAGTCCCCCAGCCAGTCACCCAGCCAGTCACCCAACCCTCAAGCCAGTCCCCCAGCCAGTCACCCAGCCAGTCACCCAACCCTCAAGCCAGTCCCCCAGCCAGTCACCCAGCCAGTCACCCAACCCTTAAGCCAGTCCCCCAGCCAGTCCCCCAGCCAGTCACCCAGCCAGTCACCCAACCCTCAAGCCAGTCCCCCAGCCAGTCACCCAGCCAGTCACCCAACCCTCAAGCCAGTCCCCCAGCCAGTCACCCAGCCAGTCACCCAACCCTCCACTCTGGTTTTCCCAGATCATAAAAAATGAAAACTTCCAGATACCTTCGCGCCTTGATGCAGACTGGGTTTTACCACCCTTCCTCGTTCCACTCCACTCCTCCCTCCTTTCCTTCCCTCCTCCCCCTCGTCACCGTTTCCAGGCCCCAGAGTTGGGGTAGACATGGACATCCCCCATAACCCAGAGGCCCTGACACCTATACCTCTGATTTGGGTTGTGTGAGTGTGCTTGCACGTGTCATATTTGTGTTTTCCCAAAGTGTGTCAATCATAGAAAACGTAGGAGCTGTGAGTGACCTCTCACCCCAGGCTTCCCTCTCTGCTCCACCACCGCAGTGTGTGGCTCTCTCCCCTTACCCACAGTGTGTATAACTCAGACCAACCAGCCTTTGAACCATGAGATGTTGTCATCCATCCTCCTCCATACACGAGGGTGTGTTCACTCTCTCTCCGGCTTTGTTCTGTGCCGTCGTTCTGTCTGTTTTTGCTCCGGCCTGGTCCCGTTCACTGCAGCTGCACGCATCCTGTGCCTCTGTTTCCCATGACTCCCCACTCCCCTCTCCCTCTCATGCACTCTGTGGTTTGGGGAATTCACCGTTTCCCAGGGTGGGTGTATTTGGAGCTCATCTGTACTGTGTGTGTGTGAGTGTGTGTTTGGTTGGCTTGTGGAGCCCATCTGTGTGAGTGTGTCATAATTATGATCTTTACACATCATCTGGAACGGATTTATCCACTGCCATTTACGTACCAACCGCCGGTGGTGCGGTGCCCCAACATCAAGATATACATTCCTCTGCAATGTTTGTCTGTGTATGTGTCTGTGTGTGAATGTGGGCTGTATGTCTCTGTGTGTGAATGTGTGCTGTATGTGTCTGTGTGTGAATGTGTGCTGTATGTGTGTGAGAGTGACTCTATGTGTTGACAGCAACTAACCTTAGTAACCTTGTTGCACTATGTTTATTAAAGCACCTAAAACTCACTGTACAAGTGAATGTGTCTATGGAATGTTACCATTCATAACCTCCAGTCTGTTTTAAATATGATCCTGAAAACGTGTGTGTGTGTGTGTGTGTGTGTGTGTGTGTGTGTGTGTGTGTGTGTGTGTGTGTGTGGTTTTAAGTAAGACATATGGATTATACATCACCATCTTCCATGGTTTGACCACAGTTTACCGAGGTCGCCTTTCGGTCACATATCAACTCACATGCACTGGCCCTACTCTCGTGCACAGCCCTACTGTAACAGACAGCGTGTGTGTCAGAGTACAGTAGGTTATGGTAGACATGGCTGTGCATTTAACCCATAGTCAGGGGGGAACCAACCGGCAGCAGGATGTGCGAAGTCATACTTTCCGAAACCCTTCCACCCACCCACACACACACACACACACACACACACACACACACACACACACACACACACACACACACACCGTGCAGAACCATATGACCACAGTCACAAACAGGCTTACTTTCCAGTAGCGTGAACTCACATCTGTTTCCTGACAACAATAATGGTTTCAGATGTGTTAGACTATATAAGGCCAGCTAACAGGTGTCTGCAGCAGGGCAGGGCAGCCATGGAGACAGAGAACCATGAATCTCAATAATAAAATGACCTCATGCTCAACGGGAAGAATGGGGAAGACTGTTTCAAGGATAACAATTACTCCCACACTCACCATTATATCTGTCTGCACATTTCCTTCACTAATGTGCATGGCCACTGGTAGTGCTAAATGTGTGAGTGGGACGGATATTTAATGGGGTTTACTGTAATCCCAGCACTACAAAGAGTTGTGGCATTGTAATGTATTTATTCTGAAGACTGAAGAATCACTTTATGTTACACAGAATCCAAGAGGCTTAGAGCTAAGATTTTGTTCTGGTTAAACAGTTGATGCAATCTTTGGTGGTTCTGTTTTCTTAAACTTTGTATTAGGGGAGATACTCCTCCCCCAAGACCACACACCTCTAGTTGTTTAATTTACAACACTCCAACACTGTATGTCTGTAAGAAACAGGTTAATGTAGTTATGATATGGTCTGAGGTTAGCACGGTGAGCGCACGTTTAGCTAACCACGCTCTAATTCTGGTTAGGCCGAGACAGGGCTGAAGAGCAGTGTCACTCATACCCTTCCACCCACACACAAACTGACATTCACCTGCTAACAGCACACTTCACTACTGCTGTAATTTACTATGAATGCCATGGTGTGTAAGCTGTACCAGGGATAATATAGCTGACACTTGTGTCCTGCCATGTGACAGGTGTGCAGTGTGAGGAAGGATATTGAGGGGCATTAAAGGGGGGGATGAGGATAGAGAGAGAGATGAACGAAGGAGAGCATGTGTTTTGCAGACTCATACAAAGCCACACACAGGTGCAGGTGAGGAGTGAGAGAGAAGAGGGGGGAGGAAGAGAGAAAGGCGAACAGAGAAGTTCTGCAGACTCACATAAACCACATACTTCCTCACACACAGTAAATGTATACTCACTGACACAAGTGTGCACAATGCCCCGCGTACGCACACATTTATTTGCAAAATCACTTATTAATAAAAACAAGTTTTTACAAATAAAGAGCCAGCCAGACATATAAACATATATATTTTACATTGAATAAGAACTCAATGACAATTGTAAAAGCAATACATACATAAATACATACTACAAATCAGGAGGAAAAAACATCATTTAAATGAGGTTCTGTTCACTAAATTGTCCATTGTCTTCCAACATTTTAGTTAAGACTCTACCCTCATTATTGCCTTGATAAGAGACGTAGTCCCCCTCTTTTCACTGTATCTCTCCTCCTCCTCTCTCTACTTCCCTATAGTATCTCTCCTCCTCCTCTCTCCATTTCCCTATAGTATCTCTCCTCCTCCTCTCTCCATTTCCCTATAGTATCTCTCCTCCTCCTCTCTCTACTTCCCTATAGTATCTCTCCTCCTCTCTCTACTTCCCTATAGTATCTCTCCTCCTCTCTCTACTTCCCTATAGTATCTCTCCTCCTCTCTCTATTTCCCTATAGTATCTCTCCTCCTCCTCTCTCTACTTCCCTATAGTATCTCTCCTCCTCTCTCTACTTCCCTATAGTATCTCTCCTCCTCTCTCTACTTCCCTATAGTATCTCTCCTCCTCTCTCTACTTCCCTATAGTATCTCTCCTCCTCTCTCTATTTCCCTATAGTATCTCTCCTCCTCTCTCTATTTCCCTATAGTATCTCTCCTCCTCCTCTCTCCATTTCCCTATAGTATCTCTCCTCCTCCTCTCTCCATTTCCCTATAGTATCTCTCCTCCTCCTCTCTCCATTTCCCTATAGTATCTCTCCTCCTCCTCTCTCTACTTCCCTATAGTATCTCTCCTCCTCTCTCTACTTCCCTATAGTATCTCTCCTCCTCTCTCTACTTCCCTATAGTATCTCTCCTCCTCTCTCTATTTCCCTATAGTATCTCTCCTCCTCTCTCTATTTCCCTATAGTATCTCTCCTCCTCCTCTCTCTACTTCCTTATAGTATCTCTCCTCCTCCTCTCTCTACTTCCCTATAGTATCTCTCCTCCTCCTCCTCTCTCTACTTCCCTATAGTATCTCTCCTCCTCCTCTCTCTACTTCCCTATAGTATCTCTCCTCCTCTCTCTACTTCCCTATAGTATCTCTCCTCCTCTCTCTATTTCCCTATAGTATCTCTCCTCCTCCTCTCTCTATTTCCCTATAGTATCTCTCCTCCTCCTCCTCTCTTTACTTCCCTATAGTATCTCTCCTCCTCTCTCTACTTCCCTATAGTATCTCTCCTCCTCTCTCTATTTCCCTATAGTATCTCTCCTCCTCTCTCTACCTCCCTATAGTATCTCTCCTCCTCTCTCTATTTCCCTATAGTATCTCTCCTCCTCCTCTCTCTATTTCCCTATAGTATCTCTCCTCCTCCTCCTCTCTCTACTTCCCTATAGTATCTCTCCTCCTCTCTCTACTTCCCTATAGTATCTCTCCTCCTCTCTCTATTTCCCTATAGTATCTCTCCTCCTCTCTCTATTTCCCTATAGTATCTCTCCTCCTCCTCTCTCTACTTCCCTATAGTATCTCTCCTCCTCCTCTCTCCATTTCCCTATAGTATCTCTCCTCCTCCTCTCTCTACTTCCCTATAGTATCTCTCCTCCTCCTCTCTCTATTTCCCTATAGTATCTCTCCTCCTCTCTCTATTTCCCTATAGTATCTCCTCCTTCTCCTCTCTCTATTTCCCTATAGTATCTCTCCTCCTCTCTCTATTTCCCTTTAATATCTCTCCTCCTCCTCTCTCTACTTCCCTATAGTATCTCTCCTCCTCCTCTCTCTACTTCCCTATAGTATCTCTCCTCCTCCTCTCTCTATTTCCCTATAGTATCTCTCCTCCTCCTCCTCTCTCTATTTCCCTATAGTATCTCCTCCTTCTCCTCTCTCTATTTCCCTATAGTATCTCTCCTCTCTCTATTTCCCTTTAATATCTCTCCTCCTCCTCTCTCTATTTCCCCATAGTATCTCTCCTCCTCTCTCTATTTCCCTATAGTATCTCTCCTCCTCTCTCTATTTCCCTTTAGTATATCATCTTTGTCTTATTTTCCACATTCCCTTCGTTGTCTCCTACATCACTTAAGGTCTTTGACAAACACCTTGGTGACATGGAAGCCCAGAAATGTCCTCTCCGGCTGCTCTTCATCCTCCTCTTCTTCCTCCCCATCGTAGCCCACCTCCCCCTGCAGCCTGTAGCCCAGCTTCCTGAAGAAGGCCTCTCCTACTGCAGAGGGGTAGGGGACGTGGGCGTAGACCCTCCTGGCCCCTGTCTGCCTCTCCCTCTGCTCCAGACTCTGGACCAGCAGTCTGCCGAGGCCCTCCCGGCGGTACCAGCAGCCCACCACCACCCTGCAGAACCTCCTCATTCCCAGACGACAGTCACCCTCCCTGGACACACAGCCCACGATCTCCCCCTCACAGTCCGCCACCCACACCTGCCCTGCTGCCTTCTCCCTCTCCACGTCTACGATCTCAGGAGACGAGTCTTTGTCCTTGTCCTCTGCCTTGGGTTTGGTCCTCCGTCTGGCCTTGCCCTTTAATGACAGATAATAATCAACTTTATTTGTGCAGCAACTCAACCCAAAGCACGAAAAGTCAAAATCACTAACACACTGTAGTAAAACTGAGCAATGTAACATCCACAACATACAGTACCTAAAGTCAAAGAAAAGGAAACCTACTTTAGCCGGTGGGGGTTTCCCACTGATCCTGCTATAGGGGTTGGGAAGGGTCTCGTCCTGCGCCCCTCGGTAACTGCTCCCCACATAGTCCCAGTAGGGCCGGCTGGTGCCCAGCACTCCGGTGGAGCGTGGCATGGTGAACTTGAGGTAGATGATGAGCAGGAAGACAGGGATGATGAGGGCCAGGATGAAGGAGTGAAGGAAGCAGCGGAGGACAGAAGAGACAGTGGCCAGGAGTAGGAGGCAGACAGGACGAGTCAGGATGTGGAGGATCAGACGGTTTTCTGTTCCCTGACAACCCTCCTACAGAGAGAAAGAGAGGGAGGGAGGGACAAAGAGAGGGAGAGGGGTGGGGGAGGAGAAAGAGAGAGAGAGATAGGGGGATGGAAGGGATGGGGACAGAGAGAGAAAGGTGCGTGAGTGAAACGGTTCTCCTATGGAGACAGCCGAAGAACCCTATTAGGTTCCAGAGAGCACCTTTAATTCTAAGAGTGTAGAGACAGAGCATAACTCAGGCTTGAAGTGTGTGCGTGTGTGTATAACTTTAAGGATAAAACACACACCTTGATGATAGCTTTGACAGTCTCGATGTCATCTTCCCTCATCCTCCTCATTACCACCTGATCTAGCTCCAGCTTTACCATGTCTGGACTTCACACACACACAGCAACACACACACCCTCACTCACGCACACCTCATACAGCAACACACACCGGTCTGCAAATATAGAACATCTCATGGTCACATAACACATTGCTTTGTACAGATACACTATGTGGTTGAATTTTGCATATTTGATGACATACAACACTACAATGACAATATACAGCGGAGTATTTACATTCTGGTTACCATAGTAGCTAAATGGTATAAAATGGTATTCAAGATGATGGGAATGTGGTGGGTTATATTTGATCCAGGCTATTTGGGGTTTGAGGCCATGACTCACGAGGGAAAACAATCCATCCCTGTAACACTGTATATGTAGCCTACATAGATACCTGGGCTGGTCTCAATTTGAATTGAAGTCAGACAATTCAGGAAGTTTAAAAACTTTTGAACTAAATTGCTTCTACTTTTCAGTTTATTGAGAAGTCATTGAAAATAAATGCCGTTTTTTCCATTATTGGATTGTAATTATTTGTTAAGTTCCTGAATTGACAGACACACATTGAAAACACATGACAGATAGTAAGGGGCAGACCCCTATGATATCCATCTATAGGTGGCTGCTTTGTGCGACAAAAGTAACAGCACAACGTTTGTTACTACAATGTAACAACCGATGCGTCACACTGGCACAGGTTGATACAATGTGTCAGTTGTGAGTGCAGTGGCGTTTCCTCCCAAGATCAAGCTAAAGAACGGGCGATTATTTGAGGGGGTCGGGAAAGGATTTGTCTATTGCATGGTCACACTGCTTCTACAAGGCGTATCAACAACAAACAACGGGCCAAGAGGCTCCTTTAGGACAATGTATGTCTTCTATGTACAATAAAATGTAGTTCGCAAATCAGTAATATGACAATTAAAAAGCAAACCAAAACACACGGTTTTCATATATTTTGAGCCTGTTTTAAACCCGTTGACATGTTTTAAATCCTTATATGGTGAGTGGAGAAGGGTTATTCATGCGCAATGTCTAAATAAACGTCGAATCTTTTCGTTCAACCCAGCCGAACCCACGTAGCCTACCTTGCAAACTTGCAGCGTTGGACCACCGCCAAATGCAGGGAAACGGATGTATATATTCGCTGTGTATTTATTCCTCAAAACGATTTTTCTTATGTTTGATTGAATGACTCGCAATACTTGCGTGGCCACCATGGCCACCTATTGCAAATGTTGTGTTACGTAGTTTTACGTTATCATTTACTGTCATGAATGCGGTCCCTACGCCATTTGCATAGCGAGTACCCGCGCTGCAAAAAATTGACTAACCTGCTACGTGAATGTGGTCAGTCGCACTTTACGCAGTGGAGAACCTATTTCCCATAATAAACTGGGATTGTCCGTTACTCTGAGCTGATCCTCTTCATCTTTAGATAAAGGGACATATTTATATTTACGAAATAAGAAAGGTGAATTAATCAACATTCATAAAAAAATATTATTAACAAATTTATTAATAATGACTATTTCCTAGTATGAATATTTATAGTGAAACCGAGCCAACATAGCCATCTATTCATCCACAAAAAACTCTTATGTGTTTTATATCAACACTGTCAACATGACAGTTTAATTGAAACTCATAAGTTGAGGTCCCTCTTCATTAACAGTCAGTGAATGCAACTCTTCCTGTTTCTGGCACCTTGGTATTGTTTCCTACAGTACTTTCTATAGTCTCTTTCTGAACGACCATACTCTCCTCTAGTTCAGTAGCTGGACAAGGCCTCCACAACAAAAACACACTCACACACGCATATGTACATTCATGTGTGCACACACATGCACACGCCTTCACACACATTTCCTGACAGTGGTTGTTTGGTTTAGGTTTAAGAGAACTGAGAGTTCGGTGTAGGGCCATTCGTAGCTGTGTTTTCTCCTTCATTCGCTCCAGTCACTATTTCAATGCATTCCGCTGAGTTCCTGTCTTTTTCAGTTATTCCACTCCCTCCTTTTGCTTCACTCCTGTCTACAGTTACTCCTCCTTCCCCTCTGTCCATCCCTTCTCTTAGACTGCTGGTGCTAACCTCAATTATGACGATCCCCTCTCCTCCCTCCAGCTGAAAGATGCCCTCCATTGGCACCCTTCCCTCCCCTACTGCCCCACTGTAACTGTCCCCTTCTCCCTCCCCACCCCCTTCGCCTTGGATCAGGGCTATCATCTGCACACTCTCTCCAGACCCCTGACCCACCATCTTGTTCTCATCCCCCAGCTCAAACACCACCTCCTGCCCATTCAGAGGCATTAAGGCCTGGGGAGGCGAGCAGGAAAGTTCCAGGCTGTTGCTGGGGCCTTCTGGATAGCCACGGTCAGAAGTGGTCCGTTCTTCGCTCTGCGGTTCTGTTTGGAAATGAAGCACAAAGGACTCTCCCTCGCCACCATCCTCCCCTACTTGTCTTTCTCCTTCCCTCACTCCTCCCCATTCCTGTAGCAGGTTCAGTGACACCAGGCCTCCTTTCTCCTTCCCTCCCTCTCCCTGTCCTTCTCTCTCTCCCTCAGTCTGAAAGCGCAGCACGTATGACTCACCATCCCCCTCTCTGCCCATTCCTCCTTGCCCCCCTCCCGAGACCCCTCCCCTTCAAACTGCAACACGTAGGACCCTCCTCCCTCTCCTCCTATCTTTACCTCTTCCTTCTTCCTCCCTTCTTTCTGGAAGCAGAGGACATACTGTTCCCCCCTCATGTCCTGCTCAGTGGACTTGCCCAACTCTGGGGTGGTTTGGCGTTCCCCAACCCAGGCCACAGGGTCAGAAGGCAGGGAGGACGGGTTAACCGTGGTAACTGAGTTAACTGTGGCAACCTTTAGGGGTCCTGAGGTAACAGTGACAGAGGTAGAGGAGGAGGGGGTAGAAACAGAGACAGAGGCTGTTGGTGGTGAGAAAGGACTTTGTGACTTGGCGGGTAAAGACGATGGCAATGATGATGTCATAGTGTTGGCAGCAGTAACAGTAGCTGGAGTGACACTAGTTACATTACAGCTAGACACAGCTATTACATCCCCCGACTGACTGATGGGGGCTGTTGTCATGGTGACAGAGGTGGTTGTCGTAGCAACTGAGGTGGCAGTATTCCGACCTACAGCGGCTTTGGGTTTCCGTCCTCTCCTGGACCTGGCTGTCCGGGTACTTTTCCCTAAAATGGGCTTGTTCAGCATAGAGTTCAGGGAGGGAGTTGTGGTCTTAGCAACAGGAGGGTTGTTTACATTGTTGTTGGTGGTGGTGATGATAAACCTGGGCTGCTGTTGTTGCTGGGATATTGTCTGGAAATGTTGCATCTGGGTTTGGGCAGGGTTTAGAACTGTCTGGACCAATGGGAGGCCCTGTGGCTCCAGGGTGGGCTGGGGATTGGTCGCTGTGGTGGGGACGAGAATCAGGCTGGGCTGGGTCCCATTGGCGGAGGGGCACTGTAGGAGGATGTACTGTGTCTGGGGGGGAGGCGGAGGGGGAGGAGGGGGGGCGGGGGCAGACAGGGGGATGAGCTGAAGCCCATTTGCTGTCTGGATCATGAAGTAGTTCTGGGAGGTGTTGGGGGGAATGTCCAGCGCAGGCTGAGACACGATCAGAGACCCAGAGTTCCCTGTGGTCTCTAGGGTGATGGGGTTTAGTAAGGTGGTGGTGGTTGTCACCCCTCCACCCCCTTTACCTGCCCTGCCTCCCTCCTTCCCCCCCACCCCAGCGTCCCCGGCCACAGCCCCGTTCCCATGGGTCCTCATGTGCCTCTGCAAGTAGGACTGCATGACAAACTCCTTCCCACAGAAGGGACACTTGTAGTCCTTCCTGGAGGAGTGGGTTCTCAGGTGGAGCTGGAGATTGGAGGAGTGGGTGAAGCTCTTGTGACACTGGGCACACTGGAAGGGCCGCTCGCCTGAGTGGGTGCGTTCGTGCTGATGGAGAGAGGAGGGTAGGGAGGATGAGAGAAAGATAAAGGGAGAGGAGAAAGTGTTTGTGACAGAGCGATACAGTACATTCGGAAGGTATTCAGACCCCTTGACTTTTCCCATATTTTGTTCTAAAATGGATTCAATTGTTTTTCCCCCTTATCAATCTCCACACAATACCCCACAATGACAAAGCAAAAACAGGTTTTTAGAAATGTGTGCAAATTTATAATTGAAATATCACCTTTACATAAGTATTCAGACCTTTACTCAGTACTTTGTAGATGCACCTTTGGCAGCGAGTCTTCTTGGGTATGATGCTACAAGCTTGACACACTTGTATTTGGGGAGTTTCTCCCATTCTTCTCTGCAGATCCTCTCAAGCTCTGTCAGGTTGGATGGGGAGCGTTGCTGCACAGCTATTTTCAGGTCTCTCTATAGATGTTAGATCGGGTTCAAGTCCGGGCTCCTGCTGGGCCACTCAAGGACATTCAGAGACTTGTCCCGAAGCCAGTCCTGCCTTGCCTTGGCTGTGTGCTTAGGGTCATTGTCCTGTTGGAAGGTGAACCAGCACCCCAGTCTGAGGTCCTGAGCGCTTTGGAGCAGGTTTTCATCAAGGATCTCTCTGTACTTTGCTCCGTTCATCTTTCCCTCTATCCTTAATAGTCTCCCAGTACCTGCTGCTGAAAAACATCCCCACAGCATGATGCTGCCACCACCATGCTTCATCATAGGGACGGTGCCTGGTTCCTCCAGACGTGACGCTTGGCATCCAATCTTGCTCAAAGCGGTCTGTCATGTGCCTTTTACTGAAGAGTGGCTTCCGTCTGACAACTCTACCATAAAGGCCTGACTGGTGGAGTGCTGAAGAGATGGTTGTCCTTCTGGAAGGTTCTCCCATCTCCACAGAGGAACTCTGGACCTCTGTCAGAGTGACCATCAGGTTCCTGGTCACCTCCCTGACAATGGCCCTTCTCTCCCGATTGCTCAGTTTGTCTGGGTGGCCAGCTCTAGGAAGAGTCTTTCTTGTTGGTTCCAAACTTCTTCCATTTAAGAATTATGGAGGCCACTGTGTTCTTGGGGACCTTCAATGCGGCAGACATTTTTTGGCACCTTTCCCCGGATCTATGCCCCGACACAATCCTGTCTCAGACCTCTACGGGCAATTCTTTCGACCTCATGGCTTGGTTTTTGCTCTGACATGCACTGTCAACTGTGGGACCTTATATAGACAGTTGTGTGCCTTTCCAAATCATGTCCAATCAATTGAATTTACCACAGGTGGACTCCAATCAAGTTGTTGAAACATCTCAAGGATGATCCATGGAAACAGGATGCACCTGAGCTCAATTTCAAGTCTCAAAGCAAAGGGTCTGAATGTAAATGTCATATTTCATATTTATATTTTTAAAATAAATTAGCACAAATGTCTAAAAACCTGTTTTTGCTTTGTCATTATAGGGTATTGTGTGTAGATTGATGAGGGAAAAATGTAACATAACAAAATGTGGAAAAAGTCAAGAGGTCTGAATACTTTCTGAATGCACTGTGTATATATAGAGAGATGGAACGAAGGAGCCACTGTACACAATATCATAAGAATCCTAGCATCGGCCATAGCAGAGCTATCTGTGCTGACCTGTTTGAGGTTAGAGGTCTGTGAGAAGGACTTGGAGCAGATGGGACAGATGTGAGGGCGCAGGCCAGAGTGGAGCTGACTGTGTCTCCTCAGACAGCTGCTGTTTTTGAAGGACTTGCCACACTCCTGACACACGTAGGGCCGCTCGCCCGTGTGCTGGCGCAGGTGGTACTGGTAGTGGGAGCTCCACTTGAAGGTGAGCTGGCAGTAGGGGCACTGGAACGCTCGCACACCTGTATGCACCTGGAGAGGAGGGAGGGGGGGGATCAGTCAGAAAATAACTGAATACGGCCTGGATTCTTCTGAAAGTACAGGTACATTCAAAAGTCTGAACAAGAAAAGCAGGTCATAAAGTGCTATAATGCAGCAGTGCCGCTGTTCTGCACATTGTGACAAATGCCATAAGCTGCGTTCAGACAGGCTCCCAATTCTGATCTTTTTTCTCTCACTAATTGGTCTTTTGACCAATCACATCAGATCTTTTCACATCAGATATTTTTCAAGGCTGATCTCATTGATCAGAGGACCAATTAGTGAAAAAAAGAAGATCAGAATTGGGCTGCCTGTCTAAACGCAGCCTTAGTGAGATAGAAATGGACGGATGCGTCTTACCCTCTGGTGTATGGAGAGCAGTGAGGACCTCTTGAAGCTCTTGCCACACTCTGTGCAGCGGTAGGGTCTCTCTCCTGTGTGGTCCCTCATGTGGTACCTCAGACCTGATGAGCCCTTGAAGGCCTTCCCACACTCAGAGCAACGGTACGGCCTCTCTGTACAGTACCCACAGGGACGAGGAGAGGGAGAATGTTACATAGACTTCTTTTATTTTCTTCCAGGTCATTTCATGAGCAGCAGTTAGTTAGGCTCTGTTACTGTCAAGGTATCTCACGTTTTAAAGGTATTTTCTATCAAAATGCCAAAAGAAAAAGACTAATTCACCATTGTTCCCCCCAGCAGTCCTACTAGCTGCTCCTCTCCTCTGGCCCTTGACCACTGCTCTGCTGGATGCCTTCACCACCTCCCTGTCCCCCTCTTCGGTCACAGCCATCAGGCGGACGTGGATGTCCCCCTGGGTGTCCTGGTGCTGGTCCCCCTGGCTGGGGGAGGAGGGAAGGGGCAGGGAAAGGGACAGGGACGCGGGGCAGACGATCTCCGCCTCAGCCTCGGCCAGGAGGCGCTGCTCAGGGGTGTGGGAGTGCTGGTGGGTGAGCAGGGAAGAGAGGAGGGTGAAGGAGCGGTCGCATGCAGAGCAGCTGAACTGGGAGCGAGACTGGGAGGGAGAGAGGGAGTGGACCTGGAGAGGGAGCAGAGGGAGAGAAGAAGATTTGGGATGAGAGAGGGTCATCAAAACAGACTATTTATAGATCAGATAACGTCAGCTTTACAGACACCAAGGAAGAGATCAGTTCAGACTAATCAAAGTGTAGATTACATCACACATTCCAGAGTTCCAACTTGTAATACAGCTGGAGGGGCTTTCTACTAATGCATCCAATGGAACTGTCTGCGAAAGGCATACTGCCCGGGAGCTGCATGTGGATATGACAGCTCTCAAACAAAAGCAATGATATGCTATGCTATTGTCGGTTATCGCAGGTTAATGCTTAACTGATTGAATCTAGGCCCAAGTTAGACGAAGTAGAAACAGACTGGAATCCAGGACAGAGACCTTATGACATAGTAGTGAGGATGTGCAGGCCACCAGCTGATTGGTACCTGTGCCAGGTGTCTGTTGAGCCCTCCGCTGGTCTTGAAGCTCTTCCCGCAGTAGGCGCACTCTGTGCCCATCCCTGTACCTGTGGTGCTACCCGCTATCTCCACGCTGTCTGTGGGGATCTGAGCCCCCACTGTGAAGCTCTGCAGCAGGTCGAACTGGGCCTGGGTAGTCCCCATATTCTGACATGGGACACAACACTATTAGGCCAGAGTCATTGCACTACAACATCACAGCAGTCATATTAGCTGATATATTGACCTAGGGGTAGAGTAAGAAACCAAATATTGATCATGAATGGATGAATCTGGTGTGACCCTAAAACAGAGCCTTAGGGGTAACCTCCCCAGGCTGAGACAGAGTACTACTACTCACCCCTCCGTCCACTCCCCCAGTCAGTCCCAGTAGTTCAGCAGTAGTGTGTCCGTTCTCTGCTGCCGTCGTCTCCACCACCTCCTCAAAGTCAGCCAGCAGATGCCCCACCCCTCCCTCTCCCCCCTCCCCCACCCCGCTGCCCCCCTCCTCCCCGGGGCCCAGGTGCATGTCCTGGTGGTCCTCTAGCTCTGTCCGTGTGCTGAATGTCTGACTACAGCTGCCACAGCTGTACAGCAGCACGCTGGCGCCCGACTCCGTGCTCATGTGCACTTCTGTCCCGATGGCCCTGGATGTGCACACGCCCCCCTGGGTGGGGGTGAGGGTGAGATGGGGCAGGAGATTCTGGTGACCTGACGATAGGAACACCTCCCCGACCCCCACCCCCACCGTGGCCTCCTGGCTCACAAAGCCCATGTCCGTCAACATTTGTGATGTCATGTCCTCCCCCACTATCACTTCCTGTATCTCATCCCCCATGTTGTCTCCCCCTGTCCCCCCCCCCTTTCCTTCACCAGTGTGACTTTGAGAATTCCGGTGCAGGGCCAGATTGGACGAGTGTGTGAAACTGCGTCCACACTCTCCACAGATGTAGGGCCTCTCTCCTGTGTGGATTCTCATGTGTTGTCTGAGGTTGGTGGACTGGGTGAAGGCCTTGGTACACACGGTGCACACGTAGGGTTTCAGACCCAGGTGAACGTTCTTGTGTCGGCGCAGGCTGCTGGAGTTCTTGAAGGCCTTGGGGCAGCTGTCGCAGGGGTAGGGGCACTCGCCCGTGTGCTGGCGCAGGTGGTACTGGTAGTGGGAGCTCCACTTGAAGGTGAGCGGGCAGTAGGGGCACTGAAAGGTCCGCAGGCCTGTGTGGACACTACGATGGACCTGGAGACATGCACAAGAGAGAGGAGTACGTCCGTGACTGGTCCCTTAACCCAAAAAAGAGCCTTTTAATATTGTAACATTCAACTTTTTAAAGTTAAAAAGTTAACACATTTTTACCACAAAATGGGGGAACCACTACTGCCCATTGTTTCTCACCTGGAGCAGAGAGGAGCGTTTGAAGGCTTTGTCACAGTCGTCACACTTATAGGGCTTCTCCCCTGAATGAGACCTGCACAGAAAAAACAAACAAGAAAACAGACAATCTACTGACCCTTCAACAGATCTACAGGACATCATACCGGCTACAGAAAGAATTCCTGCTTGTATTGATTATTCCACTCGTTTCCACGGCCCTAAATAGACTCACATTATATTGTTCACGTCACCTTTCCCTCATTTGGATTATTGTGACAGAACTAAACAGATGAAAACAGATGGACACAAGGAGAAGAATACTCTTCATAAAGTGAGATGTGTGTTATAAGCTGCAAGCATTTCTATAGCTAACTTTCACTGTGCCAGTCCCCCTCTGTCTCCCTCCCTGCAGTACCTCTGGTGGTACAGGAGTGCGGAGGAGCCCTTGAAGGCCTTGGGGCAGAGGTTACAGCGGTAGGGTCTCTCGTTGTTGTGGCTGCGCTGGTGGTGGGCCAGCCTTGAAGACCACTTGAAGCTCTTGCCACAGTCCAGGCACTGGAACGGGTGCTCAGGGTTCTCCTGGAGATGGGGCGCAGCCAGGACCGATGACGTCACCAT
Organism: Oncorhynchus nerka; assembly: GCF_034236695.1. Classification (NCBI taxonomy): domain Eukaryota; kingdom Metazoa; phylum Chordata; class Actinopteri; order Salmoniformes; family Salmonidae; genus Oncorhynchus; species Oncorhynchus nerka. The sequence continues at coordinate 26,201,952 of NC_088409.1, forward strand.
CTGCACCCCTACCCTGGTTAGCACTATATCCTCATTCCCCTCCACCATCCCTTTCTCCCCATCCACTTCTTCCCCCCTTTCCCTGTCCTCCTCCCCTTCTCCTGATCCCTGCAGCGATGGGAAGGGAGAGAGGGAGGAGGACGATTGAGGGGGTAATAGTTCCGCTTGGACCACTAGAGTGGCCACTGAGTTTGCCATGTTGAGGCAAGACACGATTAGGGAATAAAAGGTTGTATGTTTGGTATTAATGTAAGTGTGTGTATTATTGTTGGTGGAGCTGTGTCTCTTCTTTCCTGGTTTCATTCATTGCTGGTGGAAAGGTTCCTTCAGCTGATGTGACTCTGTTCCTCAGTGTGTGGAAACAACAGCTGTGCTGATGTAGTGTGTGGTCTCCTTTCTTAAGAGTAGGACTGTGAAATAAAATAAAACACAAAGTATTGATCAATGACACAAGGTCCATGAACTAACACCAAAGCAACATTAACTATTGATCTCCATCTACAATTATTCAAACATCTACAAATAATAAAGTCGGCCAAAAGGCGGATCCGTCTATTGCTTTAAATCCCACCTCCTCCCGACCCCTCCCTCCTTCTTCTTTCTCCCCTCCCTCCTCCCTGGCAGTCTTTCTGTTTATACGCGTCTCTCCGTGATGAGCGTGTGCGAAAAAGATCGGTTTCTCCCAGCTAAAAGGCAGAAAACAAATGCTACCTACCCTATGATGTAAACTATAAGCAGAAAATGTTACAGATGCCGCCTTCAATGCCTCCTCTGCAACTGGCCTGCGAATCTATAAGCCTTCGTCCGTGCGTCATTCTTAGCTATATAATGTTTGATAGGAATGGTGCGTTAGTAATATTGCAACTACTCACCTAGTATCATTAACTCATGGCTAATGCTTTTGTTGATATTGTGAAAAGGGATTGAGACTCGCAGTGCTACTCCATACAACCTTAACAATAAACCTGAGCACAAACTAACTAGCTAGCTAGTAGTCACCCACCCGCTGCCGCCTCCCAACAACGACGATCGCTATAGGCTGGGTCTAGCCCCGAATGCACCACTGCCATTGGATAAGAGCTTAAACAGTCAAGTCTTATCTGTAGATCTGTTAAAAAATATAAATATAATACTGTACTAACTTGTGATTTAGTACTTGAATTCACACATTGTTTGAATGTTAACCCCAAATATAAAAAGGCTTTTTATAGGTTAATTGGAAACGGGTTTATGAACTCTGTGCTTGTTGCAATGCCTGATGGTTAATGTAGGAAAGGACCTGTAGTGTGTGGTGATGGAGGAGACACAGGAGGATGGTGAATGATGGAGGGAAATAAAAAAGAGAGCATGATGTGTAGGCCTACCTAAAGATGACAAAGTAACATGAAAAGCCCATCTCATTGTGCATGTTCTTTATTAACTTTTTTTTTTAATTTTCAAGGCACACATTTCACATTTAGGCCAATCAGTCAGTCTGTGTGCTGGAGACCCCAAGCACAAGGTTTTCCACAGCGTTCAGGCATGGAACTACAATGATTTCAACATGGATGGTAGCAATGATAATGGTAATTATGAATAAAAACAGTATAAAAGTACAAAAACAACAGGAGACTTGCTCCTCTGCAGCGCAAATAAATAGTTCCACCAAAGTAACTTAAATAAATAGTAAATACTGTCACAAAATACTAGAATAGAATAATATTGATATTGCGACAAAATGATAGGGATAGCATTGAGAGTATTTTACATTTATATCATAGAAAACTATACTACACAATTGCATTGTATACAACAATTTACATTATTGTACAAGTATGTACAACTGTGCAGAACCGTAGTATCACAATACATAGTATTTTAAGGCATGGGGTGTTTTTTCATTTCTTATTTATGTCACTAAAACGCTCAAACATTATGTGTACCAAGGCACAGATTCAGGATCAGCTGACTCAAAAGGCTAATCCTAACAAATTTGTGCAAAGAGATTAGATCAGGTCCTAGATCAGTGCTTAGCAACAGGGCATATTCATAAACCTTTAGATATACCACCTGTGTTAGATATACCACCTGTTATTTATCCATGTGGGACACAGCCACTTATAGCAACTAAACCCATGGAAAAACGATCTACCCTCCTATGTTGTGTTGACATCCTGATTGAGGCATGGTTCATTATTCTCTTTCTTAACAGTTTACAAAACCAAACAGGTGGCACATTTAACATGTTCAGAAGATTCTATGAGTAACCCTAAATCTACAAGGTAAAGAACAGCACTGTAAGAAAAATACATGTACGCTCTCCCAAGATATGCTTGCTACAAGCCAAGTATGTTTGCTACATCTACTGGCGGAAATAGGCTACTCTGTGTAAAGAGAGACAGGTTTATATAGTTGAAAATACAATCCATATCTTTAGAGACTGCAAGAAGTCAGGAAGTGCTACGGTGTGGTCTCCTTGTTTAGTTTGGGAGGAAGGGTAGAGCGAGAACAAAATAGGAGTATTGACAAGGTACAAGGAATTAAATTCACAACAATAAAGTAAAAATGATATGTGACACGTTACAAAATCAAATAAATAATGACATCAAATAAATAAGTAAATAAATAAATAAATAGATAAATAACACAGTCAGGAACAAGGTATTTAAGAGAGAGGATGGTGTGGCAGTGACGTGTTTGTGAATATTGGAGACCATTACTGGTTGTAATAGTGTGAATATGGTGGATCCTCATAGGCTGTAGTTTGAATATGGAGGTCTCTCATTGGCTACAATGAGGATGGAGGGTCAGTGACAACAGTGCAAGGTTGTAGTGAATCCTAATCTTGAATCCTCATTGGCTGTAGTGTGGATTTCTTGGATCATCGTTGGCTGTAGTGTGGATTTCTTGGATCATCATTGGCTGTAGTGTGGATTTCTTGGATCATCGTTGGCTGTAGTGTGGATTTCTTGGATCATCATTGGTGGTAGTGTGGATTTCTTGGGTCATCATTGGCTGTAGTGTGGATTTCTTGGATCATCATCGGCTGTAGTGTGGATTTCTTGGATCATCATTGGTGGTAGTGTCGATTTCTTGGATCATCATTGGCTGCAGTGGGGATTTCTTGGGTCATCATTGGCTGTAGTGGGGATTTCTTGGGTCATCATTGGCTGTAGTGGGGATTTCTTGGATCATCATTGGCTGTAGTGTCGATTTCTTGGATCATCATTGGCTGTAGTGTGGATTTCTTGGGTCATCATTGGCTGTAGTGGGGATTTCTTGGATCATCATCGGCTGTAGTGTGGATTTCTTGGATCATCATTGGCTGCAGTGGGGATTTCTTGGATCATCATTGGCTGTAGTGTGGATTTCTTGGATCATCATTGGTTGTAGTGCCGGTTGAAGCTAGTAGATCCCCATTGGTTGTAGTGGGGATTCTGTGTATCCCTATAGACTATAGCACTTCAGGAATCATCATTGTACTGCAGACATTTTGGACTTTGTACTGAGCACTGAGAACACTCGTTGGGCCCAATCACAGAAGAGTCTGAACTGTAGTAGCAGCTCCTGGGAAGACTGTAACACATCAAACTGGGAGGGGGGAGGAGGCGGCATCGAGGGAGAGGGAGGAGAGAGACGCTGAGCATCAACTCTCATCATCTATGAGGAGAACGGTGAGAGAGAGAGGGATGGTTTATATTTCCTGTCTGAAGTGCTAGACTAATGTTCCTCCCATCCAAGGAATGTGATGCAACAGGCCTTAATGTAATGATTGAAACTGAGTGCAAGAACTGCAGAGTTATACCATTATTAGATCATCACACAGTGTAAGAACAGTAGAACGATCTGATAAAATCTCATATGTATAATATATCCAAATGATATAAATGTACTATGCTGCATACTGTATCAGCCATATTAGTGTTGAACAGAGCAGTTACCTGATGCTCTAGCATGCTGGTGAGAGACTTGATGAGTGACATCATCTGTCCCAGTTTAGGGAGAGCAGGGTGGTGGTGTTTCCTTGACGCTCTGCTCAACCAGGCAAAATGGTGCTCAAACGACTTCAGGTCCGCGTGGAGCTGAGAGAGAGTGGGTCTCATCTGGAGGAGAGAAGAAGAGGGAGGGGGGCAGGGTGGTGAAGAAAGAGCGATTTAGTATCAATGTCTGGGACATGAAATATCTGGGCCTTCATCTGGAAGGCAGAAGGACAGACACACACAACGTAAAATACATTTACCTCAAGGGAGTTGATGTCACTGGCCCTGTTGTTCATTAGTGGCAGGGACTTAAATCTATGCTGTTCTGGGTCTGTCTCGAACGCATGTTCCTTCTGTAAGAAAAACGGACAAAACAACATGCTACGTCAGTCAACTATATCCTCACAAATGTGCACATCCTCACAAGAGTCACATAAGCATAAGGAAAGTATTACTCCAGCAGCACCTAGATCAGATGACTGTCTGTTCTGGCCAGGACTAGAGACCCTAGCTTTCCCTGAGAAAAGTGTGGTCGGGTCAGGGAGAGTTCACCCAGATCGTAACCCCGAAAACGTCAACAATAAGAGCAAGTGGCCTGAAACCACAGGATGTTTTCTACTGGGAGAGGAGGAGAACAACATATGCTGTGACTTAGAGAGCTCCGAGTGGGATAGACAACACAGAGCTGCAGGGAAACTCCAGGGTCGCAGCTATTAAAAAGTCTGAGATGACGTATTGCTGTGTAGTAATGTGTGTACAATCCCCAGAGTCTGTTTTCACTCCTCACATGCACCACTAGGGGGAGACAGACCACATCACAGCAGACTCGGGGTGGGGGGTGGGGGGGGGGGAGCACTGCTACTGGCTACTATATCTCTGTGGGCCCTTAACAGGTGAAGAAGTGATTTATGAGTAGAATGTAAATGAATGAGAATGACGTGAAGCACAACAGTGACTGATGCCATGTGCGTCAGAGCACCAATCAGTGGAGAAACATAACAGCATTAGGAAAACATGATGGATGGTGGTACACAATGGTTTGTGTACACTTAATGCTTCCTATTGTGGTGTTCTGTCCTCATTGTGCTTTACCATCGTGTTTTGCTATTATTGTTGTTGTTGCTATTGTTGATTTCCCATCGCTCTCTCATCCCCCCCTCACTCCCTCTCTCTCTCATCCCCCTCACTCCCTCTCTCTCTCATCCCCCTCACTCCCTCTCTCTCTCATCCCCCTCACTCCCTCTCTCTCTCATCCCCCTCACTCCCTCTCTCTCTCATCCCCCCCTCACTCCCTCTCTCTCTCATCCCCCTCACTCCCTCGCTCTCTCATCCCCCTCACTCCCTCGCTCTCTCATCCCCCTCACTCCCTCGCTCTCTCATCCCCCTCACTCCATCGCTCTCTCACCCCCTCACTCACTTGCTTCTGTCTTTTACAAAAGACCACTAATGTTTGGCTTAAAGTTTTGTCTTTCATAATTAATCCAATCCCACCCCTCTTATCCCTTTCACCCCTCTTTGGGTTATTTCTCCTGCTTTCCTCTCTACCTTCTCTCTTACACCCTGTTACACACACACACACACACAGGCTGATGACCACTTCTCATGCACCTCTCTCTGATCTCTTTATCTGCTCAGTCTCAGCATGTAATTCTCTTATCCTCCCTTTCTCGTTCTCTCCATCATGACCTCACTCAACTGAACTTTGCACCCCCCCCCCCCCCCCCCAACAATCTTCCTGAATGCAAATACTGGAATGTGATAAATCTCTGTGATTTTTATCAGGTCACTTTGCTGTGGCGACCAAAAACCAAACACTAAACACCACACCTACACAACTATTTACAGCACCCTCAATGCACACATACTCTGACACACACAACACATGGACACACACACTCTGACACACACACACACGAAAACACACAACAGACATGTAGAAACATTACACAGACACACACACACACAGTTGTATTGCTTTTTTGCGGGGACTTTCCATTGTCTCCAATTCTATTTTTCTTTCCTAGCCTTGACCCCTGTTCAGTGGAACTCCGCACAAGAAGAAAAGAAACCAAAAGAAATGCTTCATGTCAGTGAAAAACTAACACAACATTTTGTCAAAGCAGCATATTGCCGTTGCTGTGCAGAGTTCTCTTCTTTGATAGCTACTTCCTCATCTGGCCCCCATGCTACACTATTGCTATAGCACTGTGTCCTCATACAGAGATACTGCACACACACACACACACACACTTATTGAACAATCCCCCTGCCAGAGACTAGAGAGTGTAACTATTTTCAGTTTTGTGTCTTAAACAAATGTGGTTTCTGATTTACATCATATAAAAATAGAATGAATAACCAAAGATAAGGATATGTTCTGGTTCACCTGTTCAAACACATTGCTTACAGGACACTTCCAGCACATCTGTAGACCAAACGTACACAGCAATAATTTCCATTTCAATACAAACTCCCCAGCCGCTTTTACTTGGGCATCGAGATTAGAACAACTTCAGGAAACAGCACCAGATAAGCAACAGGTGCCAATCCACATTCCATTTCCTCACAGCTAATAAACAGAGTTAATCAGTTCCAGAAATAACTATTACCGGTAGTTACTTTCTATTCTCTTTGAGTGTGTTTCTACTCCAGGTATAAGATGTCCATAGGCACAGATCTAGGACCAGCGTACCTACCCCCAATCATAACCCTTAGCATTAACACTAAACTGACCTGAAATCAGTGTCTAGAGGCAACTTTCTCCTACTATGAGCGCTCCATCAGGCCCTGTGGTATCAGGTGACCAGTCAGACCAGGACGTTGAGTCAGATCTCCCCACGGTCAGTCGGCCCTCCAGTTGGTCCTGTCTGGATTAAGGCTGACCTCACATAGTGAAATCTCTACTGACGCTTGCCCTGACTGTCCTTCTCACACAGCTAAGGGACTCTTAATGCACTGGCTGACACAACACAAGCAGGTTAACGTAGCCAGGAGAATAAGACGTTTAAGTCAACTGTCCAATTCAGCTGTCCAGAGTTGTATTGTGTCACAGTTTGGGAGAGTGAGGCAGAAGGAGCAGGGCTTCTTATTACTGTTCTATGCAATCACTATGGCACTATAGTAGTCATTAAGGGGTCATAAAGGTGAGCTATTGGACAAAAACTTCAGCCAGTCTCTTTTCATGTGCCTCAGGTAACTGGTCGTGGCATGATCACCACCACACAATCAATACAGTACCCACATCAGTATAGCAATCTCTCCATCATGACATCAGAAGTGAGTACAGTACCATTCCACTCACCAATAGATCTGCTGTGATCTGCCTCAGATTCTTCGTCTGATTGGCCAATCTATCCAGTTCGTGCACGACGTTCGGCCGCCGGTAGGGGGCGGGGACGGCAGACGTAAATAAAGGAAGCTGGGCCAATAGCAGCGAGAGCAGCAGAGAGGAGGAGGAGTCGACAAGCACTGCAGGGTGGGAGGAAACGGAAGCAATTATTAGGTTTATATGACCGCAGAGAAGCGCTGTCATGTCGATATAATGATAATGACCTCGGGGTACGGCTGTCAACTCTCCAGAGATATTGCACCATAATGTAAACATAAACCCAGACTTGGCAGTGGAATCCTTCAGAGTTGCACAAAGCCAGCAGAGTCATGTTTTCACAGGTTGAATCAAAATCTATCCAAATCATTCAATCCCATGACTCATAATATCATTAACATTAACAACACCTTCACAGTTATCGACTTTCCTGAATGCCTCTAATTGTCACACCTCCAATAGGACACATCAGTTGTTGGATGTGACCAGAGTCCTAAATGCAAATCACTTGACCTAAATCATTACATGCTATGACACACTATAATATTATGTTGATCTCCATCACAATTATCGACTTTCATGAACGCCTCCAAATGTCAGTTGTTGGATGACATACATTACACAGCCTAAACCAAGACAGTTCTGTAACAGTAAGCTCATTCATTCCTTCTCTTTCAAGTTCAAATACAAGGTAAAGAAAGTCCCAATTGCTGCTGAAATGATAAATGCCTGTGTAATTACAGGAGAACCACAAGAAGCACAAGCCAGGACTCAGGAGAGCATCACTCCTTGTTCAAACTTTAACCACCTGCTGGTATAAGACGTCAGTGTCTAGGCTTCTTGAAACAAATGGATCACTCAGTGGTCACTGAACATGGCAATGCTTAGCTGCAATTAAGTAACATTTGCATGCTCAGTAATTGCATTTGAATATGGAATAGCCCAATCAATGATCATACCCTCAGAATCTTGTCAGCATATTATTATGCCAGCATATTAGACATAGACTTAACTAAACAAGACACGTTAGAGAGAAAGGATGATAATAAGAAGAACATTAAGAAAAAATTGAAAGAATAATGGCTTTTGAAAGAAACAAATCAAAGGCACTTACATTTCATATTTGTTCGTGTCCAAGAAATAAATGCACGACTTGCAGTAAATAAATAGTTAAAATAAGGTAAGAAAATTAATAAATAAATCGAACTCCGGAAATTGTCACGTGCTCCAGTTTCTTCTGCCTTTCACACTCCGCGAAAAGAGTGGAGGCAAGAGATTGCAGAAGAGGAAAAGAACGAGAGAATGAATGAATGAAAAAGTAGAGGAATGAGGGCGAACAATCCAATAAAGAAATAAAATACAATGCCTCCAAACTTTTTGTTCCGTAAAGTTTGAGTTTAGTTCTAGTAATGAACTGATAGTGACGATAGACAGACACGCAGACAAATGGTTAGGGAGGGATAGACGGATGAGTGCAGAGAGAGGGACGCGAGCGTGTGTAAGTCAAATTTTCGCGCAGTGAAATGTTTAGGCTTGTTTTAAACGTCCTTTTATAAAGACTGGGCTGTATGACACATCGACTGAGTCACCGACATTCATTCATAAAAACACACGTGCTCCCTCTTTCCTCCTCCCCTCCCTCCCAGCGCTGTCTCTCCCTTAGCAAATTTTTCAAAATGTTCCGTTGTTTTTTCATTTTTTTTCGGTCTGTATCACTTTCTCTCGTCCATCCTGTCCCTATCTACAGTAGTCTACACTTCCTCCGTCGCATCCCGCTACCAATTTATCAGTCCATCTACCTCTATCTTTCCATCTCCAAATCTCTTCCCCCCTCTCTCTATCACTGCAGAAGTTTAAAAAGGCCATTGTTTAATTTTATATCAGTCTATCTCCAGTCCTGTATCCTTTATACAGTGGATCTACCTTGTTTTCTCTCTCTCTACCTCTCATTGTTGATTGTGTTTCTCTAAGTGTTAAAAATGCTTTTTGACTGTGGCTTTACAGTAGGACTCTGCTCCATATGGCACGTCCCCCACTTCATAGTTCATACACAGAGCAAACACCTCTCTCACCCCCCCACTCTCCCTTTTTTCAGACAGCCACTCCTGAGACATCATCCTGTTATTTCCACTTTCCCCCCTTCTTTTTTCTCTCCCTCTCCAGGGTGAAGGAAAGAGTGAGAGACAGAGCGGGACGGGAGAGAGGTGTTGTCCAGAAGGGGCCTAGTGTTGCATAGAAACAGTGACTGGACTCCAGTCCAGTAGTACAGTGTCAGGGAGGGGGAATAAGATGGGGTTAAAACAGTACACACACACACACACACACACACACACAGCATAATGCACACACACACACACACACACAGCATAATGCACACACACACATACACACAGCATAATGCACACACACACACACACACACACACAGCATAATGCACACACACACAGCATAATGCATAATGCACACACACACACACACACCAGTCTCACAAACACACACTTTCTCAGTCACTGACTGAGCGGCCCTGGAGACGCGCCCCGTCAGGTGAAGTAAAGCGTAGCACAGTGTTGCAAAAAGACAGAAATTTGTTTCCAGTCATCAAGGCAGAGACAGAGGATTAATGCAGCATAGACATAAACCCCAGGGGAGTGGGTCTGTGGACACACACACACACACAGTCACACTTACTGTATAAACGAGCACATGTGCACTGACACTCACTCACGCCCAAACACACATGCACGTACACACACACACACTGCATACATGTGCACTCCCACTCACTCACTCACTTACTCACTCACTCACTCACTCACTCACTCACTCACTCACTCACTCACTCACTCACTCACTCACTCACTCACTCACTCACTCACTCACTCACTCACTCACTCACTCACTCACTCACACACACACACACTCACTCACTCACTCACACACACACACACACTCATAAACCAACAAAAGGATAAAATGCTTAGAGGGTGGGTCTTCAAGGGAGAACATCAGACACACTAATAATGATGTGGGTAGTGGGTACAAGTGTTGAGTGATGGGCCTACACACACACACACACACACACACACACGCAGATACACAGATACACTAATAAACACACTGACACTTATGAGGGCATAGTGGCGAGGAGGCTGGGTGGTAGAGGTGTTGTGGGAAACAAGTAGTACTCTCTTTTCCTGGGTCAACAGCAGACAAGAAAAGAGAGGAGAGGAGGAGAAGGGGAGAGGAGGAGAGGAAATGGATGAATGTGGTGGACCGAGGGAGATATTGACACACTCACTCTTTTTAATTTCCCACATCAAAGGGCTGTTTGAAGACACAGCTGGGGCAAGAAGAAAAGAAAGAGTGAAGTTAGTCACTCTCCCTCCCTCGTCCCCTCTCTCTCCTTCTCTCCGTCTGCCTACCATGATGGGGGTCTCCTGGGTGGTTCTGAGGCACTGAGAGTCTGTTAGACAATCTGCCAGTGGTGATCACTCATATCACTCATACACATTGTCACTCTATGTGTGTGAGTGAGAGGGAGGGGGTGCACATGTATGCAGTGTGTGTTTGTGTGCTCATGGGGGGCTATTTGTTGGGAAAGAAGGCCTATGTGCCATGGTGTGTGTATGTGTGTTAGGAGAAGGGGGAGTGTGTGTGTGCGAATGTGAGTGTGTGTGCATGTGTGTGGGTAATTAGTAGGCTGGTGGTGTGAGTGTGGTGTATATATGTGTACAAGAACATTAAGTTTGTGTGTGTGTGGCCTCGATGTGCTACCCATTACATCACCAATGTGTATAAACCACCGGAGGAGCAGTAGCAGAGTGAGACACTGAATTAAACCTGCAACACATCAGAGAGAACGGAACCTGTGACATGGTCTATACCGGCCGTGTGTGTGTGTTAAAATGTTAGACATCAGAGGAACCTGTGACATGGTCTATACCGGCCGTGTGTGTGTGTTAAAATGTTAGACATCAGAGGAACCTGTGACATGGTCTATACCGGCCGTGTGTGTGTGTTAAAATGTTAGACATCAGAGGAACCTGTGACATGGTCTATACCCGCCGTGTGTGTTAAAATGTTAGACATCAGAGGAACCTGTGACATGGTCTATACCCGCCGTGTGTGTTAAAATGTTAGATGTCAGAGGAACCTGTATCACGGCGTACTACAGCCCTCCCTATGTCTGTGACTGTGCAGCGGCTTATTACAGCCCTCCCTATGTCTGTGACTGTGTCGCGGCTTATTAAAGCCCTCCCTATGTCTGTGACTGTGTCGCGGCTAATTAAAGCTCTCCCTATGTCTGTGACTGTGTCGCGGCTTATTAAAGCCCTCCCTATGTCTGTGACTGTGTCGCGGCTTATTAAAGCCCTCCCTATGTCTGTGACTGTGTCGCGGCTTATTAAAGCCCTCCCTATGTCTGTGACTGTGCAGCGGCTTATTACAGCCCTCCCTATGGCTGTGACTGTGTCGCAGCTTATTACAGCCCTCCCTATGTCTGTGACTGTGTCGCGGCTTATTAAAGCCCTCCCTATGTCTGTTACTGTGCAGCGGCTTATTACAGCCCTCCCTATGTCTGTGACTGTGTCGCAGCTTATTACAGCCCTCCCTATGTCTGTGACTGTGTCACGGCGTACTACAGCCCTCCCTATGTCTGTGACTGTGTCACCACGTACTACAGCCCTCCCTATGTCTGTGACTGTGTCGCGGCTTATTACAGCCCTCCCTATGTCTGTGACTGTGTCACGGCGTACTACAGCCCTCCCTATGTCTGTGACTGTGTCACCACGTACTACAGCCCTCCATATGTCTGTGACTGTGTCACAGCGTACTACAGCCCTCCATATGTCTGTGACTGTGTCACGGCGTACTACAGCCCTCCATATGTCTGTGACTGTGTCACCACGTACTACAGCCCTCCCTATGTCTGTGACTGTGTCCGTGTGTGTATGAAACATTAGTAAGACATCAGAGAGTGAGATTAGGGAACCTGTGACATGGCCTTCCCTTGCCCTTCTGGCCAGACAAACCTGACTCACTTAGTCTAACTTTACTGGGTTAGTCAATCTTTGCGTAGCCTTGACAAACCCTGGCGCCGTGTAGTTCTGCACGCGACTGACTCTTACATGGTTTCCTCACTGTCATATGAAGCCTTTTGATGGGTCAGAGTGCCTGCTGGGTTTGATCCTTGTGCTCTGATTGGCTGGGAGTTGATCATTCCTGGTATACAATAAGGGCACATTTGAATCATTTCATAATATTTATCATACTTTTTTACATTTACATTTGAATATGTTGGTATTGTCCAAATAACCCTTCTGGTATTCCAATTGGTTTCTGTAGTGTACAACTCCTGTTCTAAATGACACCATTGGTTACTGTATGTCTACTGTAAGTGACTGTAGTGTAATGGAGGTGGTTAAGGTTAAGGCTCTGATCCTGCCGACCCCACAGCCTTGGATGTGTAAACAGAGGGAATGTTGAATATGACGCAACGCTGGAAACACAGGAAGCTCCAATTGCAAACGTGATTTTGGGAGCCAATCATTTCATCATGCCACACCATTTCCTCCTCCAGGGAATTCCACTAAGCTGTAGAATAAACAACGTTTACACTCAAAGGGAACGGACGAGAGGCCGACATAGTATACTACTGTTAATGTTTACTCTACTATGACTGGGTAGATGGACAACCCCTTAACTCTCTCCATAACCTCCGCCTCACTCCTCTCAGGCATCTCTCCCTCCATCCCCTCCCTCATGCCATCCTTCCATTCCTGCCTCAGAGTGCATGATTCCCGTAGGGCATCCTATCTGACCAACTGTCCTGGTAACCCTAACTCACCACCCCCCTACAAACACCATCATTTCCCCCCCTACCCCCTCTCCCCACATTCCCTTTATGCATCTACGTACGTCAAAGAGCGAGTGAGTGTGTTGATGTTTTTTGGGAAAAAGAGAATAGTGACACGGGGATAATAGTCATTGGGCAATAAAGTGACGTCTCTCACTCTCTCTTTCTCACGGTCAGTGATCACAGTTAATGTGCTGATGTCTTCCGTCCAAGAGATATACAACAACCCCCCCCTCCTCCTCCACCTCCTACCCCCCTGCTCCCGCACATTCACCCCCCTTCAACTCTGGCAAGTTTAGTTAGGAAAACTCCCCACGGATGTGATTTTCAAATTATTATCTTTCCATTTGTCTCTCTCTGCCTTCAACATGCAGATATGGCTGTGTTGTGTTGTCCTGTGTTGTGTTTGGTTGTCCTGTGTTGTGTTGTCCTGTGTTGGATTGTCCTGTGTTGTGTTGTCCTGTGTTGTGTTTGGTTGTCCTGTGTTGTGTTGTGTTTGGTTGTCCTGTGTTGTGTTGTCCTGTGTTGGGTTGTCCTGTGTTGTGTTTGGTTGTCCTGTGTTGGATTGTCCTGTGTTGTGTTTGGTTGTCCTGTGTTGTGTTGTCCTGTGTTGGGTTGTCCTGTGTTGTGTTGGGTTGTCCTGTGTTGTGTTGTCCTGTGTTGTGTTGTCCTGTGTTGTGTTATCCTGTGTTGGATTGTCCTGTGTTGTGTTATCCTGTGTTGGATTGTCCTGTGTTGTGTTGTCCTGTGTTGTGTTGTCCTGTGTTGGGTTGTCCTGTGTTGTGTTGTCCTGTGTTGGGTTGTCCTGTGTTGGGTTGTCCTGTGTTGTGTTTGGTTGTCCTGTATTGTCCTGTGTTGGGTTGTCCTGTGTTGTCCTGTGTTGTGTTGTGTTGTCCTGTGTTGTGTTGTCCTGTGTTGGGTTGTCCTGTGTTGGGTTGTCCTGTGTTGGGTTGTCCTGTGTTGTTTTGTCCTATGTTGTGTTTGGTTGTCCTGTATTGTCCTGTGTTGTGTTTGGTTGTCCTGTGTTGGGTTGTCCTGTGTTGTTTTGTCCTATGTTGTGTTTGGTTGTCCTGTATTGTCCTATGTTGTGTTTGGTTGTCCTGTATTGTCCTGTGTTTGGTTGTCCTGTGTTGTGTTGTGTTGTCCTGTGTTGTGTTGTCCTGTGTTGGGTTGTCCTGGGTTGTGTTGCCCTGTGTTGTGTTGTCCTGTGTTGTGTTGTCCTGTGTTGGATTGTCCTGTGTTGTGTTGTGTTGTGTTGTCCTGTGTTGTGTTGTCCTGTGTTGTGTTGTCCTGTGTTGGGTTGTCCTGTGTTGTGTTGTGTTGTTTTGTGTTGTGTTGTCCTGTGTTGGATTGTCCTGTGTTGTGTTGTCCTGTGTTGTGTTTGGTTGTCCTGTGTTGTGTTGTCCTGTGTTGGGTTGTCCTGTGTTGTGTTGTTTTGTGTTGTCCTGTGTTGTCTTGCGTTGTTGTGTTGTGATGTCCTGTGTTGTGTTGTCCTGTATTGGGTTGTGTTGTGATATGGTGCATCTGCTCTGCTCCCTTTTATTGGCTCATTAGAAGAGGACATTAACCATCATCATTATTACAGTTGTCCTCTATCAGCTAACAGACACTCTCTCTGCAAAGGAAGAAGGGATGAAAGAGAGAGTGAGGGAGAGAAACGAGGGTAGGAATGAACATCATTTAAGTCTGTTCTCTATTAAACCGAACTCTATGGTATGTGACAGAACAGTGTGTGTGTGACTGTGAGTGCCAGCCGAAAACCCTCTCCGTTCTTCCCTCCCTCTCGCTGTGCGTTGCTCTCCCGCTCACGTTCCCTCTCTCTCTTTCTCCCTCACTCCTTCCAAGTTGTCTTGCGTCTGCAAGTGAAGAAATCTATGAATGATTGAGTTGAAGCAATAGGTCAGAGACAGAGAGGGAGAGGAGGAAGGATGGGGGGGGAAGGGAGGGGAGAAGCAGGCAACCCACGCAAAAAGGAACTTTTTACTGTGCAAACACTCTTTCCATCTGCCCGGCTGTCTCCCTCCCTCTCGCTCTCTCCATCTCGGGCCAGTGTTAATGCGCTGGGGAAGCCACGCCAGTCTCAGAGCTCCCTCTCCTCTCACCGCCATTCTCAGTCGCCCTAAACATTCTTTCCTCCCCTGTCATTGTGTGTGTCCTGTCTGCATCTCTCTCTCCATCTCTTCCATCTATCTTACCTTCTCTGTCCATCTTTGCCTTTCTCTGTCCATCTCTTCTGAATCTCTCTTACCTTCATCTTACCCTCTCTCTCTCTCCCTCCTGCAGGTGTGCCTTTAATACAATAGAAGCGTAACATGCTAGACAGTAGCCATACTTTTACTGAAGGCTTAATTATCTGTAAGGACAAGAAACCTTTAACAAAAAAAACGACACATACAAAAACACAAGACAGCACCCCACAATATAACAATACAACTCAACACAACTTCCTCAGCAGCCCAGTAACAGTTGATAATTTTCATCAGCTGGCCTGGCTGGCTGCTACACCATCTCCCCAGAGTGACCCCACACTGCAACTCTAGGAGGTCTACTTGCAAAAAGAGAAAGACAGAGAGAAAATAAAAAGAGAGAGTGAGAAGGGGTCTTATTTTTAGCACATTCTTAAGCGTGTAGCAAAGTCACCCAGGAGACTTTACTTGAGCATTCTCTCTCTTTGTCAGTCTTCTCTCACCGTCTCTGTGAGTGCGTGTGTGTGTGTGTGTGTGTAGTGTAACAGAGCTGACCACCTCTGCTCTCTGTGCCATGCTCCCTGCGTCAGCCACACACTGAGTCTGATGTTATTCTACGGAAGCTGAGAGTTGCTGACAAACACCCCAGGGGGAGGAGAGGGGGGGCAGACGGACAAAGGAAGCAGGAATTCTGTGACGTCGCAGTCTGTCCCACTGAGTAACCGTGTCAACGTGCCCCCCCCCCCACACACACACACACACACACACATGCTTACGTCTGTTACAAAGTAATTAGAGCTCACAACACCTCAGTAATCTACCATTTAAACCATTTATAACCCCTCCTCTACCCCCCCTCCTCCTTCTCTCCTCCCCACACATCTGACAGGTCCTGGTTGGGTGTCTGTCCACACTGACGCACATCAGCCCTTCCATCACCGGCCATTACAATAGAACCCACTAAACCCCAAGCATCATAAATCACACACAGATAACAACAGCAGATAACAAGGATTTATTCACGTTTTAATGACTGCATGTGTACCTGTTCATTTTTCTATTTCCTTTCTGTGTGTGAATTAACTGCAGAATCTGTGAATTATCTTCATGTTTCATCATAACCCAATTGTAAATCTTTGTTTGTAGAGATTATATTAATCCTCAACGTATGAGTTTGCATTTATATGTTACTTACATGATACTGTGTAAAGACAAACGTCAATGTTTACATACACCCTGACCTGTCCAATCATTTCCTACTTCCTTAATATCAATGATGTAATAGGGTAGCGTGCATTCCGCCTGCATTCCCCTCATTAATCATTATCAGACTTAGTAATAATGAGTTTCGGGTATTTTTCCGTTTAAAGATATCTTCCAGGAAAACATCTTTCATTGTGTTTGACCTCTCTGCCCCCATTTCTCTCAACTCTCACTGTCTCACCTGTACAGTAACAACAATTGAAAGTCACTAGGTTTTGTATGAAGCCACTTAACCACATTCATCATGATCAGTTCAGTAACAGTCATCTTAACTCTTCTATTCTAGTGAAGAATGTTTATACGCACTTTGACCCCACTAATGCTCCCAATTACACACAACTTCTGCCGGAAGAGCAACAAACTCTTTACTGGCCTCCTTTTAACAATATCAGGCAGTGAGTCAGGGGCTGGAAATGAAAGTTATTCTTCAACATTCTATTTTTGTGTCAGTTTACATACACTACGATTACACACCCGCCCACTCTCTCTGTCTGTCTCCACCTCTCTGTCTGTCCTCTCCTTGTCATCCTCGCTTTCTGTTTTTCTTTCTCTCCCTTTCTTTCTCCATACCTCTATCTCCACCCCTCACCTCCATCTCTTCCTGACTCACCATCTCCCCATCTCTCTCTCTCACTCACTCTTTCTCCATCTCTCTCTCTCTCTCTCCACTACTCCATCTCCCTCTCCCCATCTCTCTTTCACTCCCTCTTTCTCCATCTCTCTCTCCCCAACTCTCTTTCTCTCCACTACTCCATCTCCCTCTCTGTGGGTCTATGAGAAGGTCAGTGTTGGTGTTAGTGGGGCCTGGCCTAGCCCTGGCTGTGTTAATGTCTGTCTTGTATTAGTGACGCCCCTGCATCCGGCTGGACCCCTTGCAGTGCCAGGAAGAATGTCTGGAATGTCAGGAATGCTCCCTGGTCATAGATAAGATGGAAATTCCCCAGGAATAGAGTGAAAGAACACAAGGGACAACAGATTTCTAAAAAACTGTTTTTGCTTTGTCATTATGGGGCATTGTGTGACAGAAAAAAACTATTTAAAACATTTTAGAATAAGGCTGTAACGTAACAAAATTTGGAAAAAGTCAAGGGGTCTGAATACTTTTCGAATGCACTGTATACATTTTTCAACCATTTTCCATCCCAAAAATGTTGAATAATCAAAGGCTTTGATTTCTGGTCACACAGATGGAAAAGGGGTCTTAGAAAACATCTACCAGAAAAATGTATCAGAAATACATCTAAACACAATAATGTTGAAGTAAAGACTCCCGTCTGCTAATTTCGAACACTCCTATTTTGTTTTGTAGAAATTCTTCTGCCTTCTGCAAGTTTAAGAAACATTGCCTTGTGCCTTGAAATTCCTTTACCAAAAACCCACACATATTTAAGGCATTTTCGAATTTCTCTCCCTCGTGAGGAGGGAGGATAATGAAAATTCACAGAAGTACCGGTAAAGGTAGACATATCAATTAGTTGTAGTGTTTTTACTGATATCAATTTTGTTAATGAAGTATTAAGTGATTAAAACTATTGAATTGTCTACCATGGGAAATCAAAGTAATCACAAATCACAGTTGGGTTCACATGTTTGAAGAGCACAGTACAATACAGTACAGTGCAACACAGCACAGTACAGTATAGTTCAGTAGAGTAGAGTTCAGTACAGTACTCAGTAGAGACATTTACATTTACATTTAAGTCATTTAGCAGACGCTCTTATCCAGAGCGACTTACAAATTGGTGCTTTCACCTTATGACATCCAGTGGAACAGCCACTTTACAATAGTGCATCTAAATCTTTTAAGGGGGGTGAGAAGGATTACTTTATCCTATCCTAGGTATTCCTTAAAGAGGTGGGGTTTCAGGGTTTCAGGGTTTCTCGCCACGCCACCTGGTAGGAGCGACCTGTCAGGTAGGACGCAATCCAAGCATGGGTCGCGCCGGAGATGCCCAACTCGGAGAGGGTGGAGAGGAGGATCTGATGGTTCACAGTATCGAAGGCAGCCGATAGGTCTAGAAGGATGAGAGCAGAGGAGAGAGAGTTAGCTTTAGCAGTGCGGAGCGCCTCCGTGATACAGAGAAGAGCAGTCTCAGTTGAATGACTAGTCTTGAAACCTGACTGATTTGGATCAAGAAGGTCATTCTGAGAGAGATAGCGGGAGAGCTGGCCAAGGACGGCACGTTCAAGAGTTTTGGAGAGAAAAGAAAGAAGGGATACTGGTCTGTAGTTGTTGACATCGGAGGGATCGAGTGTAGGTTTTTTCAGAAGGGGTGCAACTCTCGCTCTCTTGAAGACGGAAGGGACGTAGCCAGCGGTCAGGGATGAGTTGATGAGCGAGGTGAGGTAAGGGAGAAGGTCACCGGAAATGGTCTGGAGAAGAGAGGAGGGGATAGGGTCAAGCGGGCAGGTTGTTGGGCGGCCGGCCGTCACAAGACGCGAGATTTCATCTGGAGAGAGAGGGGAGAAAGAGGTCAGAGCACAGGGTAGGGCAGTGTGAGCAGAACCAGCGGTGTCGTTTGACTTAGCAAACGAGGATCGGATGTCGTCGACCTTCTTTTCAAAATGGTTGACGAAGTCATCTGCAGAGAGGGAGGAGGGGGGAGGATTCAGGAGGGAGGAGAAGGTTGCAAAGAGCTTCCTAGGGTTAGAGGCAGATGCTTGGAATTTAGAGTGGTAGAAAGTGGCTTTAGCAGCAGAGAGAGAAGAGGAAAATGTAGAGAGGAGGGAGTGAAAGGATGTCAGGTCCGCAGGGAGGCGAGTTTTCCTCCATTTCCACTCGGCTGCCCGGAGCCCTGTTCTGTGAGCTCGCAATGAGTCGTCGAGCCACGGAGCGGGAGGGGAGGACCGAGCCGGCCTGGAGGATAGGGGACATAGAGAGTCAAAGGATGCAGAAAGGGAGGAGAGGAGGGTTGAGGAGGCAGAATCAGGAGATAGGTTGGAGAAGGTTTGAGCAGAGGGAAGAGATGATAGGATGGAAGAGGAGAGAGTAGCGGGAGAGAGAGCGAAGGTTGGGACGGCGCGATACCATCCGAGTAGGGGCAGTGTGGGAGGTGTTGGATGAGAGCGAGAGGGAAAAGGATACAAGGTAGTGGTCGGAGACTTGGAGGGGAGTTGCAATGAGGTTAGTGGAAGAACAGCATCTAGTAAAGATGAGGTCGAGCGTATTTCCTGCCTTGTGAGTAGGGGGGGAAGGTGAGAGGGTGAGGTCAAAAGAGGAGAGGAGTGGAAAGAAGGAGGCAGAGAGGAATGAGTCAAAGGTAGACGTAAAGTCGCCCAGAACTGTGAGAGGTGAGCCGTCCTCAGGAAAGGAGCTTATCAAGGCATCAAGCTCATTGATGAACTCTCCGAGGGAACCTGGAGGGCGATAAATGATAAGGATGTTAAGCTTGAAAGGGCTGGTAACTGTGACAGCATGGAATTCAAAGGATGCGATAGAAAGATGGGTAAGGGGAGAAAGAGAGAATGACCACTTGGGAGAGATGAGGATCCCGGTGCCACCACCCCGCTGACCAGAAGCTCTCGGGGTGTGCGAGAACACGTGGGCAGACGAAGAGAGAGCAGTAGGAGTAGCAGTGTTGTCTGTGGTGATCCATGTTTCCGTCAGTGCCAAGAAGTCGAGGGACTGGAGGGAGGCATAGGCTGAGATGAACTCTGCCTTGTTGGCCGCAGATCGGCAGTTCCAGAGGCTACCGGAGACCTGGAACTCCACGTGGGTCGTGCGCGCTGGGACCACCAGATTAGGGTGGCCGCGGCCACGCGGTGTGGAGCGTTTGTATGGTCTGTGCAGAGAGGAGAGAACAGGGATAGACAGACACATAGTTGACAGGCTACACAAGAGGCTACGCTAATGCAAAGGGGATTGGAATGACAAGTGGACTACACGTCTCGAGTGTTCAGAAAGTTAAGCTTACGTAGCAAGAATCTTATTGACTAAAATGATTAAAATGATACAGTACTGCTGAAGTAGGCTAGCTGGCAGAGGCTGCGTTGTTGACTATGTAGGCTAGCTGGCAGTGTCTGCGTTGTTGACACTACACTAATCAAGTCGTTCCGTTGAGTGTAATAGTTCCTACTGTGCTACTGTGCTGCTATTCGGGGCTAGCTGGCTAGCTAGCAGTGTTGATTACGTTACGTTGCGTTAAAAGAACGACAATAGCTGGCTAGCTAACCTAGGAAATCGCTCTAGACTACACAATTATCTTTGATACAAAGACGGCTATGTAGCTAGCTATGTAGCTAGCTACGATCAAACAAATCAAGCCGTTGTACTGTAATGAAATGAAATGAAAAATGTGATACTACCTGTGGAGCGGCGAAATGCGACCGGATTGTTGAGTGCGGAAGTTCTGTTCGGTAGACGTTGGCTAGCTGTTGGCTAGCTAGGAGTGTCTCCTACGTTAAGGACGACAAATAGCTGGCTAGCTAACCTCGGTAAATTAAGATAATCACTCTAAAACTACACACTCTAACTACACAATTATCTTGGATACGAAGACAGCAAAGACAACTATGTAGCTAGCTAACACTACACTAATCAAGTCGTTCAGTTGAGTGTAATAGTTGTGCTGCTAATCGGTAGACAGTGGACTAGCTAACGGTGGACGTTAGCTAGCTGGCTAGCTGCAGGGCAGTGTAGACTGCGTTAGGACGACGAAATACGATAATTACGCAATTATCTATGATACAAAGACGGCTATGTAGCTAGCTAAGAAGAAATTGCTAAGATTAGACAAATCAAACCGTTGCTAATCGGTAGACGGTGGACTAGCTAACGGTGGACGTTAGCTAGCTGGCTAGCTGCAGGGCAGTGTAGACTGCGTTAGGACGACGAAATACGATAATTACGCAATTATCTATGATAGAAAGACGGCTATGTAGCTAGCTAAGAAGAAATTGCTAAGATTAGACAAATCAAACCGTTGTACTATAATGAAATGTATAATGTATAATGAAATGTAATGAAATGTAATACTACCTGCGGACCGAGTGCAGATGCGACCGCTCGCTCCAACCCGGAAGCCCGGCACACTAGAGATTAGTACACTATAATGTACTGTACTGTACTGAAGTATACTCTACTGAACTATATTCTATTTTACTATACTGTACTGTACTGAATTCTACTCTACTCTACTGTTCTGTATTGAGTTCTAAAGGGCTGTACTTTGATGTCCAAACTTGTGAAACATAGATTCAAATAAATGACAGGAGGATATTACAGTGCCTTGCAAAAGTATTCATCCCCCTTGGCATTTTTCCTATTTTGTTGCATTACAAACTGTAATTTAAATTGATTTTTATTTGGATTTCATTCCATGGACACACAAAATAGTCCAAATTGGTGAAGTGAAACGAAACAAATAAAAAACATAAAATTGGTGTGTGCATAAGTATTCACCCCCTTTGCTATGAAGCCCCTAAATAAGATCTTTTGCAACCAATTACCTTCAGAAGTCACATAATTAGTTAAATAAAGTCCACCTGTATGCAATCTAAGTGTCACATGATCTCTGTATATATACACCTGTTCTGAAAGGCCCCAGACTCTGCAACACCGCTAAGCAAGGGGTACCACTAAGCAAGTAGAACCATGAAGACCAAAGAGCTCTCCAAACAGGTCAGGGACAAAATTGTGGAGAAGTACAGATCAGGGTTGGGTTTGAACATGCCACGGAGCACCACAACAAACCTGCTAAGAGAGGACCGCCCAGCAAAACTCACGGACCAGGCAAGGAGGGCATTAATCAGAGAGGCAACAAAGAGACCAAAGATAACCCTGAAGGAGCTGCAAAGCTCCACAGCGGAGATTGGAGTATCTGTCCATAGGACCACTTTAAGCCATACACTCCATAGAGCTGTGCTTTAGTGGCCAGAAAAAAGACATTGCTTAAAGAAAAAAATAAGCAAACACGGTTGGTGTTTGCCAAAATGCATCTGGGAGACTCCCCAAACATATGGAAGAAGGTACTCTGGTCAGATGAGACTAAAATTTAGCTTTTTTGGCCATCAAGGAAAACGCTATGTCTGGTGCAAACCCAACACCTCTCATCACTTCAAGAACACCATCCCCACAGTGAAGCATGGTGGTGGCAGTATCATGCTGTGGGGATGTTTTTCATTGGCAGGGACTGGGAAACTGGTCAGAATTGAAGGAATGATGGATGGCGCTAAATACAGGGAAATTCTTGAGGGAAACCTGTTTCAGTCTTCCAGAGATTTGAGACTGGGACGGAGGTTCACCTTCCAGCAGAACAATGACGCTAAGCATACTGCTAAAGCAACACTTGAGTGGTTTAAGGGGAAACATTTAAATGTCTTGGAATGGCCTAGCCAAAGCCCAGACCTCAATCCAATTGAGAATCTGTGGTATGACTTAAATATTGCTGTACACCAGCGGAACCCAACCAACTTGAAGGAGCTGGAGCAGTTTTTCCTTGAAGAATGGGCAAAAATCCCAGTGGCTAGATGTGCCAAGCTTATAGAGACATGTTTTTTTGTCTTATTTCTTGTTTGTTTCACAATAAAAAATATTTTGCATCTTCAAAGTGGTAGGCATGTTGTGTAAATTAAATGATACAAACCCCCAAAAATGTATTTTAATTCCAGGTTGTAAGGCAACAAAATAGGGAAAATACCAAGGGGGTGAATTCTTTCGCAAGCCACTGTACAGATGTATACCTTAGTGTACCTATTTAGGATACATCACCATGAAAAGAATGACATTCATATCCGTAATTATGCATTTCTGTGTAGTACAGATCAGGGACCCATGATGAAATTCCATTACCTCAATTTTCTTAACGGGTGTAAATCGACTTCACTTACTGTAGTTCTGTCACGTTCTGACCTTTATTTCCTTTGTTTTGTATTTATTTAGTATGGTCAGGGCGTGAGTTGGGTGGGCAGTCTATGTTTGTTTTTCTATGATCTGGGGATTTGTATGTTTCGGCCTAGTATGGTTCTCAATGTCTCTGATTGAGAATCATACTTAGGTAGCCTGGGTTGCACTGTTTGTTTGTGGGTGATTGTCTATGTTGATTTCTTGTGTCATCACAGTTCTCATTTAGCTTCACGGTCGTCATTTGTTTATTGTTTTTGTATTCAGTGTTCAGTACTTTCTTTAATTAAATTACAAGATGAACACAAACCACGCCGCGTTTTGGTCCACCTTTCTTTCAACAGAAGTAAACCGTGACAAGTTCAATAACCGAAATAGATGTTTTCAAAGTCAATGTGTCATGTCATAGTTGACACCCCATTGTTTCTGCAGACAACGCTAATCTTAATTCAGAGAAGATATTTAGCAGAGTTTTTGGAAAACTTGGACACATAAAAAACAGAGGGAGATTTTATAGAAATTCTGTTACCAAACTTTGAATCTGTAAAATGTTTTGTGTAAATTGATAAAGGTAGTCCTTGTGCATAGAGTTGTATGGTTTGTTAAACTTTGAAATCAATGTTTTTTGTCCGGCATACATTTTAAGTGAAAAATCGTAGTCTCAGCAAAATTCCGTTACCGTGACAAAGAAAGAGAGAGGGATGAGGAATGATAGAGGGATGGGAGAGGACGACCCGATAGAGAAACAGAGGTAGGACACAAAGGCAACAGACAGACAGACCATAGCCAGGGGGAAGAGAGAGAAGTATGACACAGGAAGGACAAACACAGCTAATCTGTGTGTGATTGGGCAGGTCTGGCATTGAGGAGGAAGAGGAGGAGACGGCTGCATCACTACCTGATTTCTGAGTGGTGAGTCATTAGCTGTGAGTGACAGCACCTCTGTGTGACTCAGTAAGCCCTTTCTCCTGTCCCACTTGCCTCCACCCTCTTTGTGACCGACTGGGTATCAAGTCTGGGTCACCCGTATGACTGAAGATAGTGTTCACCCCGCTGAGATAAAGCCGAGATGTTAGCTTGTGGGAGCTTACACGAGTCATCAGGTCTCAGACAAGTGATTTTAATTTAAGAATTCTGTTCCCAAGTATTATCATGCAGAATAGAGAGACGTGATCATATACAAATGTTTGAAATTATTATGTTTTAATCTAATATTATAACTGTTTGGTCTTTTTGCGGTCAAGAAATCAGGTAGTGAAGTAGCCGTCTCACTTAAACCTAATTTGCTCCAGGGGTGCCATACTAATGTGGCTGACCCTGTAAAACAACACATTTCACTACCTATCCAGTGTATGTGAAAATAAACATATATATATGATAAACATATATACAATAAACAATATATATATATAAGTATATATATATATATATGTGTGTGTGTAAACCTCCGACTCCGAATTAAAAATTGGATGTAATAAATGTATCACTAGTCACTTTAAACAATCCACTTTATATAATGTTTACATACCCTACATTACTCATCTCATATTTATATACTGTACTCTATACCATCTACTGCATCTTGACTATGCCGTTCGGCCATTGCTCATCTATATATTTATATGTACATATTCTTATTCATTCCTTTACACTTGTGTGTAAAAGGTAGTTGTTGTGAAATTGTTAGATTACTTGTTAGATCAAATCAAAATCAAATCAAATCAAATTTATTTATATAGCCCTTCGTACATCAGCTGATATCTCAAAGTGCTGTACAGAAACCCAGCCTAAAACCCCAAACAGCAAGCAATGCAGGTGTAGAAGCACGGTGGCTAGGAAAAACTCCCTAGAAAGGCCAAAACCTAGGAAGAAACCTGGAGAGGAACCAGGCTATGTGGGGTGGCCAGTCCTCTTCTGGCTGTGCCGGGTGGAGATTATAACAGAACATGGCCAAGATGTTCAAATGTTCATAAATGACCAGCATGGTCGAATAATAATAAGGCAGAACAGTTGAAACTGGAGCAGCAGCACAGTCAGGTGGACTGGGGACAGCAAGGAGTCATCATGTCAGGTAGTCCTGGGGCACGGTCCTAGGGCTCAGGTCCTCCGAGAGAGAGAAAGAAAGAGAGAATTAGAGAGAGCATATGTGGGGTGGCCAGTCCTCTTCTGGCTGTGCCGGGTGGAGATTATAACAGAACATGGCCAAGATGTTCAAATGTTCATAAATGACCAGCATGGTCGAATAATAGTAAGGCAGAACAGTTGAAACTGGAGCAGCAGCATGGCCAGGTGGACTGGGGACAGCAAGGAGTCATCGTGTCAGGTAGTCCTGGGGCATGGTCCTAGGGCTCAGGTCCTCCGAGAGAGAGAAAGAAAGAGAGAAGGAGAGAATTAGAGAACGCACACTTAGATTCACACAGGACACCGAATAGGACAGGAGAAGTACTCCAGATATAACAAACTGACCCTAGCCCCCCGACACATAAACTACTGCAGCATAAATACTGGAGGCTGAGACAGGAGGGGTCAGGAGACACTGTGGCCCCATCCGAGGACACCCCCGGACAGGGCCAAACAGGAAGGATATAACCCCACCCACTTTGCCAAAGCACAGCCCCCACACCACTAGAGGGATATCTAGTAATTTAGATATTACTGCATGGTCGGAACTAGAAGCACAAGCATTTTGCTACACTCACATTAACATCTGTTTTTTTTCTTCACCTTCCTTTAACCAGGTAGGCTAGTTGAGAACAAGTTCCCATTTGCAACTGCGACCTGGCCAAGATAAAGCAAAGCAGTTCGACACATACGACAACACAGAGTTACACATGGAATAAACAAACATACAATCAATAATACAGTAGAAAAAGTCTATATATAGCATGTGCAAATGAGGTAGGATAAGAGAGTTAAGGCAATAAATAGGCTATGGTGCCAAAGTAATTACAATATAGCAATTAAAACCTGGAATGGTAGAATGTGCAGAAGATGAATGTGCAAGTAGAGTTATTGGGGTGCAAAGGAGCAAGCTAAATAAATAAATACAGTATGAGGATGAGGTAGATTGGATGGGCTATTTACAGATGAGCTATGTACAGGTGCAGTGATCTGTGAGCTGCTCTGACAGCTGGTGCTTAAAGCTAGTGATGGAGGTAAGAGTCTCCAGCTTAGTGATTTTTGCAGTTCGTTACAGTCATTGGCAGCAGGGAAATGGAAGGAGAGGCGGCTGAAGGAAGAATTGACTTTGAGGGTGACCAGTGAGATATACCTGCTGGAGGGCGTGCTACGTGTGGGTGCTGCTATGGTGACCAGTGAGCTGAGATAAGGCGGTGCTTTACCTAGCAGAGACTTGTAGATGACCTGGAGCCAGTGGGTTTGATGACGAGTATGAAGCGAGGGCCAGCCAACGAGAGTGTACAGGTCGCAGTGGTGGATAGTATATGGGGCTTTGGTGACAAAACGGATGGCACTGTGGTAGACTGCATCCAATTTGTTGAGTAGAGTGTTGGAGGCTATTTTGTAAATGACATCGCCGAAGTCGAGGATCGGTAGGATGATCAGTTTTACAAGGGTATTTTTGGCAGCATGAGTGAAGGATGCTTTGTTGCGAAATAGGAAGCCGATTCTATATTTGATTTTGGATTGGAGATGTTTAATGTGAGTCTGGAAGGAGAGTTTACAGTCTAACACCTAGATTTTTGTAGTTGTCTAAGTCAGAACCGTCAGAACCGTCCAGAGTAGTGATGCTGGATGGGCGGGCAGGAGCGGGCAGCGATTGGTTGAAGAGCATGCATTTAGTTTTACTTGCATTTAAGAGCAGTTGGAGGCCACGGAAGGAGAGTTTGTATGGCATTGAAGATAATCTGGAGGTTAGTTAACACAGTGTCCAAGAAGGGCCAGAGGTATACAGAATGGTGTCGTCTGCGTAGAGGTGGAACAACGAATCACCAGCAGCAAGCAGCGACATCATTGATGTATACAGAGAAGAGAGTCGGCCCGAGAATTGAACCCTGTGGCACCCCCATAGAGGCTGCCAGAGGTCCGGACAACAGGCCCTCCGATTTGACATACTGAACTCTATCAGAGAAGTAGTTGGTGAACTAGGTGAGGCAATCATTTGAGAAACCAATGCTGTTGAGTCTGCCAATAAGAATGTGGTGATTGACAGAGTCGAAAGCCTTAGCCAGGTTGATGAATACGGCTGCACAGTAATGTCTCTTATCGATGGCGGTTATGATATCGTTTAGGACCTTGAGCGTGGCTGAGGTGCACCCCATGACCAGCTCTGAAACCAGATTGCATAGCTGGGAAGGTAGGGTGGGATTCGAAATGGTCGATAATCTGTTTGTTACCTTGGCTTTTGAAGACCTTAGAAAGGCAGGGTAGAATAGATACAGGTCTGTAGCAGTTTGGGTCTAGAGGGGGATGACCTTTGAAGAGGTCATCCAGTTCCCTTTGAAGAGGGGGATGACCACGGCAGCTTTCCAATCTTTGGGAATCTCAGATGATACGAAAGAGAGGTTGAACAGGCTAGTAATAGGGATTGCAACAATTTCGGCAGATCATTTTAGAAAGAGAGGGTCCAGATTGTCTAGCCCGGCTGATTTGTAGGGGTCCAGATTTTGCATCTCTTTCAGAAAATCAGTTATCTGGATTTGGGTGAGAAGTGGGGGAGGTTTGGGCGAGTTGCTGTGGGGAGTGCAGGGCTGTTGACCGGGGTAGGAGTAGCCAGGTGGAAAGCATGGCCAGCCGTAGAAAAATGCTTATTGAAATTCTCAACTATAGTGGATTTATCGGTGGTAACAGTGTTTCCTAGACTTAGTGCAGTGGGCAGCTGGGAGGAGGTGCTCTTATTCTCCATGAACTTTACAGTGTCCCAGAACTTTTTTGAGTTTGTGCTACAGGATGCACATTTCTGCTTGAAAAAGCTAGCCTTAGCTTTTCTAACTGCCTGTGTATATTTGTTCCTAACTTCCCTGAAAAGTTGCATATCACTATCACGGGGGCTGTTCGATGCTAATACAGAACACCACAGGATGTTTTTGTGCTGGTCAAGGGCAGTCAGGTCTGGAGAGAAGGGGCTATATCTGTTCCTGGTTCTACATTTTTTGAACGGGGCGTGCTTATTTAAGATGGCGAGGAAGGCACTTTTAAAGAATAACCAAGCATCCTCTACTGACGGGATGAGGTCAATATTCTTCCAGGAAACCTGGGCCCGGTTGTTTAGGACGGCCTGCTCGCTGAAGTGTTTTAGGGAGCGTTTGACAGTGATGAGGGGTGGTCGTTTGACCGCAGACCCATTACGGATGCAGGCAATGAGGCAGTGATCGCTGAGATCTTGGTTGAAAACAGCAGCGGTGTATTTGGAGGGCAAGTTGGTTAAGATGATATCTATGAGGGTGCCTGTGTTTACGGATTTGGGGTTGTACCTGGTGGGTTCATTGATAATTTGTGTAAGATTGAGGGCATCAAGCTTAGATTGTAGGATGGCCGGGGTGTTAAGCATGTCACAGTTTAGGTCACCTAGCAGCATGAGCTCTGAAGATAAATGGGGGGCAATCAATTCACATATGGTGTCCAGGGCACAGCTGGGGGCAGAGGGTGGTCTATAGCAAGCGGCAACAGTGAGAGACTTGTTTCTGGAAAGATGGATTTTTAAAAGTAGAAGTTCGAATTGTTTGGGTACAGACGTGGATAGTAAGACAGAACTCTGCAGGCTATCTCTGCAGTATATTGCAACACCGCACCCTTTGGGAGTTCTATCTTGTCGAAAAATGTTATAGTTAGGGATGGAAATTTCAGGGTTTTTGGTGGACTTCCTAAGCCAGGATTCAGACACGACTAGGACATCTGGGTTGGCAGAGTGTGCTAAAGCAGTGAATAAAACAAACTTAGGGAGGAGGCTAATGTTAACATAACTGAACAAATGAGAGCACCTGGGGAGTAGGAGTGGAGCTAGGCACTGCAGGGCCTGGATTAACCTCTACATCACCAGAGGAACAGAACGTTCACTTCCGGCGCGACGTTCACTTCCGGCGCCGACAGAGATGGCCGCCTCGCTTCGCGTTCCTAGGAAACTATGCAGTTTTTTGTTTTTTTACGTGTTATTTCTTACATTAGTACCCCAGGTCATCTTAGGTTTCATTACATACAGTCGAGAAGAACTACTGAATATAATATCAGCGTCAACTCACCATCAGTACGACCAAGAATATGTTTTTCACGACGCGGATTCTGTGTTCTGCATTTCAAACAGGACAACGGAATGGATCCCATGCAGCGATCCAATAAAACGACTCCGAAAAAGAGGGAAACGAGGCGGTCTTCTGGTCAGACTCCGTGCACACCGTGGCACACCGTGCACCACTCCCTAGCATTCTTCTTGCCAATGTCCAGTCTCTTGACAAGGTTGATGAAATCCGGGAAGGGTAGCATTCCAGAGGGACATCAGAGTCTGTAACGTTCTTTGCTTCACGGAAACATGGCTCACTGGAGAGACGCTATCCGAGGCGGTGCAGCCAACGGGTTTCTCCACGCATCGCGCCGACAGAAACAAACATCTTTCTGGTAAGAAGAGGGGCGGGGGCGTATGCCTTAATGCGAACGAGACATGGTGTGATGAAAGAAACATACAGGAACTCAAATCCTTCTGTTCACCTGATTTAGAATTCCTCACAATCAAATGTAGACCGCATTATCTACCAAGAGAATTCTCTTCGATTATAATCACAGCCGTATATATCCCCCCCCCAAGCAGACACATTGATGGCTCTGAACGAACTTTATTTAACTCTCTGCAAACTGGAAACCATTTATCCGGAGGCTGCATTCATTGTAGCTGGGGATTTTAACAAGGCTAATCTGAAAACAAGACTCCCTAAATTTTATCAGCATATCGATTGCGCAACCAGGGGTGGAAAAACCTTGGATTATTGTTACTCTAACTTCCGCGACGCATATAAGGCCCTGCCCCGCCCCCCTTTCGGAAAAGCTGACCACGACTCCATTTTGTTGATCCCTGCCTACAGACAGAAACTAAAACAAGAGGCTCCCACGCTGAGGTCTGTCCAACGCTGGTCAGACCAAGCTGACTCCACACTCCAAGACTGCTTCCATCACGTGGACTGGGATATGTTTCGTATTGCGTCAGATAACAATATTGACGAATACGCTGATTCGGTGTGCGAGTTCATTAGAACGTGCGTTGAAGATGTCGTTCCCATAGCAACGATTAAAACATTCCCTAACCAGAAACCGTGGATTGATGGCAGCATTCGCGTGAAACTGAAAGCGCGAACCACTGCTTTTAATCAGGGCAAGGTGTCTGGTAACATGACCGAATACAAACAGTGCAGCTATTCCCTCCGCAAGGCTATCAAACAAGCTAAGCGTCAGTACAGAGACAAAGTAGAATCTCAATTCAACGGCTCAGACACAAGAGGCATGTGGCAGGGTCTATAGTCAATCACGGACTACAAGAAGAAATCCAGCCCAGTCACGGACCAGGATGTCTTGCTCCCAGGCAGACTAAATAACTTTTTTGCCCGCTTTGAGGACAATACAGTGCCACTGACACGGCCTGCAACGAAAACATGCGGTCTCTCCTTCACTGCAGCCGAGGTGAGTAAGACATTTAAACGTGTTAACCCTCGCAAGGCTGCAGGCCCAGACGGCATCCCCAGCCGCGCCCTCAGAGCATGCGCAGACCAGCTAGCCGGTGTGTTTACGGACATATTCAATCAATCCCTATACCAGTCTGCTGTTCCCACATGCTTCAAGAGGGCCACCATTGTTCCTGTTCCCAAGAAAGCTAAGGTAACTGAGCTAAACGACTACCGCCCCGTAGCACTCACTTCCGTCATCATGAAGTGCTTTGAGAGACTAGTCAAGGACCATATCACCTCCACCCTACCTGACATCCTAGACCCACTCCAATTTGCTTACCGCCCAAATAGGTCCACAGACGATGCAATCTCAACCACACTGCACACTGCCCTAACCCATCTGGACAAGAGGAATACCTATGTGAGAATGCTGTTCATCGACTACAGCTCGGCATTCAACACCATAGTACCCTCCAAGCTCGTCATCAAGCTCGAGACCCTGGGTCTCGACCCCACCCTGTGCAACTGGGTACTGGACTTCCTGACGGGCCGCCCCCAGGTGGTGAGGGTAGGCAACAACATCTCCTCCACGCTGATCCTCAACACTGGGGCCCCACAAGGGTGCGTTCTGAGCCCTCTCCTGTACTCCCTGTTCACCCACGACTGCGTGGCCACGCACGCCTCCAACTCAATCATCAAGTTTGCGGACGACACAACAGTGGTAGTCTTGATTACCAACAACGACGAGACGGCCTACGGGGAGGAGGTGAGGGCCCTTGGAGTGTGGTGTCAGGAAAATAACCTCACACTCAACGTCAACAAAACTAAGGAGATGATTGTGGACTTCAGGAAACAGCAGAGGGAACACCCCCCTATCCACATCGATGGAACAGTAGTGGAGAGGGTAGCAAGTTTTAAGTTCCTCGGCATACACATCACAGACAAACTGAACTGGTCCACTCACACAGACAGCATCGTGAAGAAGGCGCAGCAGCGCCTCTTCAACCTCAGGAGGCTGAAGAAATTCGGCTTGTCACCAAAAGCACTCACAAACTTCTACAGATGCACAATCGAGAGCATCCTGGAGGGCTGTATCACCGCCTGGTACGGCAACTGCTCCGCCCTCAACCGTAAGGCTCTCCAGAGGGTAGTGAGGTCTGCACAACGCATCACCGGGGGCAAACTACCTGCCCTCCAGGACACCTACACCACCCGATGTTACAGGAAGGCCATAAAGATCATCAAGGACATCAACCACCCGAGCCACTGCCTGTTCACCCCGCTATCATCCAGAAGGCGAGGTCAGTACAGGTGCATCAAAGCTGGGACCGAGAGACTGAAAAACAGCTTCTATCTCAAGGCCATCAGACTGTTAAACAGCCACCACTAACATTGAGTGGCTGCTGCCAACACACTGACACTGACACGGACTCAACTCCAGCCACTTTAATAATGGGAATTGATGGGAAATGATGTAAATATATCACTAGCCACTTTAAACAATGCTACCTTATATAATGTTACTTACCCTACATTATTCATCTCATATGCATACGTATATACTGTACCCTACATCATCGACTGCATCCTTATGTAATACATGTATCACTAGCCACTTTAACTATGCCACTTTGTTTACATACTCATCTCATATGTATATACTGTACTCGATACCATCTACTGTATCTTGCCTATGCTGCTCTGTACCATCACTCATTCATATATCCTTATGTACATATTCTTTATCCCCTTACACTGTGTATAAGACTGTTAGTTAGATTGTTGTTGGTTATTACTGCATTGTCGGAACTAGAAGCACAAGCATTTCGCTACACTAGCATTAACATCTGCTAACCATGTGTATGTGACAAATAACATTTGATTTGATTTGATTTGAGTAGGATGAGGGTACGGCTAAAGGCTATCAGGACTGGTCGTTTAGTGCATTCAGAGCAGAGAGTAAAAGGAGCAGGTTTCTGGGCGTTAAGAGAATAGATCCAAGGCATAATGTACAGACAGAGGTATGGTAGGATGTGAGTACATTGGAGGTAAACCTAGGCATTGAGTAATGATGAGAGAGATATTGTCTCTAGAGATGTTTAAACCAGGCGATGTCACTGCATATGTGGGAGGTGGAACTAAATGGTAGGTTAAGGCATATTGAGCAGGGCTAGAGGCTCTACAGTGAAATAAGACAATAATCACTAACCAGGACAGTAATGGGCAAGGCATATTGATATTAGGGAGAGGCATGCGTAGCCGGGTGATCAATAGGGGTCCAGTGAGTGGTTGGGCTGGCTGGAGACACAGCGATTCAGACAGCTAGCAGACTGGGGATAGCAAGCTAGCAGAAGGGCCTTAGAGGGACGTCTCAACGGAGAAAAGTCTGTTTAGGCCTTCGCATGCAGTGACGTCGGTAGACGTCGGTCGTGATGGATTAGTAGGGTTCCGAGTAGCAGAGGGGTCCAAGTACACTTGGCAAAACAGGTATAGTGGCCCAAGAAATTGGCCGATGGATCTATACAGCTAACAGTCCAATATACTCTAGATTCAGGGGTGGTCGCGATGTAGAGGCCAGTTGAGTACCACCTCGAGCAGATAACGTCGTAGTTCAGTCGTGAAGGATCGGCGGGGTTCCGTGCCCCGTACCGGCAGTAGAAGGGGTCCGGGTATTGTAGCCCAGGAGTGGCTGATGGGCCTCTTTAGCTAAACGGGAGAAAGGGCCTAGCATAGGCTAGCTTCAGGCTAATTGGTGCTTGCTCTGGGACCGACGTTAGCCAGTACTCAGATAGCAGCTAGCTAGCTGCGAAGATCCAGGTGAAAATATCCAGAGCTTGCGGTAGGAATCCGGGGATATGGAGAGAAAATAGGTCCGGCATGCTCTGGTTTGAGTCGCGTTGTACAGACTGGCGAGAGCTTTCCGAGCTAAAGGTTAGCTGCTGACTACTAGCTAGTAGCTAGTGAGCTGGCTAGCTTCTGTTGGGGGATTTCAGATTCGAGGTGAATAATACTTTAGAAAAAAACTGATCCGTACCACATTGGGTGAGGCGGGTTGCAGGAGAGTGTTTTGAAGTTGAGTTTTAGAAGAATATATAAAAAAGATATGCAAAGAAAAATATATAAAAATATATATACACGGGACACGACAAGACGAGGACAAAAGACTGCTACGCCATCTGGGAATCTGCTAACCATGTGTATGTGACCAATCAAATTTGATTTGATTTGATTTATTTCACTTATAATTCAATTTTAGTAAAACATTTCAGTCGCATCTCACACCTGCATATAGGCCTATCTGACCAATCAAACATGTCAACAACTTTCTAACCCATTCCATAGCAAGCTGCTCTATCAGTGCTAATTGGTGGATTAAATTAATGACCTCAAATGTAAAAACACTGTTGATTTCCCAGGTAAAAAAAATGAACAAAAATGTACTATATGAACCATTACCTTTTTTGTTTGAATGAGATTAGAACTTTATTTTCTGTCAAGAACCCCTGAAAAAAAGGGTTACTGTTGGAACTGAACAATTGGAATCTAATTTATGTTCCAAACCCTGGTATTTACAGTTTAGTATAGTATAAATACTGTATATACTATAGTAATTACTGCAGTGTTTTTGCGGACTGTAGTATACTGTAGTATTTATCAAATCAAATCAAAGTTATTTTGTCACGTGCGCCGAATACAACAGTGAAATGCTTACTTACAGGCTCTAACCAATGGTGCAAAAAAAAGGTATATGTGTGTGTGTGTGTGTGTGTGTGTGTGTGTGTGTGTGTGTGTGTGTGTGTGTGTGTGTAGGTAGGTAAAGAAATAAAACAACAGTAAAGACAAGCTATATACAGTAGCGAGGCTATAAAAGTAGCGAGGCTATAAAATATAAAAGTAGCGGGGCTATAAAAGTAGCGACGCTACATACAGACTCCGGTTAGTCAGGCTTATTGAGGTAGTATGTAGGTATTGTTAAAGCGACTATGCATATATGATGAACAGAGAGTAGCAGAAGCGTAAAAAGAGGGGTTGGAGGGTGGTGGGACACAATGCAGATAGCCCGGTTTGCCAATGTGCGGGAGCACTGGTTGGTCGGGCCAATTTAGGTAGTATGTACATGAATGTACAGTTAAAGTGCCTATGCATATAAGATAAACAGAGAGTAGCAGCAGCGTAAAAGAGGGGTTGGGGGGGGGATACACAATGCAAATAGTCCGGGTAACCATTTTGTTACCTGTTCAGGAGTCTCATGGCTTGGGGTGTAAAAACTGTTGAGAAGCCTTTTTGTCCTAGACTTGGCACTCCGGTACCGCTTGCCATGCAGTAGTAGAGAGAACAGTCTATGACTGGGGTGGCTGGGGTCTTTTTAAGGACCATTTTTAGGACCTTTCTCTGACACCGCCTGGTGTAGAGGTCCTGGATGGCAGGCAGCTTTGCCCCAGTGATGTACTGGGCCGTACGCACTACTCTCTGAAGTGCCTTGTGGTCGGAGGCCGAGCAATTGCCGTACCAGGCAGTGATGCAACCGGTCAGGATGCTCTCAATGTTGCAGCTGTAGAACCTTTTGAGGATCTCAGGACCCATGCCATATCTTTTTAGTTTCCTGAGGGGGAATAGGCTTTGTCGTGCCCTCTTCACGACTGTCTTGGTGTGTTTGGACCAATCTAGTTTGTTGTTGATGTGGACACCAAGGAATTTAAAGCTCTCAACCTGCTCCACTACAGCCCCGTCGATGAGAATGGGGACGTGCTCGGTCCTCCTTTTCCTGTAGTCCACAATCATCTCCTTAGTCTTGGTTACGTTGAGGGATAGGTTGTTATTCTGGCACCACCCGGCCAGGTCTCTGACCTCCTCCCTATAGGCTGTCTCGTCGTTGTCAGTGATCACTGTTGTGTCGTCAGCAAACTGGTTTTTGAGTCGTGCATGGCCATGCAGTCGTGGGTGAACAGGGAGTACAGGAGGGGACTGAGCACGCACCCCTGGGGAACTCCAGTGTCGAGGATCAGCGTGGCAGATGTGTTTCTACCTACCCTCACCACCTGGGGGCGGCCTGTCAGGAAGTCCAGGATCCAGTTGCAGAGGGAGGTGTTTAGTCCCAGGATCCTTAGCTTGGTGATGAGCTTTGAGGGTACTATGGTGTTGAACGCTGAGCTGTAGTCAATGAAAATCATTCTCACATAGGTGTTCCTTTTGTCCAGGTGGAAAAGGGCAGTGTGGAGTGCAATAGAGATTGCATCATCTGTGGATCTGTTTGGGCGGTATGCAAATTGGAGTGGGTCTAGGGTTTCTGGGATAATGGTGTTGATGTGAGCCATTACCAGCCTTTCAAAGCACTTCATGGCTACGGACGTGAGTGCTACGGGTCTGTAGTCAGTTAGGCAGGTTGCGTTTGTGTTCTTGGACACAGGGACTATGGTGGTCTGCTTAAAGCATGTTGGTATTACAGACTCAATCAGGGACATGTTGAAAATGTCAGTGAAGACACCTGCCAGTTGGTCAGCACATGCCCGGAGCACACGTCCTGGTGATCCGTCTGGCCCTGCAGCCTTGTGTATGTTGACCTGTTTAAAGGTCTTACTCACGTCGGCTACGTAGAGCGAGATCAAACAATCGTCCGGAACAGCTGATGCTCTCATGCATGCCTCAGTGTTGCTTGCCTCGAAGCGAGCATAGAAGTGATTTATCTCGTCTGGTAGGCTCGTGTCACTGGGCAGCTCGCGGCTGTGCTTCCATTTGTAGTCTGTAATAGTTTGCAAGCCCTGCCACATCCGACGAGCATCGGAGCCGGGGTAGTATGATTCAATCTCAGCCCTGTATTGACGCTTTGTCTGTTTGATGGTTCGTCGCAGGGCATAGCGGGATTTCTTGTAAGCTTCCGGGTTAGAGTCCCGCACCTTGAAAGCGGCAGCTCTACCCTTTAGCTCAGTGCGAATGATGCATGTAATCCATGGCTTCTGGTTGGGGTATGTACGTACAGTCACTGTGGGGACGACATCCTCAATGCACTTATTGATAAAGCCAGTGACTGATGTGGTGTACTCCTCAATGTCATCGGAAGAATCCCGGAACATGTTCCAGTCTGTGATAGCAAGGCAGTCCTGTAGTTTAGCATCTGCTTCATCTGACCATTTTTTATAGAGTCACTGGTGCTTCCTGCTTTAATTGTGGCTTGTAAGCAGGAATCAGGAGGATAGAGTTGTGGTCGGATTTACCAAATGGATGGCGAGGGAGAGCTTTGTACATGTCTCTGTGTGTGGAGTACAGGTGATTTTTTCCCCCTCTGGTTGCACATTTAACATGTTGATAGAGATTTGGTAGAACTGATTTAAGTTTCCCTGCATTAAAGTCTCCGGCCACTAGGAGCGCCGCCTCTGGATGAGTGGTTTCCTGTTTGCTTATTTCCTTATATAGCTGACTGAGTGCAGTATTAGTGCCAGCATCTGTCTGTGGTGGTAAATAAACAGCCACGAAAAGTATAGCTGAGAACTCTCTAGGCAAGTAGTGTGGCTTGCAGTTTATCACAATATACTCAACTTCAAGCGAGCAAAATCTAGAGACTTCCTTAGATTTCGTGCACCAGCTGTTGTTTACAAATATGCACAGACTGCCCCCCCTCCTCGTCTTACCGGAGTGTGCTGTTCTATCCTGCCGGTGCAGCGTGTATCCCGCTAGCTGAATATCCATGTCGTCATTCAGCCACAATTCCGTGTAGCATAGGATATTACAGTTTTTGATGTCCCGTTGGTAGGAAATTATTGGGATGTCTGCCCTGTGGGGTGTTTGGAGACTATTGTGTGAGTCCTGCTTGCTGCTGTTATTGTTGTTGAAGAAATCTTTGTCTAATCCGAGGTGAGTGATCGCCATCCTGATATCCAGAAGCTCTTTTCCTCCGTAAGACACGGTTGCAGAAACATTATGTACAAAATAATTTACAAATATTGCGAAAAAAAACACATACAAAAAAACCATATAATAGCACAATTGGTTAGGAGACCGTAAAACGGCGGCCATCTCCTCCGGCGCCATTTTGCGGACTGTAGTATACTGTAGTATTTACTGTAGTGTTTTTGGGAACATTACTATAGTATTTACTAAAGTGTTTTAGCTTCATTATCTTTGACATAGAGGTGGAGGCTTTCTCCTTGAGGAAAACTACACTGGAGAAATACTAAAAGAGGACATTTTCCAAAACCTGTAGGTAGGTAGTTTGGACTGGGTTCTGAATGGATAGTTCAGAGCTTCTGCTCTTTTCTATAACCTGTAGGGAACACAATATATAGTCTATACTTGGCATTTAGGTTTCTCACTTATGGACGGAGGGGAATGGGCAAATTAAATATTTAAAAAAACTGTAGTGTTTTTGAGGACTGTTATGTAGTATTTATTACAGTGTTTTTTGTGTGGATAATACGGTAATATTTACTACAGTATTCTACAGTATACTACAACATTCTATAGAAAGTACTACACATGATCGAGGGATACTATTGTGTGTAGTACAGTAGTATTTTTTCATGTGGGCAGTGTGAGTCAGTAGGCCCAGTTCCTGTGCTGTCTCACTCCACTGTACCCTCTGTCTGCACTGACATCAGTGTACCCCCTAGCAGGGAAGGGACTCAAAACTGACATTGGATCACTTCCTATGAACAACTTCATCCAAATCCACATGAAGTGATTAGGCTAATCGCTGGGAGTCGCTGGGTCCTGAGCTGCACTCGGAGCAGTTAGGAGGCTTTAATCTCCTCTCTGTGCATGCTGGGGCTGATCTGGGAGCAGAAAGTAATGGTTTTAGGCAGAAGCTAAATAGCCCGGGGAGGGATCAAATTACTTTACCACCAGGGTAGTTCCCCCCGTTTCCCTTGGATTACATCACCTCCCAGGAGCCTTCATCCGTGAGCAAGCACATACCGCACGGCGAGGTGAGGCCTGATACTACACTGTAGGGTGGGTGGGGGGACTGTGGTCTATGATCTCTATATATGGTATGTACTGTACAGTAGTCTATATATGGTATGTACTGTACAGTAGTCTATATTTGATGATAGGGATGAGAAATGGTGTTGGGAGGAGTTTCATACACTATTTACCCTAGAAGCAATAGAAGGTGATCTGCTGCCTTATTGTATGTAACTGACGTTGGGTGTGTCACTGTGTGTATGTTTGCAATATGTGTATGTGTGTTAGTAAAACTCACATCTGGCCTCAGCCCAGATATCACTGAGTTCATCATGTCATGTGGCAGTAAAGCAGCCTGCCCTACTGCCATATACAATCCCCTAATGTGTTGTATCTGGTACAACAATCAATGATTCCTCTAATACTGCATCAGTAAGCGGAAGCCATGTGTCACGCCCTGGCCATAAAGAGGGTTTTATTCTCTATTTTGGTTAGGCCAGGGTGTGACTAGGGTGGGAATTCTAGTTTCTTTATTTCTATGTTTTCTATTTCGTTGTGTTTGGCCGGGTGTAGTTCTCAATCAGAGGCAGCTGTCTATCGTTGTCTCTGATTGAGAATCATTCTTAGGCAGCTTTTTCCCAACTGTGTTTTGTGGGTAGTTGTTTTCTGTTTCGTATTTCTGCACCTGACAGAACTGTTTGTTGTCGTTTTGCTCTTTGTTATTTTGTTTCAGTGTTCAGTTTGAAAATAAATATAATGAACATGTACCACGCTGCACTTTGGTCCACTCCTTCTTCATCAGACGAGCGTTACACCATGTATTATGAGAGAGAGAGTTTATTGGATTAGAACAGGACGGAGGGTGTGGAATCAGAATCCCTCTATGAGGTACTTGGAGGGTGGAATCTGTGTATGAGGTTAGAGATGGACTAGGAGGGTTAGTTTGTGTATAAATCTGTGTGTGTGTGTGGAATTATATGTGTGAGTGTGTTTGGAATCTCTCTGAGGTTATGGTTGGGGCAGAAGAGAAGCCCAGGTTTCCCCAGGGGACAAATGTGTTTTCTCCTGTACGCAGCAGGTTACGTCAGCTCCTCCGTACGCACACACACACCACACACACACACACACACACACACACACACACACACACACACACACACACACACACACACACACACACACACACACACACACACACACACACACACACACACACACACACACACACACACACACACACACACACACACACAGCTTATAACACACAGCTTATAAAGAACCCCTGTGAGGTCAGCTCCTACAGGCTGAGGCTGCCCACTGTTAGCCTGGCTAGCCAGCTAAGCCCCACAGTCTCCCAGGCGGCTCCAGCCACCAACCACCCTGCTGCCCTGCTCTTGCTCTCTCTCTCTCCTGCTCTGTCTCTCTTCCTCCTGCTCTCTCTCTCTTTCTCCTGATCTCTCTCTCTCTCTCTTTCTCTCTCCCGCTCTCCCTTTCTCCTGCTCTCTCTTGCTCTCTCCCGCTTTCTCTCTCTCTCTCGTGCTCTCTCTCTCTCTCTCTGTCGGCTGTCTGTCCTGCCGTTGGCTCTCTGGAAGGTTGTGTGTGTATTTGGGAGGGGGTCAGTGCTGCAGACTGTGGCCTGGTGGTCTTTTCCTAAAATGTCGGCACCCCTCCTCTCGTCTTCCCCCTCTACCCTTTCCTCTCTTTTTATCCCTTTCTCAGGGGCTTGGGGGGCTGTGGGCAGGGGCCTTATTCCATCAGCCCCGGGGCTTCTGTCGGAGGCTTGTTCCATTTTGCGTCATGGTGTTGACTGAGCGGACCCCACACTTAACTCCCATAGAGCAGTAGGCTGGGCGGGCAGGCAGGCGGCGCAGGGTGACGCTGCCCCATGTTCACAGACTGGTGATCTGATGGCCGTGTTTATTTTATGTAGCACTCGTTTGAAGGAGCAGAAAAAGTCTTTGGGCTTTTTGTTTCAGTGCTTTCACTGCCAGGTCAGAGGTGCTCACCGTGGTTACGCTCAGGAAGAATAATATTTGCCCTCATATTCGCTCCAAACAGGCTTTTTTCCATATTAGTGTGTGTGTGTGTGTGTGTGTGTGTGTGTGTGTGTGTGTGTGTGTGTGTGTGTGTGTGTGTGTGTGTGTGTGTGTGTGTGTGTGTGTGTGTGTGTGTGTGTGTGTGTGTGTGTGCGTGTGCGTGCGTGTACGTGTGTGGTGTCAGGGATATTTGTTGAGTTTCTCTTCCACTGATTCGGCACATTGGAGGTGAGGGGTAGAGAGGGGGTGATTCGACCGCACTGCGATAGCATCTCAATCCAAGAGGAGAGGGTGTTGTTCAGGTCAACCCCGGGGGCTATCCCTGCACCCCTGACTGAACCCCTGGCTGTCACATCCCATGGAGAGGCCCAGAGAAGGCCTTCACGGCCACATAAAGCCGCACACACACACTCCTACATATACACACACTCTCAGGTAGCCTAGAGGTTAAGATCGTTCGACCAGTAACCGATAGGTCACTTGTTCAAATCCCCGAGCTGGTAAGGAGACAAAATCTGCCGTTCGGTCCTTGAGCAAGGCAGTTAACCCCCAACAACAACTTCTCCCCGGGCGCTGATGACATGGACGTCGATCAGAGAGGCTGGGCCAAATGTGGAAGACACATTTCGGTTGAATGCATTCAGTTGTGCAACTGACTAGGTATCCCCTTCCCCCATGCCCCTGGCCACCCCTCAGTTGTCTTGTCAAAGCTTCCCGGGGGTTAATTCATAGAGTTTAAAAAGTAAAGTTCAGGAGTGGCACAGCAGCAACACCGCCCACTCCTCCAGCACTTTAACAAGCCCGGCCTATTAAAACTCACACACCCACCTATCTAAACCGTGTCAGCTGGTTTACATAACGCCTGTCAAACAAAGCGCCAGAAAGCCCTGAGCACAGTTGTTAAGTTTGTGTGTGGCGCAAA
Source organism: Oncorhynchus nerka (assembly GCF_034236695.1). Lineage (NCBI taxonomy): Eukaryota > Metazoa > Chordata > Actinopteri > Salmoniformes > Salmonidae > Oncorhynchus > Oncorhynchus nerka. Next base: position 26,243,841 of record NC_088409.1, read on the forward strand.
CAATCAGTAAGGAAGAACTATAACTCCTGTACCAAGCTACTGAGATAAAAGAGGAAGAACTATAACTCCTGTACCAAGCTACTGAGATAGAAGAGGTAGAACTATATCTAATGTACCAAGCTACTGAGATAGAAGAGGTAGAACTATAGCTCCTGTACCAAGCTACTGATAAAGAAGAGGTAGAACTGTAGCTCCTGTACCAAGCTACTGAGAAAGAAGAGGTAGAACTATAGCTCCTGTACCAAGCTACTGAGAAAGAAGAGGTAGAACTATAACTCCTGTACCAAGCTACTGAGAAAGAAGAGGTAGAACTATAACTCCTGTACCAAGCTACTGAGATAGAAGAGGTAGAACTATAACTCCTGTACCAAGCTACTGAGAAAGAAGAGGTAGAACTATAACTCCTGTACCAAGCTACTGAGAAAGAAGAGGTAGAACTATAACTCCTGTACCAAGCTACTGAGAAAGAATAGGTAGAACTATAACTCCTGTACCAAGCTACTGAGAAAGAAGAGGTAGAACTATATCTAATGGACCAAGCTACTGAGAAAGAAGAGGTAGAACTATATCTAATGTACCAAGCTACTGAGAAAGAAGAGGTAGAACTATAACTCCTGTACCAAGCTGCTGAGAAAGAAGAGGTAGAACTATAACTCCTGTACCAAGCTACTGAGAAAGAAGAGGTAGAACTATAACTCCTGTACCAAGCTGCTGAGAAAGAAGAGGTAGAACTATAACTCCTGTACCAAGCTGCTGAGAAAGAAGAGGTAGAACTATAACTCCTGTACCAAGCTACTGAGAAAGAAGAGGTAGAACTATAACTCCTGTACCAAGCTGCTGAGAAAGAAGAGGTAGAACTATAACTCCTGTTCCAAGCTACTGAGAAAGAAGAGGTAGAACTATAACTCCTGTACCAAGCTGCTGAGAAAGAAGAGGTATAACTATAACTCCTGTACCAAGCTGCTGAGAAAGAAGAGGTAGAACTATAACTCCTGTACCAAGCTACTGAGAAAGAAGAGGTAGAACTATAACTCCTGTACCAAGCTGCTGAGAAAGAAGAGGTAGAACTATAACTCCTGTACCAAGCTACTGAGAAAGAAGAGGTAGAACTATAACTCCTGTACCAAGCTGCTGAGAAAGAAGAGGTAGAACTATAACTCCTGTACCAAGCTGCTGAGAAAGAAGAGGTAGAACTATAACTCCTGTACCAAGCTACTGAGAAAGAAGAGGTAGAACTATAACTCCTGTACCAAGCTGCTGAGAAAGAAGAGGTAGAACTATAACTCCTGTACCAAGCTACTGAGAAAGTACATGAACACCAATCCTCCCTCTTACCCAATTCACCTCAGCCTCTATCACCAAATGTATAGCAACTGGGATTTCCCTGGAGTCCTAATACAGAACAGTCCATTCTCTATATGTCACTTAGAAGTGATGACAGAGGGTTGACACAGACACTTTCTCTACTTCTTGAGACTGACTCTGATGCATTTCACAATAAGGAAAATCAGTGTGGCCCTGTGGGCCTAGTACCAACACTACTACTGCTACATTAGCCTGCCTAGTCTTCTCTCCCTTCCCTCTCTCTATCGCTCTATCTCTCTGTCTCTCTATCCATTCTGTTCTCTTCTGACTCAGCTGTTATGTAGGAAACCCTGTCCCTTTGAAGAGGGGAAGAATCTTTCATTACTCGACAGAAGAGAGAGAGAAGGAAGGAGGGAGATGATAGGGAGAGAATAACTGCTCCATTGTCTTCACCCCCCTTCCCTTGCCCCCCTTCTCCCACCAATGATAATTGTCCTGAGCTAATTACAGAGAAACGCTCCAACAGGTGTGGAACTCTGCACCTGGGGACAGAGGTGTGTGTATGTGTGTGTGGGAGAGAGAAAAGAAAAGGAGAAAAGGAGAAAGAGAAGAGAAGATAGTTCTCCCTGTATGTCTATTTACATCCATAAGACAGAATGTATGCACATATCAATTCAGCTGAATGTGTAGCTACTGGTGTGATGTATGTGTGTGTGTGTCGGTGTGCATATATGAATGTGTGAGTGTGTCACACACAGACTAATGACATGACACACATTCAAACTCAGACAGGGATCAGAGAGGTTAACCGTAGAGCATATAAACTGGACAAAATATTACACAATCAGCACAGTGAGGTTACTCTCCCCCCCAGATCTATTTTCCATACATCTGGGTTAAATTACTGGAAAGTACAAATTTGCACATACAGACACACATTCTCACTCACTCTCACTCATATACTGCATTGAATTTCAAATGAGAGAGATTACAAAGTAATTTATTGATAAATGTAACCGCAGGGGCCTCTTAGAGATGATTCACAATCTATAACTGACTCGAAGCAATAACATCGAGTACATGTTTTTTGATAACAGCCGAGTAAGACAAAAACAGGACCCAGTTAGAATTGGAGACGGTGACAATGATGTACAGTTGAAGTCGGAAGTTTACATACACCTTACCCAAATACATTACATTTAATCTCAGTTTTCACAGTTCCTGACATTTAATCCTAGTAAAAATTCCCTGTTTTAGGTCAGTTAGGATCACCACTTTATTTTAAGAATGTGAAATGTCAGAATAATAGTAGAGAGAATGATTTATTTCATCCTTTGTTTCTTTACTCACATTCCCAGTGGGTCAGAAGTTTACATTGACTCAATTAGTATTTGGTAGCATTGCCTTTACATTGTTGAACTTGGGTCAAACATTTAGGGTAGCCTTCCACAAGCTTCCCACAATAAGTTGGGTGAATTTTGGCCCATTCCTCCTGACAGAGCTGGTGTAACTGAGTCAGGTTTGTTGGCCTCCTTGCTCACACACGCTTTTTCAGTTCTGCCCACAAATTTTCTATAGGATTGAGGTCAGGGCTTTGTGATGGCCACTCCAATACCTTGACTTTGTTGTCCTTAAGCCATTTTGCCATAACTTTGGAAGTATGCTTGGGGTCATTGTCTATTTGGAAGACCCATTTGCGACCAAGCTTTAACTTCCTGACTGATGTCTTGAGATGTTACTTCAATATATCCACATCATTTTCCTATCCTTATGATGCCATCTATTTTGTGAAGTGCACCAATCTCTCCTGCAGCAAAGCACCCCCACAACATGATGCTGCCATCCCCATGCTTCACGAGTGGGATGGTGTTCTTCGGCTTGCAAGCCTCCCCCTTTTTCCTCCAAACATAATGATGGTCATTATGGCCAAACAGTTCTATTTTTGTTTCATCAGACCAGAGGACATTTCTCCAAAAAGTATGATCTTTGTCCCCATGTGCAGTTGCAAACCGTAGCCTGGCTTTTTTATGGTGGTTTTGGAGCAGTGGCTTCTTCCTTGCTGAGCGGCCTTTCAGGTTGTGTCGATATAGGACTCGTTTTTACTGTGGATAGAGATACTTTTGTACCTGTTTCCTCCAGCATCTTCACAAGGTCTTTTGCTGTTGTTCTGGGATTGATTTACACTTTTCACACCAAAGTACGTTCATCTCTAGGAGACAGAACGCGTCTCCTTCCTGAGCGGTATGACGGCTGCATGGTCCTATGGTGTTTATACTTGTGTACTATTGTTTGTACAGATGAACGTGGTACCTTCAGGCGTTTGGAAATTGCTCCCAAGGATGAACCAGACATGTGGAGGGCTACAATTTTTTTTTCTGAGGTCTTGGCTGATTTCTTTTGATTTTCCCATGATGTCCAGCAAAGAGGCACTGAATTTGAAAGTAGGCCTTGAAATACATCCACAGGTACACCTCCAATTGACTCAAATAATGTCAATTAGCCTATCAGAAGCTTCTAAAGCCATGACATCATTTTATGGAATTTTCCAAGCTGTTTAAAGGCACAGTCAACTTAGTGTATGTAAACTTCTGACCCACTGGAATTGTGATACACTTAATTATAAGTGAAATAATCTGTCTGTAAACAATGGTTGGAAAAATGACTTGTGTCATGCACAAAGTAGATGTCCTAACCGACTTGCCAAAACTATAGTTTGTTGAAGTGGTTGAAAAACGAGTTTTAATGACTCCAACCTAAATGTATGTAAACTTCCGACTTCAACTGTTAAGTCCTTTCTCTTTCGGGACTGTTTTCGGGCTTTTTACCATAAAATAGTTGAGCCAAAGTTGTTGACCGGGGAAAGGAAGAAGTTTGGCTACCAGCCAAAGCATTAGAGGAAAAAACACGCACAACGTCTTGAGATAATAGATAAATACCACTTCATGAAGTCGTGGGATTTTGAGGATGCTCCAAAACTGAAGAACAAAGATAAATTGACAGACTACTTTTTCCACTCTCACTAGGCTATTATGGGGAAGTAGGCTACTTTGTTTATTTAGAAATTCGGCATGAGTCTACTGAGGGACAACAAACCGTTAGGTTACTTACAGTAACATGGTTTATGAGACGCTCGCAAGCCGTCACACAAACAGATGTTACTCACACCACACGCTCTGACATCACTCGTCTGCTGCCCGTCCACGAAAACCGCGCACTAATTTCACTTAAACGAGCTACTGGCCATTTTATGAGACCAACTATCGGATATGGCGCATTAATGAAATAAAGGAACAAACTGATTAGACTTTTCAGCGTGTGTCATCACCGCACAGAGAGGAAATTAAAAATCTTACCCAATGCATTGGAGTCATTCTCTCTGACCCCTCAGACAGTTCACCTTGGCACAGCCAGGCAGTGTGTGGTCGTCATCTGCTTCCTAAGCCACGGAAGCACCATCGTGCGTATGTTATGTCTATGTTGGAATAACCTATTAATCACACAGGAAATATGATATTTCCGAAATCGGGTTGATTGACAGGGACCCCCGCTAATTCCCTAGTCTAGTAACTGTTGAGTCATCATTCCAGGGGTTGACTGAGTGCTGCGTCGCCACCTTGTGGTCCTTTCATTCTGGCACCCCGGGTACAAAATGAGTCGGGACATTCACCTTTCCAGAACCTGTCTAGCTGTTGAGTTGTGTGGTACAATCAAAGTTTTAAACCAAACAAGGACAGAACAGCCATAACAAAGGAAACACTATGGACAGATCATAGGGTTCCAACATTTTATTTATAATATCAGCACAGTCAGTTAGAAATAAAATACACATGGTAAAACAGTTTCCTTCATAGTGTTAGTGTTTACTTTGGTATACAATCTAATGTTCTGTGACAATACACATTTACTATATTCTTTATATGAGAATATCTGTGAGCATCCATCCATCCAGTATAAAGCTGACCTACAGGGATATCTTTTACATAATAACATTGTCATACCATCATTTATGCTTCATTTTGTAGGACTTTTCTTTTTCAGGCAACCACTGCATTTCAGGCAATGAGTTACAAAATAAAGAGTGTTTAGAGAACAGTAAAAGAAGAGTTGTATTGTCTTACAGTTAGATAACTATTACATTGTGTTATGACTTTCTTTTGACAGTTGCCATTCCTCACACCAGTTGCCATTCCTCACACCAGTTGCCATTCCTCACACCAGTTGCCATTCCTCACACCAGTTGCCATTCCTATCCATTGCATCTGTCTTACGACAGAGGGTTCAATACAGGGTTCATTTCAAAGTTGCCCGAGATGGATGAGGTTGCCCCTAGATGCTGATCAAGGGTCAGTTTTGTGTCTTTCTCCCTTCATGGTTGAGGCGGATGGTGAACTGATCCTAGAACTGTGCCTAAGGGTAGCTTCTACCCGGAGCTCAACTGTCCAGTGCTCACAGCCTGGTCCTCTGATTGGCTGGCAGCTCATCCTGGTCGAGTCCCCACAGGAAGTTGCGCAAGCGTGTCACTTCCTTTTGTAGCTCGGGGCTGGGGATTGGCTGGGAGAGGTCCAGCTGAGGCGTCTCATTTGGCAGGATGAGAGGGGGGTGGTCCAGGAAACTTTCGAAGATGTCTTGGACAGAAAAGCATGACTAGATATTTAGTGGTCTGAGATTCTTAGGAAGAAATCATACCCCTTCTATACATGTGTACTTACAATGTTCGGAATGTCTAAGGGCTAAATCCTATTAATTGACATAAATGCATAATTTACTGGAATATTCTACTTATCTCAAGTTTGCAGTTGTATCTAATGTTGTGTTCATAACCAAGTTGGAAGTTGTGAAGTTGTAAATACCAGTTAGATGCATTCACATGCTTTAAACTCAGAGAAATGCCGATTGGCTAATGTCCAAAAAGCTTCATCAACCATGATCTAAAAGTAGAGCTATCATGCTTGTAAACAAATTATAGTGTTCAAAAACCATATTAATAGATTGCTATTTATAATTTATATTTTGTTGTTACATTTAACTAATGAAAATGCTGTTATCGAAGTCTATTCCTTAGTAGGTGATGTCAGAGATCAGCATGTGGGAGAAGTCGGAGATTAAGGATGATAGACGAGTTTTCCACTAGTAATTACTAGTTGGAGGACAGTTCACATGGATTTATTGCCAGGCGTATATGCTAAATACTACCTTCCCACTTGGTTATGAATGCAGCATTAGCTCCTACATAATGACCCTCCAGGACTCCCAACCCCCCCCCTCGTGTCTCACCTCCACTGAGCTCCATCCCAGGGGGAGGAGCCCAGGAGGCCGGTGGGGCTCTGGCCGGTCCCAGCTTGTAATTGGTCAGCAGATGGTGCAGCTGGGTGGGGCTTAGCAAGGCGTGGTCCTCCTGTAGGCTGGCCCAGGATGACTGGCGGGGGAGAGACAAGAGAACAACCAATGAGCAACAAAACAGAGAAGGAGGAAACGTGGACGATATCAGCAATGTCCACAACTGAGATGGGATGCCAAATCTAAAATCTACCCCTAGCCCCTTGTCACCTCTAGATTACCCCTTATATCTGAAAATAACTAAATGGGTGTGAACAAATTAATGGAAAAGCTTGTCTATCTAGCTTCCTAGAGCGGTTATCATACAGTTTATACCGATCTGATCCAATCAGCTTTAGGAGAAGGCATCAGGAAGTGTCTAGAGGTAGGGGCTAGGGGTGGATGTGTGATAAGTCAAATAGGTTTAGAGGAAGAACAACACAACAACGAGACCAAAACATGACTCTTTATCCAGAATGTTTTGTTTTGGGTCATTATCTTGCTAAATCGACTGATTGTTAACTGGCTAAACCAGCATTATTTTTACCTGGATGAGGCGGGTCTTAGGGACGCACAGGAAATTGACTGTGACGGACAGCTTCTTCAGGAACTCAGAGGCGATATCTCCAAGTCCCGCGCCCTGCAGCCAGTCCAGAACCAGGTCCAGGTTTGTACGGATCTGGACCGCTCTAGACCAGGAGAACAGACCATCTGAGAGAGGGAGGGAGTGAGGGACAGAGCGAGAGAAGAGGAAGAAGAGACAGAAAGAGAGGGAGTGTGTGTGTGTGTGTGTGTGTGTGTGTGTGTGTGTGTGTGTGTGTGTGTGTGTGTGTGTGTGTGTGTGTGTGTGTGTGTGTGTGTGTGTGTGTGTGTTAGTGCACATCTGAACCAGGGTTGGAAAGTTCAAGTTATTTCAGAGCCGCACCCAGATTCTCTGTCTCGCTGTGCTTGGTAGCGCTCATCCCCTTACGACCTCTACACTTAATGGTTCGTGCACAAACAATGACTTGTGTAGTGGAAAGCAATTTCTGCATGTGTAATGTGGAACCCACTTAGCTCATGACTGCAGCTTCCTCAGACCAACCCCTGACCTTGGACCCCAGTATTACCCCTGCCCTCTCACCTCTCTCCAGCAGTGTGTTGAGCAGGGAGGTGTTGGTGAAGAAGAAGAGGTAGCCGAAGGTTTGGGAGGTGAGTGGGGGGGAGAGGCAGGCCTCCCGGGACAGCATCAGGGAGCAGCGGTACACCTCCACCAGCCCAGCCACCGTAGGTGGGAGGGAGGACACGTCTTCCCCCTCTCCCTCCCCTCCACCACCCTCACCCCCATCCATCTCCCTACCCTCATTTCTCTCCTTCTCTATCTCCAGGCTGGAGAAAGGGTTGTTGTCCAGGAGAGCTGGAAGGAGGGAGTACAGCGTCTGACAGAGACCGAGTGACAGAGAGAGAGATTAATTCATGTATAGGTCAGGATATAATTATGTACGGTAACTTGATTGTGTCTTGAGTGTGAGGTAACTCAACCTCCCTCACCTTTGTGAGGTGGTACACGCACTGCTGGAAGGTGTGCATTATCACGTCATCAAGCTGCGCCAGGGCCTCGGAGCAGGTGTCCAGGTCAGCTGACAACACCGGGTCACCAGGAGCTGAGGGTAAATATATATGCATTAACTTCTAACTAAGGTCATATAACTACTGATATTGCAGAACAATCGAAAATATATTTAACTTTCTCAATGATGTAACTAACTTGTTTTTACTACTGTGTGGCTAAATGATGATAGCAGGAATGTCACACAGGAAGAGGAAGACAGGGAGACACAAAGATACAACGGCCGTGTGACGTAAAACAGAGAGACAAGGTTAATATGACAAAATGCTTTTTTTGGAGAAAGAAGCTTTTTGGCAGATGATCGATGGTGATTTGCATTGATCAAGAGGAAACGGACTCTTATGACACAGGTGTCTCACCCTCAAACTCCCAGTCTCTCTCCATGGCCTCAACTTTGACCTGGAAGAAGTTGAGGAGCTCTGTGGCATTGGACATCCAGAACATCAGAGGTCGAAGGTCAGAGGACAGCTTCTGTGCACTGGGCGCACTCAGTTCAACCTCCTGCTCTGTGGAACTGGACAGACCAGAACAGGACACACACAGCGTTATAGAAGTTGTTGTTACTATCTATTCATCTCTCTCAAGGAGTTACAGCAAGTCCTTGATCTATTTTAATGAGCATGCAGTGACAGGGTTCAGTAACACTTTTTGGGGGGCTGCAGGTAGCCTAGTGGTTAGAGTGTAGAGGCTGCAGGTAGCCTAGTGGTTAGAGTGTAGAGGCTGCAGGTAGCCTAGTGGTTAGAGTGTAGAGGCTGCAGGTAGCCTAGTGGTTAGAGTGTAGAGGCTGCAGGTAGCCTAGTGGTTAGAGTGTAGAGGCTGCAGGTAGCCTAGTGGTTAGAGTGTAGAGGCTGCAGGTAGCCTAGTGGTTAGAGTGTAGAGGCTGCAGGTAGCCTAGTGGTTAGAGTGTAGAGGCTGCAGGTAGCCTAGTGGTTAGAGTGTAGAGGCTGCAGGTAGCCTAGTGGTTAGAGTGTAGAGGCTGCAGGTAGCCTAGTGGTTAGAGTGTAGAGGCTGCAGGTAGCCTAGTGGTTAGAGTGTAGAGGCTGCAGGTAGCCTAGTGGTTAGAGTGTAGAGGCTGCAGGTAGCCTAGTGGTTAGAGTGTAGAGGCTGCAGGTAGCCTAGTGGTTAGAGTGTAGAGGCTGCAGGTAGCCTAGTGGTTAGAGTGTAGAGGCTGCAGGTAGCCTAGTGGTTAGAGTGTAGAGGCAGCAGGTAGCCTAGTGGTTAGAGTGTAGAGGCTGCAGGTAGCCTAGTGGTTAGAGTGTAGAGGCTGCAGGTAGCCTAGTGGTTAGAGTGTAGAGGCTGCAGGTAGCCTAGTGGTTAGAGTGTAGAGGCTGCAGGTAGCCTAGTGGTTAGAGTGTAGAGGCTGCAGGTAGCCTAGTGGTTAGAGTGTAGAGGCTGCAGGTAGCCTAGTGGTTAGAGTGTAGAGGCTGCAGGTAGCCTAGTGGTTAGAGTGTAGAGGCTGCAGGTAGCCTAGTGGTTAGAGTGTAGAGGCAGCAGGTAGCCTAGTGGTTAGAGTGTAGAGGCTGCAGGTAGCCTAGTGGTTAGAGTGTAGAGGCTGCAGGTAGCCTAGTGGTTAGAGTGTAGAGGCTGCAGGTAGCCTAGTGGTTAGAGTGTAGAGGCTGCAGGTAGCCTAGTGGTTAGAGTGTAGAGGCTGCAGGTAGCCTAGTGGTTAGAGTGTAGAGGCTGCAGGTAGCCTAGTGGTTAGAGTGTAGAGGCTGCAGGTAGCCTAGTGGTTAGAGTGTTAGACTAGTAACAGAAAGGTTGCAAGATGGAATCCCCGAGCTGACAAGGTAAAAATTGGTCGTTCTGCCCCTGAACAAGGCAGTTAACCCATTGTTCCTAGGCCGTCATTGAAAATAAGAATTTGTTCTTAACTGGCTTGCCTTGTTAAATAAAGGTTCAATTTTAAAAATTACATTTGGATAGTCCATCTGCAGATGCTCTACAGACGATCAGTAACATTTCAAATAACTGTCTAACTAACCCTTAACCCTTAAACCAGATCCTAACCCTTATCCTAGCCCTTGTTCTAAACTTAACCCTAACCTTAGCATGCAGTTACTTATCAACAGATAGTTTGTTGATAATATATGTAGAGCATCTACAGATGGACAATCCAGACTATCCAAATAAAGTGTGACCCAGGGTCCCACTACATCTGATTTCATCTGTTAACTGCTATTCACTTGGGATAACATCTGCTAAATAAACATGAATATTAATAGATATTTGTGTACCGTAGTAGTTTATCAATATCATATACAATTTATACTTTGTGTGTCACATATTTTAATCATGAATCCTTGCATAATGCTAAATAGTATCTGCATGTTCATCACATTATTTACAGACACACAAGCTGGACAATCACTTCTCTTGATTCCCCCTAATACAGCCCTAAGGGAAGTTCCAAACACAGGAAACAGCTGAAATATGACGTTGAGCAGAAATGATCTTACTTTTGCGTGGGATGCTTATCCCCGAATTCCTTAATGTTATCCTGTAAAAAGAGTTGGAGAGGGAAGAGAGGACATGAGAGGAGAGACACGTCACGGCTTAGTGGCAGAGGCGGGGGGGGGGGGGGGGGGGGTGAGTTGGGTTACAAAGTCTGGACAGGCCACCAGGACAATTACAACACAGTTTCCAGAAGGAAGTGACATCAGCTCATCCCCTGTTCTGTTCATCTACAGTGACAGGCATCTGTCTGTCTGTCTGTCTGTCTGTCTGTCTGTCTGTCTGTCTGTCTGTCTACATGAATCCCTGTTCACAGCCTACAGTGTTTCAGAGAAAGACATGTCAGTCTGGGGCAGCTTTATAACCCTTTACAATCCTATTTTATCTGCTGTGTAACTTTCTCTGTCAGTCTTGACTGAGCTATGGCTAGTTAGCGTTATTACAACTGAGATGATCCTAGACAGTCTTTCAAATGAACTCACCCAAACAATCCCTTTGATCTGATTGGCTGCTTTCAGCAGCAACTGAGGCATGAGGGCGGGATCCAGGTGTTTGGAGGCGTGGTCAATCATGATTGACAGGAGAAAGGCTGGGGCTAAAGGCCCGCCCTCTGAGTCTGGAGAGGAGTTCTTAGAGATTATCTCCTGATGGAGAAAGAGTGAGAAACAGTGGCTTTAATTTATAGTCCTGTTTCAGCTCATATGTACCTGTTATCAACCAAGAAAGTAATATATGTGGTAACAATAGATACTTTAAGTACCTCCCCACCACTTATATAACACAGTTCTCTACTCTAATCTGTAGCAGACAGGTAGCAGACACAGTGGTGTAACTAACAGACACAGGGGTCTTTCTTCTCTCACCTGTAGCAGAGCGTCAGCGTGGCGGGGCTGGAACCGCAGCAGAGCCTCAGTGGAACCCAGGTACTGCCTCAACGCTTCCTGTCTGTCCACCAATCCCGAGAGGCAGCAGGTGGAGGGAACGTCAGCTTGCCAAGGCAGCACCAATGCCAGCGGAGGGGCCGGGGTCACGCGGGGGTCACGATACAGGAAGAGAAAATGACCTCCTATGCCAATCACGTCCCCAGGTTTAAGCCCCGCCTCCCGGTAGAGAGCTTCTCCGTTGTGTGTGACAGATCCTCCTCTGAAGGGACGCATCAGAGCTGGGGGGAGAGAGAAAATGGTTGATTAACTAGTAACACTATAATTGAAGTTCTGCTTATAAACTGCTTATAAAAAAGGTATGACAGTTTTCGAACCATATTTAAAGGGGTATCAAGAAGTGTCTAGTGGTAGGATCTCTAGAGGTTGATTGTGGACAGAGAAATACTGTAAAATCAGGTGTCAACGTGTAGTAAGGAATTGTTACTTCTGTGGATAGATGTAAGCAGATATGAATTGTTACTTCTGTGGATAGATGTAAGCAGATATGAATTGTTACTTCTGTGGATAGATGTAAGCAGCTATGAATTGTTACTTCTATGGATAGATGTAAGCACATATGAATTGTTACTTCTGTGGATAGATGTAAGCACATATGGAAAAGGCTCCCTATTTTGCAGGCACATTTCTGTTTGTTGAGGTCTGCAAACATCACAGGAGTAGGGCCAGGATTTAGGACTAGGGTTGTTTGTGGACCAGGCCTACCTTGCCCAGGGGGAGCGTCGGGTACGGCTGAGTCTCTCCTGACCAACAGGTGCCTGGCCAGCATGTCTGGAGCAGAGAGGAACGTTTCTACCTTCAGAGGCCTCTTCCCCTTCCTCTCCCTTTCTCTGTCCTTCTCTCTCTCCCTCATCGTTGGCTTCCGCCCAAAAACGTGTGTGTGCCCTGCCATGATGTACAAAACAAAGTCCTGTAGAAAACACAGAAAACACACACAGAGGAGAACGGAAGAAGGAAATAAAAAAAGAAAGAGAGAAGGGAGTTTGTTATCATCTGAAGGACATGGTTATGATAAGGGGACATCTTGGAGATCTTAAGTTGTGTGGAGGTCAGGAGATAAGGTATGAAGTGTGTCACAGTTTGCTACAATGAAGACCTGTGTGAGGTCACTGTGAGAGATGGAGTGATGTACACAGTGGGGTTGTGTGTGTCTACAAAGGTATTGTGTTGCTGTGAGTCTGTTTTGTGCTCAGGGTTGAATGGGAAAGGCTGGGGAAGGGTTGGAAACAGTGATGGTATGTGGCGATTAGGGGAATGCAGGTATGATGTCATGTTCAGGGTGTGTGTGTGTGATCATCTGGGAGGCGCAGGTCTAACCTTGCTCTGGTCGTAGCCCTGCAGCAACAGGAAGTAGGGTCGGTCCGTGGGCGGGAGGATCAGGCTCTGTGACATCACTTCCAGGTCGCAGGCTGAGTAGTCTTTCTCCTCCTCCACTGCTTTGTCTGCTTTGTTCCTCCGCTCCACCTCGTCTCTGACCTTTGACCTCATCATCTAAGACAGAGGGAGGAGTCTTTATGGTCAGACTGCTGCACTGCTGAGATTAGGTGGGGTTGACCTGTTTCTATCATGTTGCAACGTGTTGAAACACATCCTCTCATCCTCTCATCCTCACCTCTCCGTGCTCCAATGGAGCTATCATGCTCACAATGTTCTTCCTGTCCTGGAGTCCTGCACTGTTGTTAGGGTGGTTTCCAGAGTGACTGGGGTCATTGCCAACGTGGTTTCCTTGGCGACGCCTCAGGCTGAGGTTCATGTCGCTGATGCTCCTCCTGAGTTCCGAGTTCCGTCCTCGATGACCTCGCTCGCCCTCCTCAGCCCCGCCCCCCGACTGTATGCGGCTCCGCCTCCAACGTACACCTGTTACCACGACAACCAGACATATCATTAAAAACAAATAAACTACACTTTTCACTGGATGACTGTAGGAAACCCCAGATGTAAGAGCTGGTCATCTAGAGACTCTATATTGTCATTTTACCTGTGTGGTTCTCCCCTTCCCTCTCTCGCTCCTTCTCTTTCTCCCTCTCCTCTCTTTCGTAGTCGTCCCGCCTCTGGATCTCGAAGCGGCGTTCAAACCCCTCCTTGGGCCGCCACATGTCCACCAATAGCAGTGGGCATTCCCATTCGGCCACACCCCTACGACACTCTGTCTCCCATTGGACGGCTCCATCTGGTTGCTGGATGGGCTTTCCAATGACATCACACAACAGGAAGTCTTCCGGGCTGTGTTTCTGCAGGGCTAGGAGAGAGAGGCAGGGCGACCAGGCTAATTATTTTTCCAACGAATATGACATTATTGCTCAATTGAGGTCAAATCAAATGTCAAATGTATTTATATAGCCCTTCTTACTTCAGCTGATATCTCAAAGTGCTGTACAGAAACCCAGCCTAAAACCCCAAACAGCAAGCAATGCAGGTGTAGAAGCACGGTGGCTAGGAAAAACTCCCTAGAAAGGCCAAAACCTATGAAGAAACCTAGAGAGGAACCAGGCTATGAGGGGTGGCCAGTCCTCTTCTGGCTGTGCCAGGTGGAGATTATAACAGAACATGGCCAAGATGTTCAAATGTTCATAAATGACCAGCATGGTCAAATAATAATAATCACAGTAGTTGTCGTGCAGCAAGTCAGCACCTCAGGAGTAAATGTCAGTTGGCTTTTCATAGCTGATCATTAAGAGTATCTCTACCGCTCCATGTTTATCTGTACTTTCACGCCTCTCTTACATGAATCCCTGTACTGTACTCGGTCTGTACTCTCTCTCTCTTTCTGCCTCTTACCTGCATCGTCCGTCTCCTCCCTCTCTCTCTTTCTGCCTCTTACCTGCATCGTCCGTCTCCTCCCTCTCTCTCTTTCTGCCTCTTACCTGCATCGTCCGTCTCCTCCCTCTCTCTCTTTCTGCCTCTTACCTGCATCGTCCGTCTCCTCCCTCTCTCTCTTTCTGCCTCTTACCTGCATCGTCCGTCTCCTCCCTCTCTCTCTTTCTGCCTCTTACCTGCATCTTTCCGTCTCCTCCCTCTCTCTCTTTCTGCCTCTTACTTGCATCGTCCGTCTCCTCCCTCTCTCTCTTTCTGCCTCTTACCTGCATCGTCCGTCTCCTCTCTCTCTCTCTTTCTGCCTCTTACCTGCATCGTCCGTCTCCTCCCTCTCTCTCTTTCTGCCTCTTACCTGCATCGTCCGTCTCCTCCCTCTCTCTCTTTCTGCCTCTTACCTGCATCGTCCGTCTCCTCCCTCTCTCTCTTTCTGCCTCTTACCTGCATCGTCCGTCTCCTCCCTCTCTCTCTCTTTCTGCCTCTTACCTGCATCGTCCGTCTCCTCCCTCTCTCTCTCCGTATAGCGGGTGATGACCTGGGCGATGAGCTGTTTGGCTGTAGAGTGGGCGGTGGCCAGCAAAGAGCGGTAGTTAGCCCCACTAGACAGAGCATCCCCATAGATCTTGATGAGGCCTGGGGCTGTGGAGGAGGCAGGGGGCAGGTAGTGGTGGGAGGAAGGGGCAGCAGAGTGGGCCCACACCTCCCTCTCCTTCTCCCCTATGGCCTTGTCTCGGTCACTGTTGGAGCGCCCCCTCAGGAAGAGGTGGGAAAGACGCTTGGTGCGGGACTGGGGCCCGGCGGGACGGGGCCGGAGGAAGGCCGGAGAGGGAGAGGGGGATGGGGGAGCGAGGGAGGGGGTGGAGATGGAGAGGGAAGAGGATGGGGCAGAGGGGGCCTCGTGGAGGGACGCTGCGTCAGAGCTGGTGGTGGACCTAGTGAGGGAGAAGGAGAGGAGGGGGAAAGAAAAAGAGAGAGGGGAAGTAGGGCATGTCAGCTGTGAGTTATGGCTGACAGAGCTGAATATAGACAATATTAACTGCTAGAAAACGGTCACAGGATTCAAGGAACACTGCATGACATGTAACACATGACCATACAATCAAATTAGTCCATAACGAACTGTTCTCTTGGTTAATTTATTGTATGCAAAAACATGTCAGACACTTAACTTGACTGTGGCTGGAGATATAGTGAGGAGGACTGAAGGATAAACAAACTGAATACAGGACAAACTGAAGATACAGCGAGTCAGCAGACAGACAGACAGACAGACAGACAGACAGACAGACAGACAGACAGACAGACAGACAGACAGACAGACAGACAGACAGACAGACAGACAGACAGACAGACAGAGTTAAGAGACCTGGGTTGATGTGTGATAAGTTGATTAGTTGAGTCAGATGTGTTACTGCTGGACTAGAACAAAATCGTTGAGAATCAACATTGGACTAAGTGACATTGAGGTACTGTACATAGGTAGCAGAGAGACTGACTTGACAGAGACGGCGCTGGGCCAGCGGCCCCCCAGCTTGGCAAAGTGTTTCCTGGGAGAGTTGATCCACAGACCCACAGGGAAATGTAGCTTCCTGAAGCGAGGACTGTCAGTCCCCTCCATCTGATCCATCTGAGAACCAACGAGCGAGAGATGAGAAACTCAAAGAACACAGATCAAATGTTCATAATCTTTGAGTTAATTAATTAAGATGTGTGTGGACTATACTGCTTTACATTCTATCCATGTGGGCCTGAAACAGGCCCTTGATATATTTGGACAAAAATCAAAGGTTAAATCATCAGGGGGAGGAAGACTGACCTTTTCCTCCAAACAACCCAACTGGGGGTATGTAATCCTAAACTTGTCAAATAATGACATCATCATCATGAATAGTTTGAGATCCTCCGGATCCTTGTGGAATTGTTCATTGTTACACACCAAAGGAATTTGGCTGTGGAAGTGATTGTTGCCCCCCATTGGTAAAAAAATATATATATATTTTTTGAAAACGGTAGATAGGTTACACTTGGCTCAAATCATCTCAAATTCTACAGCACTGTAAATGACATCTTTGTCACAAAGGTACTCTAAGCTGAATGTGTGTCATTACTCCTTATCCAAACAGGAAGTGTGTTCTACAGGCCTCAGATCCAGCTGTGGTGTTGAAAGGGAAATCCCCACTCTTAAAGTCACTACATGTCTGTCGCCTCAGCCTACAACTACGAGTAGAATGAAATTACTCGTAATGGTGGAATGTAGAGTTTGGGGAGGGAAAACTGTGCTTAGTTACAGCTTCTACTCTACAAATTAGATGTGTCAACAAAAAAAATGAATGTAGAACGGTTCAAATTTGAACCCAAATAATATTTTTTCATTGTTATTTTTTTTTACTCAACTTTCTATAATGCAATGTTGCAAAAGAAACAGCAAAAACTTATCAGCAACATTTTACTGTGGAAAATGATCAATATTGTGACCTCTAACAGCTTATCATGGATGACAGCTCAAATGTTAAAAAATCGAATGGAAAAGTAATGAACCAATGCAACACAATAGGTCCTCTAAAATAAAAGCGTACTTGAAAGTACTTACGAGAACGACTGCAGTTCCCTCTTCGTATAATTGTTTTATTAGTCCTTCTCAATAGAAAAAAAGAAAATGGTTAAAAACAACTTCGTATTTTCCTTTTTCCCCAAGACAAAAACTCCATTTTCAAAACGTCTATCTGCGCCACAGGTATCTCTCTTTCTAAATCAGAACCTATTTTTCTCCACTTTCTCTCGTTTTCTTTGTGTTTTCTGTCTGTTTTCCAAGTAATGGTGGTACGGGCTCCTTCTCTCTCTTTCTCTGCCTCTGTGGGTCTATAGATAGAGAAACAGGCCCATTGTTCTAAGTGACAGAATTTCCTTCCTTCGTGCTGGACAACACCTATATCCTGAGAGAGAGAGAGAGAGAGAGAGAGAGAGAATGGGGAGATTATTTTGTGATGCACACACTTGCTGGCCCCTTGTACTGTATATACTGTACATACACGCGATAAAGAGATAAGACTAGAAATAGAGTTTGGGGAGAGGGGTTAATCCAGCATTCCCCTTTCTCCCCAAGCACACATGCACACTCGTGGACACTGGTCGGATTCCGTTAGACCACTGCCTTTGGCATTAGGGTGCTTTGGAGCGCTGGGGTTGGGTACGGAGAAGATGGGGTGGGAGTGGAGGACGGGGCGGGGGCTGGGGGGGCAGTGAGAATCTGTGATTAATTTGGACAACTAATTACTTTAACAAAGCCACTCAGAGAAAATAGGTTTATGCTCCCAGCTTAAAAAGGATAGCAGTCAGTCAGAACGTATACCTTTTGTCTAGTTGTCCACAGGAATGTTACTTTTGAAGTGTAGTCCAGAGTTCAGCTCTTTGATAGTCCAAGAAATTGCATTGTAGTACATCAAGAAACAAGCCTATAATGTTTTCTAGAAAAGGACATACTTTGAGCAGCAGGTTTTTGCTGAAAAGAGGAAACAGTGAGACAGGAAGTCAGAGAAAGAGGGACACCTGTGACCTCTGACCTTGTCTACAACAGGAAGATGGTGACAGGAAAAGAGAGGACAGGCAGGGAGAGAGGGGGAGCAAGAAAAGGAACAAGAAAAGGAGAAAGAGAGAAAGTTACATTGGATTCATCATAATATCTGAACCAATAGGCTAAGGCTACATACATCCCTTCCACTATAATAAAATATATAGTTCACACTATCCATTCTTAAAATGTGTTAATAACTGTACAATAAAGCTTGAAACTATGCAACTGAAATTATAGGCTATTACCGGTACTACCAAAACACACAAAAACTAGACGCTTCCTTCGAAATGAGACAGTGTGCCAGACAGCGTACTTCCACTGAGTAGGTAGTGAGCTGTCCAGACACTCTGAGGTCTTTGGTTTGGAGAGGTGCTCACAGACAGGGATGGCCGGGTGACAGCAGCCTGTGAACACTCCTTTGCGTCATGGAGTTTCTTTGTTTTGTTTGCTTTTGGCGCGTGGTTGACAACTTATCCCCTTTTCCAGGTAGGCAACCCTCTGTGGGCTTTCGTTGGAATAACTGTCAACTAAAAGAATGACACTTTAAACTTGGCACTGTTCAGGTGTGGGCCTGCACAGTATTATCTTCCTTGTTCTCTATCTCTTTTCTTTGGGAACAGATACGAGTTAGAAGCTATTTATCTTTACTATTGTTAGACATACTGACACAGTTGCGTGGGATCTTTTTTAGCCTGCAAAGCTTTATCACAATGTCCATTTTGGCCTGCTACTGTGGGCCCTGCATTTTCAAAAACAAACAAGTTCTTCTCACAGCCTACATTGCTTACAAATGTGTGAGCAACTTTTATGAGCAAGACAATGCTGCTGGAGGACAGAGATTTGCAGAGGTTTCTAGATGTTGAGAGGCAGGGGTAAAAATGAATGACTCTCAGCATTGGCCATCCTGTTGATTTGGGACGGAATTTCATCTTGTTGATTTGAGGCAGGAGATCAGGCTTTTGATTTGGGACAGGATCAGGTGTTTTTGTCCGGGGCTACAGCAGAAAATGTGCTATTGGGGGTAATGGGAGACTGGCGTTGGGAAACACTGTACTAGGCTGTCACTGACATGTTTGACATTATGTTCTTCGTGTAAATAATTGGTGCAGTGATTACACTTCATATGGCTTAAAAATCCCAAAGTGATTCCCATAATTTATTTGTGTTTCTAATCATTGTTTATAGGCAATAGAGAAGGAATTATGCATAAAAACCTGGGAAACTGACTCATTCCTTTTCTCATTCCCATGCCAACTTTTCTCATTCCCATGCCATGGTGATTACGCTTGCTCGTCCACTCACAACCTCCAACATCCCAGCATACACTGCGTTACGGTCTTCCGGTGAGAGAGGACATCAATCATACCAGAGAGGACACAAGAAACAGTCCAAGGTAGGTCGTGGAAAACTGCCGGAAAATCATAATAATTAGGCTCTTTCAATTAATATACTGAGGGTCGTATTTTTTGTTTGTGTAAAAGTATATTAATTGGAAATAACGTGTGCCGTGGCACGGTTTTGATACAGCCGGTTAGCTAGCTGGGTTCAAGCTAGTGTAGCTACCTAGCCAGCAAAAGCAAGCCAACAAATACATTTGAAGCTGTGCCAACAATGCTAGATAGCTATGCTACATTAGTTCATTCGATGTGGTTAGCGAGCTGTAATTTCTAACTTTCTAGCTAGTCAGAAATCTCCATTCAAGTATTTTACTTATTTGTTAATTACTGTTAGTTACCTGGAAATAAGGATTGATAAGTCACCCGAATTCTAGCTAGCTAAGGTTAGCTTTTTATCAGTCTGTCTGTCCTAGTTGTGAGTTGTTATTGCGGTAGCTATGACCTAGTCAAATAGACACCTGTACAGGCTCTCATGGATAAGTATTTTGCAAGCTAATAGGCCTATCTGAACTAGTCGATTCCATATTCTATTATCATGACAACAAGATAATGTCCTACTCTATTTATCTTCGGAAGCCCAGTTTGGAAGGATGGCCTCGTGAGACTACTGTACAGCTCATGTCATATAATGTCACGAAACTAAACTTCTCCCTATCGATGTGTGTCAGTGTTGACATAGTGAGACCGCCAGCTAGCCAGCATGTCTGACGTTATTGAGGAGAAGATAAAGAACTACAGGACGGCTCCCTTCGACGCCCGCTTCCCCAACACCAACCAGACCCGCAACTGCTTTCAGAACTATCTAGGTAAGTTAGCTAGCTGATCAACTACTTCTCTTTTCTGACCCGCCACACATTATATCTCCCTCTCCCCCTCTTTCTCCAGCCCTGCCAGCAGTCTGCTGCTCATTTCTACCTCCCAACTGACACACACACACACACACACACACACACACACAATGGTGAAAGGACAGGACACTTCTGGCCGTCAGGCTCTTCTGCCACCCTGAACACTCAAATCCCTTCCCAGCAATTTTGTTCACAAAGATAAAGATCTTGGTTGGTTAACTAAACAAGGATTTTTATCTGAAGCCCAATTTAACCTCATTTGCCTGGGCTAAGAATCATGTGGTTGATGATTTGCAATTGATGTGCATTGTAAACGGTGGTATTTGCTCTCGTAGCATTGATGCATGTCCAACTTCTTAGGTTGATAAGAGCCCCATGAGAAGCACCTCCTCAGACAGAGTGATCTAAATCACTATCGGTTCACATTAGACCAGATAGAATGTTGGCTGTCCCTCAGCTATTCACCAAGGTACGCCATCATAAGCCAACTGTCTGTACTGACTGACATGTCCGTTAGGCAAGGGTACTACTTGGGTATGCCAGATCTTTTCGGTCTTCAACACTCGTTTAGTAAGGATAGCCTAATGTATCTGTCGTTGTACTTTTTTTTATGTTGACGTTTTAGTCATTTAGCAGACTAACAGTAGTGATTGCATACATGTTTTTTTTTTGCTTCATACTGGTCTCCCGTGGGATTCAAACCCACAACCTTGGCATTGCACGCGCCCATGCTCAACCTATTGAGCCACACGGGACCCCACAGGTTCTCTCTCTGCTCTGTTAGTTTTAATTAGTGTCAGATTAATGTTGACATCATTTAACACATCAGATAAGGGTCCATTTGTGGTGGCTGTTTGCTGTTAGATTTTTAGGTTCAGAAACGTAACACCAGTGTCAGTAAAAGTTGTAAGAACTGTCTTAATGCTTACCACTTCATTCTGTCAATATTAACTCTCTCCCCCTCTCTTTCTAGACTTCCACAGGTGCAACAAAGCTTTGTCAGACAAAGGCCAGGATGTGGCTCCCTGTGACTGGTACCAGAGGGTCTACAAGAGTATCTGTCCCATGAGCTGGGTACGTATGCTGCTACTGTGGCTCATAGTATGGTGCGGGCACTCTTTTATAAAATTAAGCAGATCTATAGTGGCAAACTATTCAAACAAAGCCTAAAGGAGTGGGCATACACACAATGCCCCCTAACTGCCTTCCCATGGTTGTGTAGTATTGTCAGCAGTGATTGGGCCTCCCCTAGAGATGGATGATGAATCACTTTAATCAGCTCACGTTAGAACCTACATTCACTCACATTAGCAGTGCCTCAACTATTCACAATGTGCCAACAGTCTGAGCACCACATTCCATAGAAGCCTTTAGTAGTTCCAGCATGTCTAAACTCTGCCAACAGTCTGTTCTGACATGTCCACTGAGTGGAACAGTTATGAATGTACCTGTTCTTCTGTGTCTCAAATGTCCTTACCTGAAGTGGTAGTTGGTATACAGTGTGGACCTCTGTTATGTTGCAAGTGTTCATACACTCTGTTTGTTGTGAGTCCAATAACTGACCATGGTCCCGGTCTGAAGTCGATTCCTACCCCCTACCCTTAGACACTTTTCATAGATCTGAAAGCATGGGATGGGTGTAAAGTGAAGGCAGAATGAAGGCTACAGTAGCTACTGTGTTATAAACTGTATGTTACACTGATAGGCAGTTTAACCTCATGAGCGCATTTCCTCCTGCAGGTCGCCAAGTGGGACGACCAGATAGAGGCCGGAAGCTTTCCCGGAAAGATCTAAAATGGCTGACCTCAGGACTTTCTGTTAGCCACACCTTCAACTTTGACCCCTGTAGTGTGACTAAGGACATGTGTTGACCACGTACCACACCATTCTTAATGTTATTAACAGTGTTACTTATGTTACAAGCACTTAATAAAAATGTGCACCTGTTTTGAACCTGTCTGGTGGTGGTTCATTTGGTATTTTATTAGGATCCCCATTGGCTGTTGCAGATAAAAACAATAAAACTTAAAAGGTCCTGTTGTACTGCATATATACACACACAGCATATACAGTTGAAGTCGGAAGTTTACATACACCTTACCCAAATACATTTAAACTCAGTTGTTCACATTTCCTGATATTTAACCCTTGTAGAAATTCCCTGTCTTAGGTCAGTTAGGATCACCACTTTATTTTAAGAATGTGAAATGTCAGAATAATAGTAGAGAGAATGATTTATTTCATGTTTTATTTCTTTCATCACATTCCCAGTGGGTCAGAAGTTTACATACTCAATTAATAGTTGGTAGGTTTTTACGACTCCTTGCTCGCACACGCTTTTTCAGTTCTGCCCACACATTTTCTATAGGATTGATGTCAGGGCTTTGTGATGGCCACTCCAATACCTTGACTTTGTTGTCCTTAAGCCATTTTGCCACAACTTTGGAAGTATGCTTGGGGTCATTGTCCATTTGGAAGACCCATTTGCGACCAAGCTTTAATTTCCTGACTGATGTCTTGAGATGTTGCTTCAATATATCAACATCATTTTCCTTCCTCATGATGCTAACTCTTTTGTGAAGTGCACCAGTCCCTCCTGCAGCAAAGCACCCCCACAACATGCTGCCACTCCCGTGCTTCACGGTTGGGAAGGTGTTCTTTGGCTTGCAAGCCTCCCCCTTTTTCCTCCAAACATATCGATGGTCATTATGGCCAAACAGTTCTATTTTTTGTTTCATCAGACCAGAGGATATTTCTCCAAAAAGTATGATCTTTGTCCCCATGTGATGTTGCAAACCGTAGTCTGGCTTTTTTATGGCGGTTTTGGAGCAGTGGCTTCTTCCTTGCTGAGCGGCCTTTCAGGTTATGTTGATATTGGACTTGTTTTACTGTGGATAGAGATACTTTTGTACCTGTTTCCTCCAGCATCTTATGACAGCTGCGTGGTCCCATGGTGTTTATACTTGCTTACTATTGTTTGTACAGATGAACATGGTACTTGCAGGTGTTTGGAAATTGCTCCCAAGGATGAACCAGACTTGTGGAGGTCTACCATTTTTCTCTGAGGTCTTGGCTGATTTCTTTTGATTTTCCCATGATGTCAAGCAAAGAGGCACTGAGTTTGAAGGTAGGCCTTGAAATACATCCACAGGTACACCTCCAATTGACTCAAATGATGTCAATTAGCCTATCAGAAGCTTCTAAAGCCATGATATATTTTGGGGGAATTTTCAAAGCTGTTTAAAGGCACAGTCAACTCAGTGTATCTAAACTTCTGACTCACTGGAATTGTGATACAGTCAATTATAAGTTAAATAATCTGTAAACAATTGTTGGAAAAATGACTTGTGTCATGCACAAAGTAGATGTCCTAACCGACTTGCCAAAACTACAGTTTGTTAACATGAAATTTGTGGCGTGATTGAAAAATGAGTTTTAATGACTCCAACCTAAGTCTATGTGAACTCGACTTTGGCGATGTCATCTACAAAATAGCTTCCAATACTCTACTCAGCAAACTGGATGCAGTTTATCACAGTGCCATCCGTTTTGTTACTAAAGCACCTTATACCACCCACCACTGCGACCTGTATGCTCTAGTCGGCTGGCCCTCGCTACATATTCGTCGCCAGACCCACTGGCTCCAGGTCATCTACAAGTCCATGCTAGGTAAAGCTCCGCCTTATCTCAGTTCACTGGTCACGATGGCAACACCCACCCGTAGCACGCGCTCCAGCAGATGTATCTCACTGATCATCCCTAAAGCCCACACCTAATTTGGCTGCAAAAATCGCTGAAGTTGGAGACTTCTATCTCCCTCACCAACTTCAAACATCTGCTATCTGAGCAGCTAACCGATCGCTGCAGCTGTACATAGTCCATCGGTAAATAGCCCACCCAATTTTACCTACCTCATCCCCATAGTGTTTATATTTATTTACTTTTCTGCTCTTTTGCACACCAATATCTCTACCTGTACATGACCATCTGATCATTTATCACTCCAGTGTTAATCTGCAAAATTGTAATTATCTGCCTACCTCCTCATGCCTTTTGCACACAATGTATATAGACTCTTTTTTTTCTACTGTGTTATTGACTTGTTAATTGTTTACTCCATGTGAAACTCTGTGTTGTCTGTTCACACTGTTATGCTTTATCTGGGTCAGGTCGCAGTTGTAAATGAGAACTTGTTCTCAACTAGCCTACCTGGTTAAATAAAGGTGAAATAAAAATAAATAAATAAACTACCGACTTTAACTGTACATACAAGATGTTAGGTCATGCAGCAGGGTTCCCCAACTGGTGAGCCAATTCAGGCCCTCGAGTGATTTTATTTGGACCCCCAAGTTATTTTTTATTGTTGGACATAAAAGACAAAAAAAAAAAAAACAGTAGCACATCAGCTCAAACTGATTTTAATTTTGATAATCCAAAGTATTCCCACACATAATAGAGATATATATTTTATCATATAGGAATGTAAGCAAGGTTTGCCAGTTTTATGTTTTAGTCCAGTGTTATGTCTGTTTGGACTTCTTGTGGTCAATTTGCAGTCTACAAATGATTTGTAATTTGGCCCGTGGCTGAATCTAGTTGATGATCCCTGTCATACAGGGTCAGAGGCCATGAGGTGTTGCCTCACTTAGTTTTTTAAAACTATTTTTGCCGCTTGCCTGAGTGACCCGAGTTGTAAGTGAGTTCCGTGCAACCATCGCTCGATACGATACTGTGCATTACCCTGAGTGCATTCCAGATTTGGGGACTGTGAAGTGACCCCTGGTGTTATGTCTGGTGGCTTAAGTACTGTGTCAGCTGTATGTAAGTGAATTATACAAACTATTTGGAATTTTCAACAGTATGTTTCTTACAAGAGTGATGTGGTCAATCTCATCTACTTTGCGCAATGAGAGACATTGGGGTGTATTTTCAACATTCATTCTCGCTATTTTGACAGGGTACTTTTTACTTTGATATACCATTTAGTTCAGCTTGACATGTTTGAGTTACAATGATGTTTCTGTGATAGTCGGTCTATTGAATTACATTTACATTACATTTAAGTCATTTAGCAGACGCTCTTATCCAGAGCGACTTACAAATTGGTGCATTCACCTTATGACATCCAGTGGAACAGCCACTTTACAATAGTGCATCTAAATATTTTAAGGGGGGTGAGAAGGATTACTTTATCCTATCCTAGGTATTCCTTAAAGAGGTGGGGTTTCAGGTGTCTCCGGAAGGTGGTGATTGACTCCGCTGTCCTGGCGTCGTGAGGGAGTTTGTTCCACCATTGGGGGGCCAGAGCAGCGAACAGTTTTGACTGGGCTGAGCGGGAACTGTACTTCCTCAGTGGTAGGGAGGCGAGCAGGCCAGAGGTGGATGAACGCAGTGCCCTTGTTTGGGTGTAGGGCCTGATCAGAGCCTGGAGGTACTGAGGTGCCGTTCCCCTCACAGCTCCGTAGGCAAGCACCATGGTCTTGTAGCGGATGCGAGCTTCAACTGGAAGCCAGTGGAGAGAGCGGAGGAGCGGGGTGACGTGAGAGAACTTGGGAAGGTTGAACACCAGACGGGCTGCGGCGTTCTGGATGAGTTGTAGGGGTTTAATGGCACAGGCAGGGAGCCCAGCCAACAGCGAGTTGCAGTAATCCAGACGGGAGATGACAAGTGCCTGGATTAGGACCCGCGCCGCTTCCTGTGTGAGGCAGGGTCGTACTCTGCGGATGTTGTAGAGCATGAACCTACAGGAACGGGCCACCGCCTTGATGTTAGTTGAGAACGACAGGGTGTTGCCAAGGTTCTTAGCGCTCTGGGAGGAGGACACAATGGAGTTGTCAACCGTGATGGCGAGATCATGGAACGGGCAGTCCTTCCCCGGGAGGAAGAGGTTCAGCTTGAGGTGGTGATCCGTCATCCACACTGATATGTCTGCCAGACATGCAGAGATGCGATTCGCCACCTGGTCATCAGAAGGGGGAAAGGAGAAGATTAATTGTGTGTCGTCTGCATAGCAATGATAGGAGAGACCATGTGAGGTTATGACAGAGCCAAGTGACTTGGTGTATAGCGAGAATAGGAGAGGGCCTAGAACAGAGCCCTGGGGGACACCAGTGGTGAGAGCACGTGGTGAGGAGCCACCTGGTAGGAGCGACCTGTCAGGTAGGACGCAATCCAAGCGTGGGCCGCGCCGGAGATGCCCAACTCGGAGAGGGTGGAGAGGAGGATCTGATGGTTCACAGTATCGAAGGCAGCCGATAGGTCTAGAAGGATGAGAGCAGAGGAGAGAGAGTTAGCTTTAGCAGTGCGGAACGCCTCTGTGATACAGAGAAGAGCAGTCTCAGTTGAATGACTAGTCTTGAAACCTGACTGATTTGGATCAAGAAGGTCATTCTGAGAGAGATAGCGGGAGAGCTGGCCAAGGACGGCACGTTCAAGAGTTTTGGAGAGAAAAGAAAGAAGGGATACTGGTCTGTAGTTGTTGACATCGGAGGGATCGAGTGTAGGTTTTTTTTTTTCAGAAGGGGTGCAACTCTCGCTCTCTTGAAGACGGAAGGGACGTAGCCAGCGGTCAGGGATGAGTTGATGAGCGAGGTGAGGTAAGGGAGAAGGTCTCCGGAAATGGTCTGGAGAAGAGAGGAGAGGATAGGGTCAAGCGGGCAGGTTGTTGGGCGGCCGGCCGTCACAAGACGCGAGATTTCATCTGGAGAGAGAGGGGAGAAAGAGGTCAGAGCACAGGGTAGGGCAGTGTGAGCAGAACCAGCGGTGTCGTTTGACTTAGCAAACGAGGATTGGATGTCGTCGACCTTCTTTTCAAAATGGTTGTGAAGTCATCTGCAGAGAGGGAGGAGGGGGGAGGGGAGGAGGATTCAGGAGGGAGGAGAAGGTTGCAAAGAGCTTCCTAGGGTTAGAGGCAGATGCTTGGAATTTAGAGTGGTAGAAAGTGGCTTTAGCAGCAGAGACAGAAGAGGAAAATGTAGAGAGGAGGGAGTGAAAGGATGCCAGGTCCGCAGGGAGGCGAGTTTTCCTCCATTTCTGCTCGGCTGCCCGGAGCCCTGTTCTGTGAGCTCGCAATGAGTCGTCGAGCCACGGAGCGGGAGGGGAGGACCGAGCCGGCCTGGAGGATAGGGGACATAGAGAGTCAAAGGATGCAGAAAGGGAGGAGAGGAGGGTTGAGGAGGCAGAATCAGGAGATAGGTTGGAGAAGGTTTGAGCAGAGGGAAGAGATGATAGGATGGAAGAGGAGAGAGTAGCGGGGAGAGAGAGCGAAGGTTGGGACGGCGCGATACCATCCGAGTAGGGGCAGTGTGGGAAGTGTTGGATGAGAGCGAGAGGGAAAAGGATACAAGGTAGTGGTCGGAGACTTGGAGGAGTTGCAATGAGGTTAGTGGAAGAACAGCATCTAGTAAAGATGAGGTCGAGCGTATTGCCTGCCTTGTGAGTAGGGGGAAGGTGAGAGGGAGAGGTCAAAAGAGGAGAGGAGTGGAAAGGAGGCAGAGAGGAATGAGTCAAAGGTAGACGTGGGGAGGTTAAAGTCGCCCAGAACTGTGAGAGGTGAGCCGTCCTCAGGAAAGGAGCTTATCAAGGCATCAAGCTCATTGATGAACTCTCCGAGGGAACCTGGAGGGCGATAAATGATAAGGATGTTAAGCTTGAAAGGGCTGGTAACTGTGACAGCATGGAATTCAAAGGAGGCGATAGACAGATGGGTAAGGGGAGAAAGAGAGAATGACCACTTGGGAGAGATGAGGATCCCGGTGCCACCACCCGCTGACCAGAAGCTCTCGGGGTGTGCGAGAACACGTGGGCGGACGAAGAGAGAGCAGTAGGAGTAGCAGTGTTATCTGTGGTGATCCATGTTTCCGTCAGTGCCAAGAAGTCGAGGACTGGAGGGAGGCATAGGCTGAGATGAACTCTGCCTTGTTGGCCGCAGATCGGCAGTTCCAGAGGCTACCGGAGACCTGGAACTCCACGTGGGTCGTGCGCGCTGGGACCACCAGATTAGGGTGGCGCGGCCACGCGGTGTGGAGCATTTGTATGGTCTGTGCAGAGAGGAGAGAACAGGGATAGACAGACACATAGTTGACAGGCTACAGAAGAGGCTACGCTAATGCAAAGGAGATTGGAATGACAAGTGGACTACACGTCTCGAATGTTCAGAAAGTTAAGCTTACGTAGCAAGAATCTTATTGACTAAAATGATTAAAATGATACAGTACTGCTGAAGTAGGCTAGCTGGCAGTGGCTGCGTTGTTGACTTTGTAGGCTAGCTGGCAGTGGCTGCGTTGTTGACACTACACTAATCAAGTCGTTCCGTTGAGTGTAATAGTTTCTACAGTGCTGCTATTCGGGGGCTAGCTGGCTAGCTAGCAGTGTTGATTACGTTACGTTGCGTTAAAAGAACGACAATAGCTGGCTAGCTAACCTAGAAAATCGCTCTAGACTACACAATTATCTTTGATACAAAGACGGCTATGTAGCTAGCTATGTAGCTAGCTACGATCAAACAATAGTTGTTGGTCATTAGGAATGCACATTTGACTGAGAAATTCCAATCAATCTTATACATTTTATGACTGGGCTCAGTCACAGCATAGACTGACATTGATTCTGCATCTTGTAAGTGTTCCATAGAAGCTAATCTCCATATGATGGCAGTTGTCATTACTGGAAATCTGTTCAATGCAATGTCCACTTTGTAACACAGGGTGGCAGTGTTGGATCAATTCAATGCATTTCTACTAATGTAACCAGTTTCTGCATACTGGTAGTCTTGGAGAGCTTTCTGATCAGTGAGAATGTCTGCTGATTTAAAAAAAATAACAAATAATTTGTGCCTTATATCATGACCACATCAGTAGGGTGGAGATGGAGTGTGTGAGTGCACGTAACACACCCCTCTCTCCCCCTCCTTCTGTTGACTACAGCAGGCTTTCACAGCTCCTTGGCAATGCAATGTTATTGGCTTTAGAGAGACCACATGACCAGTGGAGATGTTGGCCGATTGGTTTCCCTGGCAACAGCTCTGAGACCACAGACAGGATGTGACAGAGGAGGGAGACAGTGATAGACTAAGCAAAAGTCATGTCTGTCAATCCCATGTAATCAAACTTGTGGGTCCCTGTCAAATGATCAAATTCCTTTTGTCAGGATTTACTTGTTTTTGGACCGAAAGCAAACACATTCCAAACTAGACTTAAGCAATACATGTCATTCAGATTTTTTTGTGGATAGTTGAAAGTGTTGAAAGTGTTGAAAGATTTTCCTTCTCAGTAGTGAAGGTACCTCCTCTACATCCTTCTCATTTTATAAATGTTTCATAGGCAATAATGTCTTGGAGGAGAACAGGCAGGATTTCATAGGCAATAATGTCTTGGAGGAGAACAGGCAGGGTTTCATAGGCAATAATGTCTTGGAGGAGAACAGGCAGGGTTTCATAGGCAATAATGTCTTGGAGGAGAACAGGCAGGATTTCATAGGCAATAATGTCTTGGAGGAGAACAGGCAGGGTTTCATAGGCAATAATGTCTTGGAGGAGAACAGGCAGGGTTTCATAGGCAATCATGTCTTGGAGGAGAACAGGCAGGGTTTCATAGGTGTTAGCAGTTGATGTTACTCTTCAATAATACAGGCCCCAAAGCAAATCAGGGGGGAGGAAAATAGGTTTATTAAAAGAGAACAAATCATGTGGGGAGGTAGATGTTCATTCTCCCCTGTCCTCAGTGATTCTCCCCTGTCCCCTGTCCTCAGTGATACCCATGTGATTCTCTCCACAGAACAAAGCGCAGGGTGTAATTTATAACCCACAGTCCTAGCCTATGGTTGACCAATTATAATTCCTTGCAGTAAAATTGAGCCTATGGCAAAATAACAAGTGTCCTATATTAAACTCAATGTACAGACGATTCAGACCAATGAAAACGTGGCACACGTAGCTATGAGTCCAGGACTGATAGTACTACACAGATTATAAACATGTTGAACTGAAAACCTTTAGTCTTCTTGTCCTCTGCGTTGTGTATTATCTTAAAATATTCTTTCATAGGCATGACGTCTAGGAGAACGGGCAGGGTTTCATAGGCATGACGTCTAGGAGAACGGGCAGGGTTTCTAGAGAACGGGCAGGCATGACGTCTATGGGAGAACGGGCAGGGTTTCATAGGCATGGCGTCTAGGAGAACGGGCAGGGTTTCATAGGCATGACGTCTAGGAGAACGGGCAGGGTTTCATAGGCATGACGGGCGTCTAGGAGAACGGGCAGGGTTTCATAGGCATGACGTCTAGGAGAACGGGCAGGGTTTCATAGGCATGACCTCTAGGAGAACGGGCAGGGTTTCATAGGCAGGGTTTCATAGGCATGACGTCTAGGAGAACGGGCAGGGTTTCATAGGCATGACCTCTAGGAGAACGGGCAGGGTTTCATAGGCATGACGTCTAGGAGAACGGGCAGGGTTTCATAGGCATGACCTCTAGGAGAACGGGCAGGGTTTCATAGGCATGACGTCTAGGAGAATGGGCAGGGTTTCATAGGCATGACCTCTAGGAGAACGGGCAGGGTTTCATAGGCATGACGTCTAGGAGAACGGGCAGGGTTTCATAGGCATGACGTCTAGGAGAACAGGGGGCAGGGTTTCATAGGCATGACGTCTAGGAGAACGGGCAGGGTTTCATAGGCATGACGTCTAGGAGAACGGGCAGGGTTTCATAGGCATGACGTCTAGGAGAACGGGCAGGGTTTCATAGGCATGACGTCTAGGAGAACGGGCAGGGTTTCATAGGCATGACGTCTAGGAGAGCGGGCAGGGTTTCATAGGCATGGCGTCTAGGAGAACGGGCAGGGTTTCATGACGTCTAGGAGAACGGGCATGCATGACGTCTTGGAGAACGGGCAGGGTTTCATAGGCATGACGTCTAGGAGAGCGGGCAGGGTTTCATAGGCATGACGTCTTGGAGAACGGGCAGGGTTTCATAGGCATGACATCTAGGAGAGAACGGGCAGGGTTTCAGGCATGACGTCTCGGGCAGGGTTTCATAGGCATGACCTCTGGAGAACGGGCAGGGTTTCATAGGCAGTGACGTCTATGAGAACGGGCAGGGTTTCATAGGCATGACGTCTAGGAGAACGGGCAGGGTTTCATAGGCATGACATCTAGGAGAACGGGCAGAGTTTCATAGGCATGACCTCTAGGAGAACGGGCAGGGTTTCATAGGCATGACATCTAGGAGAACGGGCAGGGTTTCATAGGCAGTGACGTCTAGGAGAACGGGCAGGGTTTCATAGGCTAGGAGAACGGGCAGGGTTTCATCATGAGGAGAATGGGCAGGGTTTCATAGGCATGACCTCTAGAAGAACGGGCAGGGTTTCATAGGCATGACGTCTTGGAGAACGGGCAGGGTTTCATAGGCATGACATCTAGGAGAACGGGCAGGGTTTCATAGGCATGACGTCTTGGAGAACGGGCAGGGTTTCATAGGCATGACGTCTAGGAGAACGGGCAGGGTTTCATAGGCATGACGTCTAGGAGAACGGGCAGGGTTTCATAGGCATGACGTCTAGGAGAACGGGCAGGGTTTCATAGGCATGACGTCTAGGAGAACGGGCAGGGTTTCATAGGCATGACGTCTAGGAGAACGGGCAGGGTTTCATAGGCATGACGTCTAGGAGAACGGGCAGGGTTTCATAGGCATGACGTCTAGGAGAACGGGCAGGGTTTCATAGGCATGACGTCTAGGAGAACGGGCAGGGTTTCATAGGCATGACGTCTAGGAGAACGGGCAGGGTTTCATAGGCATGACGTCTATGAGAACGGGCAGGGTTTCATAGGCATGACCTCTAGGAGAACGGGCAGGGTTTCATAGGCATGACATAGGTCTAGGAGAACGGGCAGGGTTTCATAGGCATGACCTCTAGGAGAACGGGCAGGGTTTCATAGGCATGACGTCTTGGAGAACGGGCAGGGTTTCATAGGCATGAGAACGTCTAGGAGACCTCGGGCAGGGTTTCATAGGCATGACGTCTAGGAGAACGGGCAGGGTTTCATAGGCATGACGTCTAGGAGAACGGGCAGGGTTTCATAGGCATGACGTCTAGGAGAACGGGCAGGGTTTCATAGGCATGACGTCTAGGAGAACGGGCAGGGTTTCATAGGCATGACGTCTGGAGAACGGGCAGGGTTTCATAGGCATGACGTCTAGGAGAACGGGCAGGGTTTCATAGGCATGACCTCTTGGAGAACGGGCAGGGTTTCATAGGCATGATGTCTAGGAGAACGGGCAGGGTTTCATAGGCATGACGTCTAGGAGAACGGGCAGGGTTTCATAGGCATGACCTCTATAGGCAGTGAGTCTAGGAGAACGGGCAGGGTTTCATAGGCATGACGTCTTGGAGAACGGGCAGGGTTTCATAGGCATGACGTCTAGGAGAACAGGGGCATGGGTTTCATAGGCATGACCTCTAGGAGAACGGGCAGGGTTTCATAGGCATGACCTCTAGGAGAACGGGCAGGGTTTCATAGGCATAGGAGAACGGGCAGGGTTTCTAGGCAGAGAACGGGCAGGGTTTCATAGGCATGACGTCTAGGAGAACGGGCAGGGTTTCATAGGCATGACGTCTAGGAGAACGGGCAGGGTTTCATAGGCATGACGTCTAGGAGAACGGGCAGGGTTTCATAGGCATGACGTCTAGGAGAACGGGCAGGGTTTCATAGGCATGACATCTAGGAGAACGGGCAGGGTTTCATGAGAACGGGCAGGGCATAGGCAGTGACGGAGGCATGACGTCGGGCAGGGTTTCATAGGCATGACGTCTAGGAGAACGGGCAGGGTTTCATAGGCATGACATCTAGGAGAACGGGCAGGGTTTCATAGGCATGACGTCTTGGAGAACGGGCAGGGTTTCATAGGCATGACGTCTAGGAGAACGGGCAGGGTTTCATAGGCATGACGTCTAGGAGAACGGGCAGGGTTTCATAGGCATGACCTCTAGGAGAACGGGCAGGGTTTCATAGGCATGACGTCTAGGAGAACGGGCAGGGTTTCATAGGCATGACGTCTAGGAGAACGGGCAGGGTTTCATAGGCATGACCTCTAGGAGAACGGGCAGGGTTTCATAGGCATGACGTCTAGGAGAACGGGCAGGGTTTCATAGGCATGACGTCTTGGAGAACGGGCAGGGTTTCATAGGCATGACGTCTTGGAGAACGGGCAGGGTTTCATAGGCATGACCTCTTGGAGAACGGGCAGGGTTTCATAGGCATGACGTCTAGGAGAACGGGCAGGGTTTCATAGGCATGACGTCTATGAGAACGGGCAGGGTTTCATAGGCATGACGTCTTGGAGAACGGGCAGGGTTTCATAGGCATGACGTCTAGGAGAACGGGCAGGGTTTCATAGGCATGACGTCTAGGAGAACGGGCAGGGTTTCATAGGCATGACGTCTAGGAGAACGGGCAGGGTTTCATAGGCATGACCTCTAGGAGAACGGGCAGGGTTTCATAGGCATGACGTCTAGGAGAACGGGCAGGGTTTCATAGGCATGCATGACGTCTAGGGAGAACGGGCAGGGTTTCATAGGCATGACCTCTAGGAGAACGGGCATGAGACGGGCAGGGAGGCATGACTAGGAGAACGGGCAGGGTTTCATAGGCATGACCTCTAGGAGAACGGGCAGGGTTTCATAGGCATGACCTCTATGAGAACGGGCAGGGTTTCATAGGCATGACGTCTTGGAGAACGGGCAGGGTTTCATAGGCATGACGTCTTGGAGAACAGGCAGGGTTTCATAGGCATGACCTCTATGAGAACGGGCAGGGTTTCATAGGCATGACCTCTAGGAGAACGGGCAGGGTTTCATAGGCATGACCTCTAGGAGAACGGGCAGGGTTTCATAGGCATGACGTCTAGGAGAACGGGCAGGGTTTCATAGGCATGACGTCTATGAGAACGGGCAGGGTTTCATAGGCATGACCTCTAGGAGAACGGGCAGGGTTTCATAGGCATGACGTCTATGAGAACGGGCAGGGTTTCATAGGCATGACGTCTAGGAGAACGGGCAGGGTTTCATAGGCATGACGTCTAGGGGAACGGGCAGGGTTTCATAGGCATGACGTCTAGGAGAACGGGCAGGGTTTCATAGGCATGACTTCTTGGAGAACGGGCAGGGTTTCATAGGCAGTGACATCTAGGAGAACGGGCAGGGTTTCATAGGCATGACATCTAGGAGAACGGGCAGGGTTTCATAGGCATGACATCTAGGAGAACGGGCAGGGTTTCATAGGCATGACATCTAGGAGAACGGGCAGGGTTTCATAGGCATGACGTCTAGGAGAACGGGCAGGGTTTCATAGGCATGACGTCTATGAGAACGGGCAGGGTTTCATAGGCATGACCTCTGGAGAACGGGCAGGGTTTCATAGGCATGACCTCTAGGAGAACGGGCAGGGTTTCATAGGCATGACGTCTAGGAGAACGGGCAGGGTTTCATAGGCATGACGTCTAGGAGAACGGGCAGGGTTTCATAGGCATGACGTCTAGGAGAACGGGCAGGGTTTCATAGGCATGACGTCTAGGAGAACGGGCAGGGTTTCATAGGCATGACGTCTTGGAGAACGGGCAGGGTTTCATAGGCATGACGTCTTGGAGAACGGGCAGGGTTTCATAGGCATGACGTCTATGAGAACGGGCAGGGTTTCATAGGCATGACGTCTTGGAGAACGGGCAGGGTTTCATAGGCATGACGTCTTGGAGAACGGGCAGGGTTTCATAGGCATGACGTCTAGGAGAACGGGCAGGGTTTCATAGGCATGACGTCTAGGAGAACGGGCAGGGGTTTCATAGGCATGACGTCTTGAGAACGGGCAGGGTTTCATAGGCATGACGCCTCAGAGAACGGGCAGGGTTTCATAGGCATGACGTCTCAGGGTTTAGGAGAACGGGCAGGGTTTCATAGGCATGACGTCTAGGAGAACGGGCAGGGTTTCATAGGCATGACTTCTTGGAGAACGGGCAGGGTTTCATAGGCATGACCTCTAGGAGAACGGGCAGGGTTTCATAGGCATGACATCTAGGAGAACGGGCAGGGTTTCATAGGCATGACATCTAGGAGAACGGGCAGGGTTTCATAGGCATGACGTCTAGGAGAACGGGCAGGGTTTCATAGGCAGTGACGTCTAGGAGAACGGGCAGGGTTTCATAGGCATGACCTCTAGGAGAATGGGCAGGGTTTCATAGGCATGACGTCTAGGAGAACGGGCAGGGTTTCATAGGCAGTGACGTCTAGGAGAACGGGCAGGGTTTCATAGGCAGTGACGTCTAGGAGAACGGGCAGGGTTTCATAGGCAGTGACGTCTAGGAGAACGGGCAGGGTTTCATAGGCATGACGTCTTGGAGAACGGGCAGGGTTTCATAGGCATGACGTCTTGGAGAACAGGCAGGGTTTCATAGGCAGTGACGTCTATGAGAACGGGCAGGGTTTCATAGGCAGTGACGTCTTGGAGAAAGGGCAGGGTTTCATAGGCATGACGTCTAGGAGAACGGGCAGGGTTTCATAGGCATGACGTCTATGAGAACGGGCAGGGTTTCATAGGCATGACGTCTAGGAGAACGGGCAGGGTTTCATAGGCATGACGTCTAGGAGAACGGGCAGGGTTTCATAGGCATGACATCTAGGAGAACGGGCAGAGTTTCATAGGCATGACCTCTAGGAGAACGGGCAGGGTTTCATAGGCATGACGTCTTGGAGAACGGGCATGGTTTCATAGGCATGACGTCTTGGAGAACGGGCAGGGTTTCATAGGCATGACGTCTAGGAGAACGGGCAGGGTTTCATAGGCATGACGTCTAGGAGAACGGGCAGGGTTTCATAGGCATGACGTCTAGGGGAATGGGCAGGGTTTCACTGGCATGACGTCTAGGGGAATGGGCAGGGTTTCATAGGCATGACGTCTATGAGAATGGGTAGGGTTTAATAGGCATGACCTCTAGGTGAACGGGCAGGGTTTCATAGGCATGACGTCTAGGAGAACGGGCAGGGTTTCATAGGCATGACGTCTAGGGGAACGGGCAGGGTTTCACTGGCATGACGTCTAGGGGAATGGGCAGGGTTTCATAGGCATGACGTCTATGAGAATGGGCAGGGTTTAATAGGCATGACCTCTAGGTGAACGGGCAGGGTTTCATAGGCATGACGTCTATGAGAACGGGCAGGGTTTCATAGGCATGACGTCTAGGGGAACGGGCAGGGTTTCATAGGCATGACCTCTATGAGAACGGGCAGGGTTTCATAGGCATGACATCTTGGAGAACGGGCAGGGTTTCATAGGCATGACGTCTAGGGGAACGGGCAGGGTTTCATAGGCATGACGTCTAGGAGAACGGGCAGGGTTTCATAGGCATGACGTCTAGGGGAACGGGCAGGGTTTCACTGGCATGATGGGCAGGGTTTCATAGGCATGACGTCTATGAGAATGGGCAGGGTTTAATAGGGCATGACGGGCAGGGTTTCTAGGTGAACGGGCAGGGTTTCATAGGCATGACGTCTAGGGAACGGGCAGGGAGAACGGGCAGGGTTTCATAGGCATGACGTCTAGGGAGAACGGGCAGGGTTTCATAGGCATGACGTCTAGGTGAACGGGCAGGGTTTCATAGGCATGACGTCTATGAGAATGGGCAGGGTTTCATAGGCATGACATCTAGGAGAACGGGCAGGGTTTCATAGGCATGACCTCTATGAGAACGGGCAGGGTTTCATAGGCATGGCATGACGTCTAGGGAACGGGCAGGGTTTCATAGGCATGACGTCTAGGGGAACATGGGAACGGGCAGGGTTTCATAGGCATGACGTCTAGGAGAACGGGCAGGGTTTCATAGGCATGACGTCTTGGAGAACGGGCAGGGTTTCATAGGCATGACGTCTAGGAGAACGGGCAGGGTTTCATAGGCATGACGTCTAGGGAACGGGAGAACTTGGAGGGCAGGGTTTCATAGGCATGACGTCTAGGAGAACGGGCAGGGTTTCATAGGCATGACGTCTAGGAGAACGGGCAGGGTTTTCACTGGCATGGGCAGGGTTTCATAGGCATGAATGGGCGGGCAGGGTTTCATAGGCATGACGTCTAGGAGAACGGGCAGGGTTTCATAGGCATGACCTCTAGGAGAACGGGCAGGGTTTCATAGGCATGACGTCTTGGAGAACGGGCAGGGTTTCATAGGCATGACGTCCTAGGGAACGGGCAGGGTTTCATAGGAGAACGGGCATGGTTTCATAGGCATGACATCTTGGAGAACGGGCAGGGTTTCATAGGCATGACGTCTAGGAGAACGGGCAGGGTTTCATAGGCATGACGTCTAGGGGAATGGGCAGGGTCTCATGGAACGGGCAGGGTTTCATAGGCATGACGTCTAGGAGAACGGGCAGGGTTTCATAGGCATGACGTCTAGGAGAACGGGCTAGGAGAATGAGGGGCAGGGTTTCATAGGCATGACGTCTAGGAGAACGGGCAGGGTTTCATAGGCATGACGTCTAGGAGAACGGGCAGGGTTTCATAGGCATGACGTCTATGAGAACGGGCAGGGTTTCATAGGCATGACGTCTAGGAGAACGGGCAGGGTTTCATAGGGCATGACGGGCAGGGTTTCTTGGAGAACGGGCAGGGTTTCATAGGCATGACATCTAGGAGAACATGGGCAGGGTTTCATAGGCATGACATCTAGGAGAACGGGCAGGGTTTCATAGGCATGACGTCTAGAGAACGGGCAGGGTTTCATAGGCATGACGTCTAGGAGAACGGGCAGGGTTTCATAGGCATGACGTCTAGGGGAACGGGCAGGGTTTCATAGGCATGACGTCTAGGGGAACGGGCAGGGTTTCATAGGCATGACATCTAGGAGAACGGGCAGGGTTTCATAGGCATGACGTCTTGGAGAACGGGCAGGGTTTCATAGGCAGTGACGTCTAGGAGAACGGGCAGGGTTTCATAGGCATGACGTCTAGGAGAACGGGCAGGGTTTCATAGGCATGACGTCTAGGAGAACGGGCAGGGTTTCATAGGCATGACGTCTAGGAGAACGGGCAGGGTTTCATA
Organism: Oncorhynchus nerka; assembly: GCF_034236695.1. Classification (NCBI taxonomy): domain Eukaryota; kingdom Metazoa; phylum Chordata; class Actinopteri; order Salmoniformes; family Salmonidae; genus Oncorhynchus; species Oncorhynchus nerka. Next base: position 26,282,167 of record NC_088409.1, read on the forward strand.
GGCATGACGTCTATGAGAACGGGCAGGGTTTCATAGGCATGACCTCTAGGAGAAAGGGCAGGGTTTCATAGGCATGACGTCTAGGAGAACGGGCAGGGTTTCATAGGCATGACGTCTTGGAGAACGGGCAGGGTTTCATAGGCATGACCTCTATGAGAACGGGCAGGGTTTCATAGGCATGACCTCTAGGAGAACGGGCAGGGTTTCATAGGCATGACCTCTAGGAGAACGGGCAGGGTTTCATAGGCATGACGTCTTAGGAGAGGCATGACCTCTAGGGAGAACGGGCAGGGTTTCATAGGCATGACCTCTATGAGAACGGGCAGGGTTTCATAGGCATGACGTCTAGGAGAACGGGCAGGGTTTCATAGGCATGACGTCTATGAGAACGGGCAGGGTTTCATAGGCATGACCTCTAGGAGAACGGGCAGGGTTTCATAGGCATGACGTCTATGAGAACGGGCAGGGTTTCATAGGCATGACGTCTAGGGGAACGGGCAGGGTTTCATAGGCATGACGTCTAGGGGAACGGGCAGGGTTTCATAGGCATGACGTCTAGGAGAACGGGCAGGGTTTCATAGGCATGACGTCTTGGAGAACGGGCATGGTTTCATAGGCATGACGTCTAGGAGAACGGGCAGGGTTTCATAGGCATGACGTCTAGGAGAACGGGCAGGGTTTCATAGGCATGACGTCTTGGAGAACGGGCATGGTTTCATAGGCATGACGTCTAGGAGAACGGGCAGGGTTTCATAGGCATGACATCTTGGAGAACGGGCAGGGTTTCATAGGCATGACCTCTATGAGAACGGGCAGGGTTTCATAGGCATGACCTCTATGAGAACGGGTAGGGTTTCATAGGCATGACCTCTATGAGAACGGGCAGGGTTTCATAGGCATGACCTCTATGAGAACGGGCAGGGTTTCATAGGCATGACGTCTAGGAGAACGGGCAGGGTTTCATAGGCATGACCTCTATGAGAACGGGCAGGGTTTAATAGGCATGACCTCTATTAGAACGGGCAGGGTTTAATAGGCATGACCTCTATGAGAATGGGCAGGGTTTCATAGGCATGACCTCTATGAGAATGGGCAGGGTTTAATAGGCATGACCTCTAGGGGAACGGGCAGGGTTTAATAGGCATGACCTCTAGGGTTTCGTGCAGGATGGAGGATGCAAATGGAAGTCAGTGGTCGGCTCTCACTGCATGATCACACTTCTGATAATCTGTCTGCCGCACTTGGTGACTGGTTCCTGTTCTCATTTCACAGTTTCCTGTTTCAGACAAGGAAGTTGACTCAAGACTCACAGTTGCAGACAGAGAAAGACAGAACAGCAGTATGCCTCCCCAAGTTTTAAAAACAACTGAAAACAGAATTCTTCACCAACCTTATATTTCTTGCACTCGTACCTGAACTTGTCTTTTCTTCCTGGCACTGATTCTGCTGATAACCGCTATTTTTAAGAAGAGTCTACTCTCAATGATTGTGATATGTGGTTGATTTACCCTACTAAATATGTTTGAATGCACTGACCGTGAGTCATTCTGGCTAAGCGTCTGCTAAATGACTCCAATGTAAGAAGTTTTTCAGAAGTGCATATACAAAATGAAATGGCAGCACCCCGCATTAAGTTCTTCAGAAGTGACACAGACACACACACACACACACACACAATGTAGCTGTTGACAGATCCATTACTAGTAGAGAGAACAGAGTCTAGTCCTTTCGTTCACTGTGTTCCTCCACTCTCTGGCAGGGTCCAGGCCTCTTTTTTTCTAATTAAGAACATTCTTCACTTCATACCCTCACCCTACCCTCTCACACAATGCACCACCGGCCAGCTCCAACAAGCCCTGGTCAGGCCCTCTCTGTACGCAGCCTGCCTCTGTTCCGTACCATCTTCTAGGTCAGCACACCTGTCACTACCACGCCAGTTTTCTCTGTTTCTCTCTGTTCTTCTCCCTCTTTGTTCTGCAGGAGGAGTTCTGAATTTAGAGAGGTAGTGTGTTGGCTAAGCATAATAAATAAATAAAATTGTGAGGGATAAAAAAGTAATACGCTACATGAAAGCAGAATTTGTATGAACATAAATATTTAGTAGACTAATTATTATGCAGTAGTCTAGGCAGGAGAGTTTGTCAGGTTCCAGACAAGGAATTTGTGGGTAATGAAGATTAGAAAGTGTTGATCGAGCAGGCCATTCTTAGTGTTGTTTTACCACCCACTGTGCTGGTCTCATGATTTCTGCATGACCGTGCTTTTGTGCCCTAACTCAGTGGCCATAGTCTTTTGTTCTCGGGCTTGCGGTGGGCAGCACAGAGCTTCCATTCACCGAGGCTGTTTGTTGTCAATCTCGCGATCCGCACGCATTCCCGAGCACTCCGTCCCCCAGTCAAGCGCAAAAACCAAAAATATTGTTGCGCCACTGGTCCACACATTACAGTATTCCCTAAACAGGTCGACTCAGAGCTGATGGCGCGTCTGGCATTTAAGCCCTGAACAGCGCCTAACCGGCAGCTATGTCTCCCAGGCTGTATTCCGCCAAGACCATACCGGAAAAAACACTTCTCATCTGTGGTAGGCTAAGTGAATAACGTGATGCGCCTCCTCCTGTAATATTTTATTTTATAAGGGTGGGGACAAGTTTACCATTGAAGCTGCTTCACTCAACTCTGCCTCACGCCTTACACCAATACATAGTTTAGTTAGCTTCTTAGCTATCTGTAAAAAGGGTTAGTGATATTAGCCTTAGCCTATTTAGCTAACTTGAACCAGATAATCTCCCACTGCCACGATGGATATCAAACGTTGGCTCCGCCAAAGTATCCAAACAAAGCCGAAGGAGAGCAATGAGCAGCAGCAGCATCAAACCACCGAGGCCGCCGCCAAGCCCATTAGTGATGATGCTGCCGAGCTCCAGCTAGCTCCGCGTGCAGAGCCTTCCGCCTCTTTCACAAGCTCTGCCAGGATAATGGCTCCGCAGCCCATTCCACCTCCGACTGTTCCTGACGATCTTGGAACAGAGGAGCCAGCCCCGGTTAGCCTAGAATCCTACCCTAGCTGTCGGTTTTCTGTCCAAAAACATTTGTTTAATAGCAACTGGTTCATAGGAAGAGAGTGTCTGGAATATTTGGTTACTGCAGATGCAAAACAAATTCTCCCATGTCGAAAGTTCTGTGTTGGGTCCAATGTTAATGCAGACAAGGCCTTCACCAAATCTGGGTGTTCTAACTGGAAGCATGCTATTGATACAATCGATTCACTAGGCATGCATAACACGAAGAGCATTTTAAATGCACTGTACTGTGGAAAGAAAAACTAGTTTGGGTTTGGGTACTAAGAGGTCAACACTTGTTAATGATGGGCGGCTGGCAAGAAATCACATGTAAGTGTCGGTGATTGTGGACATTTATTGAGCTCCTTGTTTCAAACCAGCAACCACTGAGGGGGACATTGGATGCAATAGAGTCAAGAGCGGAGGGGGGCAGTGGACTTTTTCTGTCTATGATGGAACATACTCTCTGAGATGACAAGGAACTCGCCAAGGTGATTAGCACCATACCCCACAATACCACATACACGTCACACATGACTCTAAATGAAATCATAGGGCTTATTAGTGGTATTGTCACTGAGGAAGCTAAGTGCGAGAACTAATTGTCCACTTAGAGAAACGCGTTCAGCCAGCAGAGAAGAAGCATGCTACACTGAATGAAAGCTTAACTAATCCAACTGGCATTTGAGGGGGATCTTAACTAATCCAACTGGCATTTGAGGGGGATCTTAACTAATCCAACTGGCATTTGAGGGGGATCTTAACTAATCCAACTGGCATTTGAGGGGGATCTTAACTAATCCAACTGGCATTTGAGGGGGATCTTACAAAAAGTTTTGGAGAGAATGGAATGATCGATTACTCAGGAAGTTCCACAGAGCATCAATGAGGCTGCAAGTGTTCAGAAAAGATGAGTTACAGTTCATATAAGGAAATCAGTCAATTGAAATCGATTCATTAGGCTCTAATCCATAGATTTCACATGACTGTGCAGGGGCACAGGCCTAACCGTTGGGGAGCAGGGTTAGGCCTGTATACCTGTATAATGATAATGCTGTTTAATCAGCACTAATCACCTGCCAGATTGATGGATTATCTTGGCAAAGGAGAAATGCTCACTAACAGGGATGTAAACAAATTTGTGAACAAAATTTGAGGAAAGTAAGCTTTTTGTGCATACAGAACATTTCTGGGATCTTTTATTTCAGCTCATGAAACATGGGACCAACACTTTACATGTTGTGTTTATATTTGTGTTCAGTAGATTAGGTCATGCCTTTATTGATCTGATATTTAGTTTACTATGCCTACTACTTGGTACCTCTGGTTTGTTCTGTTCACTGAGATCGACTACAGATTTTGCGCCAACCTCACTGTCACTTCAAAAGCACTCAATGATCTCGGAGTGTCGTAATTTTGTTTATTGTGGGATAGCGTGATATAAGCACAATTCAATATCATTTCAATGCAAGAACCCTCAAAAATATTGCCCTCTCGATGATTTCAACTACCCCCTTATCCTGGCAATGGGTCTGCCCAACACCAGAGCCAATCGCATGCAAGGAACAAATAACCATTGAGCCACATTCAAACACCGCCAGAAAGCTGATGCCTAGAGGAAAAAGGTAATATACTGTAGCTAGCATCTGTCTCTGCCTCATATTTCTGAACAGCTCAAATAAAAACTACAGTAGGGAGAACAAGTATTTGATACATTGCCGATTTTGCCGATTTTCCTACTTACAAAGCATGTAGAGGTCTGTAATTTTTTATCATAGGTACACTTCAACTGTGAGAGACAAAAATCCAGAAAATCACATTGTATGATTTTTAAGTAATAATTTGCATTTGTTGTTATATCAATCCCGTTAGCCCAAAGAGGTTAACCTGTTACTCCTACCCCCTACTTTTTTGAACATTCTGTTAAAAATCTCGCAACATTTCAGCGCCCTGCTACTCATGCCAGGAATATAGTATATGCATATGATTAGTATGTGTGGATAGAAAACACTCAGACGTTTATAAAACTGGTTAAATCACGGCTGTGACTATAACAGAACGTGCGTTTCATCGAAAAGTGCAGGAAAATCTGATCACTGAAAATGGGAAAATATATCCATGCGCCACTTCAACCCATTGTTAAACGTGACCCACATTAAATGGGGCCGAGGTTGCAATACCTACAGCTTCCACACAATGTCAACAGTCTTGTCATTTGCCTACGATTTGTTTCTTGGTCAAACGATGCAGCGCAGTTCTTCCGGTCTCCGACCGGATATTTTGGTTGAGATTTACCCGGACATTATTTCCAGACGTACAGCTATAGAATATACATCGCCTTGTGATCAATTTGATCGCTTATTAACGTTTACTAATACCTAAAGTTGCATTACAAAAGTATTTCGAAGTGTTTTGTGAAAGTTTATCGTCGATTTTTTTAATTTAAAAAAATGACGTTACGTTATAAAACGCTATTTTTTTCCTTGATCACACAGTCTTCATAGATCGATATCTAGGCTATATATGGACCGATTTAATCGAAAAAAAGACCCAATAGTGATGTTTATGGGACATCTAGGAGTGCCAACAAAGAAGATGGTCAAAGGTAATGAATGTTTTATATTTTATTTGTGCGTTTTGTGTAGCGCCGACAAATTATTTAATTATTTTGTTTACGTCCCCTGCGGGTCTTTTGGGGTGTTACATGCTATCAGATAATAGCTTCTCATGCTTTCGCCGAAAAGCATTTTAAAAATCTGACTTGTTGCCTGGATTCACAACGAGTGTAGCTTTAATTCAGTACCCTGCATGTGTATTTTAATGAACGTTTGAGTTTTAACGAGTGCTATTAGCATTTAGCGTAGCGCATTTGCATTTCCAGATGTCTAGATGGGACGCCTGCGTGTCAGGTAGGAGCAAGAGGTTAAAGAAATAAATAAGCAAACATGTTTGGTGTTCACCAAAAGGCATGTGGGAGACTCTCCAAATTTATGGAAGAAGGTACCCTGATCAGATGAGACTAAAATGTCATTTTTTGGCCATCAAGGAAAACACTATGTCTGGAGCAAACCCAACGCCTCTCATCACCCCGAGAACAGCATGGTGGTGGCAGCATCATGCTGTGGGAATGTTTTTCATCTGCAGGGACTGGGAAACTGGTCAGAATTGAAGGAATGATGGATGGTGCTAAATACAGGGAAATTCTTGAGGGAAACCTGTTTCAGTCTTTCAGAGACTTGACACTGGGACGGAGGTTCACCTTCCAGCAGGACAATGAGCCTAAGCATACTGCTAAAGCAGCACTCGAGTGGTTTAAGGGGAAACATTTAAATGTATTGGAATGACCTAGTCAAATCCCAGACCTCAATCCAATTGAGAATCAGTGGTACCGCTTGCCGTGTGGTAGCAGAGAAAACAGTCTATGACTTGGGTAACTGGAGTCTCTGACAATTTTATGGGTTTTCCTCTGACAGCGCCTATTATATAGGTCCTGGATTGCAGGAAGCATGGCACCAGTAATGTACCTGGCCGTACACACTACACTCTGTAGCGCCTTATTGTCAGATGCCGAGCAGTTGCCATACCAGGCGGTGATGCAAACGGTCAGGATGCCCTCGATGGTGCAGCTGTATAACTTTTTGAGGATCTGAGGACCCATGCCAAAACTTTTCAATCTCCTGAGGGGGAAAAGGTGTTGTCGTGCTGTCTACAATGTATAAAATAGTAAAAAGACAAGAAAAACCTTGAATGAGTAGGTGAGTCCAAACTTTTGTCTGGTTCTGTGTATATATGTATGTATACAGTTGAAGTCGGAAGTTTACATACACCTAAGCCAAATACATTTAAACTCAGTTTTTCACAATTCCTGACATTTAATCCTTGGTGAAATTCCCTGTCTTAGGTCAGTTAGGATCACCACTTTATTTTAAGAATGTGAAATGTCAGAATAATAGTAGAGAGAATGATTTATTTCAGATTTTATTTTTTTCATTACATTCCGAGTGGGTCAGAATACACTCAGTTACATACACTCAGTTAGTATTTGGTAGCATTGCCTTTAAATGGTTTAACTTGGGTAAAACGTTTCGGGTAGCCTTCCACAAGCTTCCCACAATAAGTTAGGTGAATTTTGGCCCATTCCTCCTGACAGAGCTGATATAACTGAGTCAGGTTTGTAGGCCTCCTTGCTTGCACACCCTTTTTCAGTTCTGCCCACAAATGTTCTATAGGATTGAAGTCAGGGCTTTGTGATGGCCACTCCAATACCTTGTTGTCCTTAAAGCCATTTTGCCACAACTTTGGAAGTATGCTTGGGGTCATTGTCCATTTGGAAGACCCATCGATATAGGACTCGTTTTACTGTGAATATAGATACTTTTGTACCTATTTCTTCTAGCATCTTCACAAGGTCCTTTGCTGTTGTTCTGGGATTGATTTTCACTTTTCGCACCCAAGTACGTTCATCTCTAAGAGACAGAACGCATCGCCTTCCTGAGCGGTATGATGGCTTCGTGGTCCCATGGTGTTTATACTTGCATACTACTTGCATACTATACTTGCATACTATGTTTGTACAGATGAACGTGGTACCTTCAGGCGTTTGGAAATTGCTCCCAAGGATGAACCAGACTTGTGGAGGTTTACACATTTTTTTTGAGGTCTTGGCTGATTTCTTTTGATTTTTCCATGATGTCACTGAGTTTGAAGGTAGGCCTTGAAATACATCCACAGGTGGTTTGTTAACAAGAACAAGAATTTAACAAGAAATTTGTGAAGTAGTTGAAAAACGAGTTTTAATGACTCCAACCTCAATGTATGTAAACTTCTGACTTCAACTGTATATATATATTACACAAGCAAGACAGTCTACACACGAAATCTACACATTGCATTGGGACAAAACTAGCAGCATTTTGTGTGAAAATCCGGAACTGCAGGACACTTCATGTTTTGTGGATAAAATAAAAATGTACAGAGATCCATTCCTGACAGGCTGATCAGATTATCTTTCAGCCTCAGAGCTTGATAAGATTTAATAGCAGCTTCAGAGGCTGATAATTCAGGATGCTGCTTTCTTGGCTGTTTCATGAGTAATGGAGTAATGGAGGCATATTAGCAGTCCAAGTGCCTTATAGGCTGATACATACATATGATATGAGTGGGTGAGCTCTATTCCTGCCATGCTGATCAGATTCAATAGCAGCCTCAGAGGCTCATAAATCATGATGCTGCCATTTATGGTTCCATGTTGACTCAATTAACCACATCCCTCCTCTTTGCGGTAGTAAACTGTTGGGGAATAATCAGAATTAGTTGGTAACATAGGTAAGATGTTTTATATTCATCATATGTTTGTAAGTTACTTCTCATCAGAATGTTTATTTTTGTATAATACTGTGGCCGGGTTGCAGTTATCTGTTCTCTGTCAGGACTAAGTTACTTGGGCCGGAGAGAGGGGAGAGGTCAGGCGTGGATCTCTTGGCTCCACAATGTCTGTGTGCCAGTCAATGTGTCTCTGTGATCTTGTCAAGATAGGGTGGATGTGATATACTGTATGCCTGTTGATATGAGTATTTGTTTTATGGTTCTGAGTTTGAGAAAATAACATAGTTTAGGAGACAAAGCTGAACAATAAATTATGCCCAATGCTGTCTGGCTATGTGTGTCTTTGCTATAAAGGATCTCAGTTGCAATGTGTAAGGGACTCTCAGAGAATTCATTTGTAGACACTGAATTGATCTAAGAGTCACAGGGTTGTGATGGAGCTCATATAATTAAAGATGGACTTTATGATAACTCTGACTTGTGTGTGGTTTGCTCTCATGATTTGGTAAAATACAGGAAATTTCCACGACAAAACTCTTGCATATTGTGTCATTCTTAATCCCCCAGTGGGTCAGAAGTTTACATACACTCAATTAATATTTGGTACTAAAGTTCTACAATGAAAGGCAATGTAGTATTATTTAGGTTTAGCTGTGTATGACCTGTATGTCTCATCTCTCTCTGCCTGGGTGTAACTGTATGCACTTTGTCCCTTCAGTCACTCCATACCAAAAGCTAGAGCTCCTCTACTTCACTGAGCCTGGGGTTCCGGAATTCTAAAGGAGTCCTACAGGAATCCAGTCTACTTACAGCTCCTGCAAGACTGGGTTTATTTGATTTGAACCAGTCCAGTCTATTGTTGATTTAGGGACAATGTTAATGAGGAAATCTGATGATTAAGAGTTGGAATTCTGCTTAAAAAAAAATATATATTTCCCTGTTTATATCATGGAACAAAAGTATAACATAAAGAAAGGGTGTGTGTGTGTCTTTAAATAACACATTCCCTGCATAGTGCACTGCTAGTCCTGGCCATTGGTAGTGGGAATAGAGTGCCATTTCAGATGTACATACTCATTGCCGGCATGTTTATGTAGTAGAAGGATGCCATGGCAACCAAGACTGGTCCTGAACCGGAAGACTAACATGTCAATCCGCTTGTTGATGAAGGTCCTTCTGAGATAGGCACTGCTCAGATGTCTTAATCAGGTCATGCCCAGTTGTTTGGGAGTTGAGGTGTTTTGCAGATGAAACCATGAAAAGCCCATCTCATGTCAGCCCTCTAGAACAAGCTCGATGTCTACTCTAGGGGGTATGCTCTTTTAAGAGCATCTTTCAGAATGTTGCAGATAGAAATGTAATGCATAGAATAATATACGATGCCACCCTTTTGTATAATAGATGGTTAGTCCACGTTGTACATTCTTACAGTATTTCTATCGGTATTCTGCATGTTGTGTTTCACTTAATATTCCCTAATTAATTTGTGCTTAAACCATACTGTCAGATAGTAATCAGTCTTACATACCAGATGATCCTAAAGGGACCTCATCTCATTCATGATTATCATGCACTAAATATCTATGGACTATAGCAGCACAGCTGCAAGAAGTAGGGGTGCTGAGGGTACTGCATCACTCGATGAGAATTCAGAATAAGAAAAACAGTTTCCACAAGAGTAGTGCACTGGGCCTTTACTCGTCCTGGGCCTTTATTAGTCCTGGGCCTTTACTAGTCCTGGGCCTTTACTAGTCCTGGGCCTTTATTAGTCCTGGGCCTTTACTAGTCCTGGGCCTTTACTCGTCCTGGGCCTTTACTAGTCCTGGGCCTTTATTAGTCCTGGGTCTTTACTAGTCCTGGGTCTTTACTAGTCCTGGTCCTTTATTAGTCCTGGGCCTTTACTAGTCCTGTCTTTACTAGTCCTGGGCCTTTTTCTAGTCCTGCCTTTACTAATCCTGCCTTTACTAGTCCTGGGCCTTTACTAGTCCTGTGCCTTTTTCTAGTCCTGCCTTTACTAGTCCTGGGCCTTTTTCTAGTCCTGCCTTTACTAATCCTGCCTCTACTAGTCCTGGGCCTTTACTAGTCCTGTGCCTTTGCTAATCCTTGGCCTTTACTAATCCTGGGCCTTTACTAGTCCTGTCTTTACTAGTCCTGGGCCTTTACTAGTCCTGGGCCTTTACTAATCCTGGGCCTTTGCTAATCCTTGGCCTTTACTAATCCTGGGCCTTTACTAGTCCTGGGCCTTTACTAGTCCTGGGCCTTTACTAGTCCTGGGCCTTTGCTAATCCTGGGCCTTTACTAATCCTGGGCATTTACTAGTCCTGTCTTTACTAGTCCTGGGCCTTTACTAGTCCTGGGCCTTTACTCGTCCTGGGCCTTTACTAGTCCTGGGCCTTTACTCGTCCTGGGCCTTTACTCGTCCTGAGCCTTTACTCATCCTGGGCCTTTACTAGTCCTGGGCCTTTACTAGTCCTGGGCCTTTACTCGTCCTGGGCCTTTACTAGTCCTGGGCCTTTACTAGTCCTGGGCCTTTACTAGTCCTGGGCCTTTACTAGTCCTGGGCCTTTACTCGTCCTGGGCCATTACTAGTCCTGGGCCTTTATTAGTCCTGGGCCTTTACTAGTCCTGGGCCTTTATTAGTCCTGGGCCTTTACTAGTCCTGGGCCTTTATTAGTCCTGGGCCTTTACTCGTCCTGGGCCTTTATTAGTCCTGTCTTTACTAGTCCTGGGCCTTTTTCTAGTCCTGCCTTTACTAATCCTGCCTTTACTAATCCTGCCTTTACTAGTCCTGGGCCTTTACTAGTCCTGTCTTTACTAGTCCTGGGCCTTTTTCTAGTCCTGTCTTTACTAATCCTGCCTTTACTAATCCTGCCTTTACTAGTCCTGGGCCTTTTTCTAGCCCTGCCTTTACTAGTCCTGGGCCTTTTTCTAGTCCTGCCTTTACTAATCCTGCCTCTACTAGTCCTGGGCCTTTACTAGTCCTGGGCCTTTACTCGTCCTGGGCCTTTACTAGTCCTTGGCCTTTATTAGTCCTGGGCCTTTACTAGTCGTGGGCCTTTACTAGTCCTGGGTCTTTACTAGTCCTGGGCCTTTACTAGTCCTGGTCCTTTATTAGTCCTGGGCCTTTACTAGTCCTGGGCCTTTACTAGTCCTGTCTTTACTAGTCCTGGGCCTTTTTCTAGTCCTGTCTTTACTAATCCTGCCTTTACTAATCCTGCCTTTACTAGTCCTGGGCCTTTTTCTAGCCCTGCCTTTACTAGTCCTGGGCCTTTTTCTAGTCCTGCCTTTACTAATCCTGCCTCTACTAGTCCTGGGCCTTTACTAGTCCTGGGCCTTTACTCGTCCTGGGCCTTTACTAGTCCTGGGCCTTTATTAGTCCTGGGCCTTTACTAGTCGTGGGCCTTTACTAGTCCTGGGTCTTTACTAGTCCTGGGCCTTTACTAGTCCTGGTCCTTTATTAGTCCTGGGCCTTTACTAGTCCTGGGTCTTTACTAGTCCTGGGCCTTTACTAGTCCTGTCTTTACTAGTCCTGGGCCTTTTTCTAGTCCTGCCTTTACTAATCCTGCCTTTACTAATCCTGCCTTTACTAGTCCTGGGTCTTTACTAGTCCTAGGCCTTTACTAGTCCTGTCTTTACTAGTCCTGGGCCTTTTTCTAGTCCTGCCTTTACTAATCCTGCCTTTACTAGTCCTGGGCCTTTTTCTAGTCCTGCCTTTACTAGTCCTGGGCCTTTTTCTAGTCCTGCCTTTACTAATCCTGCCCCTACTAGTCCTGGGCCTTTACTAGTCCTGTGCCTTTGCTAATTCTGGGCCTTTGCTAATCCTTGGCCTTTGCTAATCCTGGGCCTTTACTAGTCCTGGACCTTTACTAGTCCTGGGCCTTTACTAGTCCTGGGCCTTTGCTAATCCTGGGCCTTTACTAGTCCTGTCTTTACTAGTCCTGGGCCTTTACTAGTCCTGGGCCTTTACTCGTCCTGGGCCTTTACTCGTCCTGGGCCTTTACTCGTCCTGAGCCTTTACTCATCCTGGGCCGTTACTAGTCTTTTTCTCGTTATGTCAGTCACTGATATTCAGTAAATAGCCCATGTCAGCTAACATTTTTTTGATTGCTAAGTTAGTTTAGCAGTGTCACGGTCGTCCTCCTCTTCATCTGAAGAGGAGAGGCGAGAAGGATCGGAGGACCAAAATGCGGCGTGATATGTGTTCATCATGAATTTTAATAAAGAAAACACTGAACACTGAAACACTACACAAAAACAGTAAACAAAATAACAACCGTGACGCTAATGCGAGCTGCGCTGAAACAAGCCATCAACATAGACAATCACCCACAAACAAACAGTGCAACCCAGGCTACCTAAGTATGATTCTCAATCAGAGACAACTAATGACACCTGCCTCTGATTGAGAACCATACTAGGCCGAAACATAGAAATCCCAAATCATAGAAAATCAAACATAGACTGCCCACCCAACTCTGACCATACTAAATAAATACAAAACAAAGGAAATAAAGGTCAGAACGTGACAAGCGGCAGTTATCTAAACTTGTTAACATGGTGGAATTACCAGCCGGGTGGCCTCCATTGATTTCAAATTTAACAAACTGCAAGACATTTTTCTCCACTCCACTCTACCTATGGAAAATTGTATAGAATTACAGGAAATTAGCTGTTAAACTGCAAATGTTCCTCTCTGCCCCATAGCAAAATTAGTAGAATTGCAGGAAATTAGTTTAAAAATTGCAAAATCTTTCTCTCTGGCCCATGGCAAAATGTGTAGATGTGCAGCAAACTTGCTTTAAAACTATAGGCTCGTGAGACCATCCTGAAATCTCCAGAGCTTCCACTGTTCTGCCTACAGTTTGAATCCACAAGTGAACCAGAGTGGAAGCTTGCGAGTTCAACATGGTAATGAGAGGGTACTATGACTATGAATTTGAGAGAGTAAACATTTCTCCTACATCATTCTTCAGCATTATGTGGCAGGGCTACCATTTATGTTTCCATTAGGACTATGGAGTGCACCATTAAGTTGAAACAATATTATGTTACACAATATCAGATGCGTAACTTACTGTACTGCAATGCTTCAGAGACACCATTCCTCTTATCACAGCGTTCCTTGCTGATGAATCACTAAGTTTTCCTCCATCTTGTCTTATTAGCCAATGATGTACTGCCTGAGAGAGAAAATAACGTTTCTGCTATTTTAGACCCTTCTTACATTTTCTTGTTATTCCTACCTTTCTTTGGACTAAATGACTGTTCCAATGGCTTCCAACGTGCAATCCCCTGGTCCTATGTAAACCAATCAGCCCGACAAGCATGTCCATATGTAAATATGTCAATGAATCATTGTGACACTGAATTTTGAAAGGAGGCTGTCAGATACTTTCATAAAACTTACTTGTAGCACATGGAACCAGCAAAGTAACATTGCAGACTGTGGGACAACTGAGGGGTGGGTGGGGGGGGGGGGGGGTGTTTAACAACTGTAGGCATCTAATATGTTGCATTAATGCTCCCAACTGGACTATAGTATAAATCCATTATACTTTGTGATACCCCAAAGATATATACCCAATTTTGTTTATAATAATACACCCTTCTGACTACCCAATTCCAATACGCAATTACTTTGACCCTATCTGCTCCTGCACCATGCCAACGGTCTGGGAGGACAGGACACCACCTCTCAACACACTCTCTAACTCTTCAGAAGTCAAATCTCGTACACCCAAGTACTGCAGCTGCCAACACAACATCTATTTTCTGTCATTGACATTCCATTTCTGAGGTACAGTTGATGACCATTGCTATGAATGCTAAGAAGCCCACCTTACTGAAGCATATATCACTCCTTGTCCTATTCCTTTGTGGTGGTACAGATCTACTACTCACAGGCATACCACTGGAAGTAGGGGTGCTGAGGGTGCTGCAGAATATAAAATACAAATGTAACTTTTTTTTGTTCCACAAAATTAGTGCACTGGGCCTTTAATAGTCGAGTTCGAGCAAAAAGACTTGTCCAGCAAAAGGCCTGGATCCACTTTCTCCAAGAATTGAACTCCCGCTGGGCAAAACTCATCTTTATCATAACCATGTCCATCAATGCAAGGCTCAGCTTGCGAGATCCTCACCACACCTTCCACCTCACTTAAATCTCCCTCATTCACTTCCAGTTCACTTCCAGAACTCGGTCTGGTGGACAGCGCACCCTGTTTGTACTTGACCCCAGACTTCTTCTACACACCATCTTCATCTTCATTAAATTCCAATTCAGCCTCTGCTTTCTACATTCTCTTTGACCTCTTCTTCCTCTTTTTCCTCCTCCATTCCTCCTTCGAAATCCACCTTTCCGTGTACCTGTCCCAATATTTTTCTCGTCCTGGCTTCGTTAGCAGCCCAGTGGCATCCCGATGTAACTCCATCTCATAATTGGTTTGCTCAACTCGAAAACGTGTCTTCTACAGGCGCCGACATTTTGAGAGAATGGGCAGTGGCACAACTCCCAACCAGCCTACACTATCCTCGAACGTTCTCTCAGACAGGATCAGACTGCCTGCCAGGCGCTGTTCACGGCTCAAATGCCCCACGAGCGCAATTATTTGGTTAAAAAAAGCGTGCGCTTTTACGTGTAGGAGCAAGCATGACCAGAGATTACCAGGGCGCATAGGATGTCGGCAAAGCTAGGAAACGTGCGGACAGACTTGTGCAACTATCGTATATAAATCGGTGACGAGAGAGAGGGGAGCAAGTGCTAGACATTCTTCTAAGCATACAGTTCTAGATAACGGACTAAAGGGAGATACGATAACCAAACAGGAATTACGGTAAAATAGCCTATATCCTTTTACTATTGTGAAGTTAGCAAACGTTTGTATTTGTTCATTTAGAATGAGAAGGGATGTATTTATAGACATATATTTATTTATAGACTTTAGTCAATAGTAGTCAACAGGAGGACGCTCTATCAGAATTAGTGGTGTATAGAATAGAATAGGACGAAATGTAATGTATGCATGAAAATTAAACGTGTATCATCACCACTTTCGTAAAATACATCATAATGTATTTTGCTGCTCAAGCCAGATAGTCTACTGTACAGTGGAGGTTGAATTTGTGCATCCACAGGTAGAATATACTCTGCTGTCTGTGCAGCTGCTAGGCTTGATGTGTTTCAGGTGTTTTAGTTCATCACTTCTAATGCTTCTGTTTTAATTTTTCTCCGTAGGTGGTTCCTCTGCAAACTGCTGTTTGGACTGCCTACATTGTTAACCTTGCAAATGAGAGCCTAGTTTTAGAAGGGGAAACTCAAACAAAGTATTTAACTTGGAGTTATTTGATCTTTCATGAGGAAGTCAGGCAGTGAAACATAATTCAAGATGGAGAATATGGAAGCTGGGAAGGTAAGCAACACTTTAGGTCTGTCTTCTCACATCTAGTATTCTCCCGTCCTTGACTTGGACTGAAATAGGTGCTGGTACTCATTTTGGGTGCTGGTACTATTTATATTTAGGTGCAGGAACTCCACAATACTTTTGCGATAATATTCTATAAAAGTTGCAGGAACTCAAGCAGTAGTAATTTTGAGGTGCTGGTACTCGGCTCTGGTGAGCTGATTACATCATATGATTTTATTAATTTATTCATGTTGCTTCTTTTTGTTGTTGTTGCAATTACAGTTTTTAATGTTTCCTTCCAAAACACAACAATGTAATTGAAATACATCACCATTTGAACCACATGAGTTACTCTACCATCACACCAGTTGTGCAACAGTATTTATACTACTACTCTTCTCCTCCACCCCTTTGAACAGTACACATTCATTTATCTCCGGTGACTATTTCATAAACAATCCTCATCCACCAGCACTGTTTCCCGAGGAAGAGTAGAGCAATGTTTTTTCCCCTCCCTGTCTTTGTCTCCCTACCTTTAATGAGTCAGTCAGAGAATGGTATTTACAAGGAGACGGGTAAGCACTACTTTTCCTCTCTGGCATGTAGAAGAACAGGGGCTGGGGTGGAAGGGAAGTGGGAGAGGAGAGAGAGAGGGGGGGGGATAGAGAAGGAGAAAGGGGATTGGCGGATGCTACAGATACAGGTGGCGTGTCTGAACTTGAGCGGGTCTGTTTTATTCTCTGGCCTGTACCTGCATGTAGGACTAGGAGAGACAGACAGAATGAGGGAAGAGAGAGTGAAATGTAGTAAGGGAGGTGGGTATAGCAAATGATGTGTGAGGTGAGAGAAAGGAGTAGAAAGAGCCATATGATAGAGGGAGCAATAGCAATAGTAATAGTGTGACAGAGGGATAGAGTTATAAGCCCTAGAGGCCTAGATTGGCCATCAGACCCCCCCCACACACACACACACACTGCTAACCTAGTCATGATCACACTCTTAAACCACTCTACAATACAGATGGATTAGATGCTTATTGTTACCAGATGCTTCTTCATATGGTTGCCTAACTACAACATGGCTTGTCTTTTGAAACAGGTTGCACACTGTTGGTTGTCTTTCTCTTCTTTGTGGCTTTTAGGCAATGAGACTTTCCTACCAACCGTTGATGTGAAATTGAGCTTCTTGCCAATAGCATGTCACTTACTGTCCATGTTGTTACACTACATGACCAAAAGTATTTGGACACCTGCTTGTCGAACATCTCATTCCAAAATCATGGGCATTAATATGGAGTTGGTCCCCCCTTTGCTGCTAGAACAGCCTCCACTCTTCTGGGAAGGCTCTCCACTAGATGTTGGAACATTGCTGCGGGGACTTCCATTCAGCCACAAGAGCATTAGTGAGTTCGGGCACTGATGTTGGGTCGATTAGGCCTGGCTCGCAGTCAGTGTTCCAATTCATTCCAAATGTGTTCGATGGGGTTGAGGTCAGGCCTCTGTGCAGGCCAGTCAAGTTCTTCCACACCAATCTCGACAAACCATTTCTGTATGGACCTCGCTTTGTGCACAGGGGCATTGTCATGCTGAACAGGAAAGGGCCTTCCCCAAACTGTTGCCACAAATTTGGAAGCACAGAATCATCTAGAATGTCCTTGTATGCTGTAGTGTTAAGATTTCCCTTCACTGGAACTAAGGGACCTAGCCGAACCATGAAAACAGGCCTAGATCATTATTCGTCCTCCACCAAACTTTACAGTTTGCACTATGCATACGGGCAGGTAGCACTCTCCTGGCATGCGCCAAACCCAGATTAATCTGATGGACTGGCAGATGGTGAAGCGTGATTCATCACTCCAGAGAACACGTTTCCACTGCTCCAGAGTCCAATGGCTATGAGCTTTACACCAACCCAGCTGACACTTGGCATTGCGCATGGTGATCTTAGGCTTGTGTGTGACTGCTCCGCCATGGAAACCCTTTTCATGAAGCTCCTGACGACCAGTTATTGTGCTGACTTTGCTTCCAGATGCAGTTTGGAACTTGGTAGTGAGTTTTGCAACCAGGGACAGACCATTTTTACACTCTAGGAGCTTTAGCACTCAGCGGTCCCGTTCTGTGAGCTTGTGTTGCCAACTACTTTGCGGGTGAGCCCTTGTTGCTCCTAGACGTTTCCATTTCACAATAACACCACTTACAGTTGACAGCTCTAGCAGAGCAGAAATTTGACAAACTGACTAGTTGGAAAGGTGGCATCTTATGACGGTGCCAAGTTGAATGTCACTGTCCTCTTCAGTAAGGCAATTCTACTGCCAATGTTGGTCTATGGAGATTGCATGGCGGTGTGCTCGATTTTATACACCTGTCAGTAACAAGTGTGGCTGAAATAGCCAAATATACTAATTTGAAGGGGTGTCCACATACTTTTGTATTTCTAGTGTATATTGACTAACAGCACTGATGGGAAATGAGAAATGTTACAAATAGGGAGGTTCAAGACCCTCGTTAAGGCATCACAGTAAAATGGAGGAATGTATTGCAAAAGGAAATAGCAAAATGGTATGGTATGACCCAACACACCTCCAGGCTGTGTAAGGGCTACTTGACCAAGAAGGAGAGTGATGGAGTGCTGCATCAGATGACCTGGCCTCCACAATCACCCGACCTCAACCCAATTGAGATGGTTTGGGATGAGTTGGACCACAGAGTGAAAGAAAAGCCACGAAAAAGTGCTCTGCAAATGTGGGAACTCCTTCAAGACTGTTGGAAAAGCAGTCCAGGTGAAGCTGGTTGAAAAAATGTCAAGAGTGTGCAAAGCTGTCATCAAGGCAAAGGGTGGCTACTTTGAACAATATAAAATATATTTTGATTTGTTTTTTGGTTACTACATGATTCCATATGTTATTTCATAGTTTTGACGTCTTCACTATTATTCTGCAATGTAGAAAATAGCAAAAATAAAGAAAAACCCATGATTGAGGAGGTGTGTCCAAACTTTTGACTGGTACTGTATATTAGGATCTTTATGATAAAGTAACGATCAGTTTTCCTTTACATTCCTGTACACACGTAGCCTATAGCTCAAAACATTAAGACAAAGGAGATGATCATGGACTACAGGAAAAGGAGGGATGAGCATTCTCATAGACAGGGCTGTAGTGGAGCAGGTTGAGAGCTTGGTGTCCACATCACCAACAAACTATCATGGTCCAAACACACCAAGATAATCGTGAAGAGAGCAACAATAACGCCTATTCCCCCTCAGGAGACTGAAAAGATTTGGCACGGGTCCTCAGATCCTCAAAAAGTTCTACAGTCGTGGCCAAAAGTTTTGAGAATGACACAAATATTAATTTCCACAAAGTTTGCTGCTTCAGTGTCTTTAGACATTTTGGTCAGATGTATGGAGTACTGAAGTATAATTACAAGCATTTCACAAGTGTCATAAGTGTCAAAATATTCTATTGACAATTACATGAAGTTGATGCAAAGAGTCAATATTTGCGTGTTGACCCTTCTTTTTCAAGACCCCTGCAATCCACCCTGGCATGCTGTTAATTAACTTCTGATCCACACCCTGACTGATAAGCATAATCAATGCTTGAAGTTTGTCAGAATTTGTGGGTTTTTGTTTGTCCACCCAAAACTCTGGGGAGTTTCCTGGCCATGGACCCAAAATATTGATGTTTTGTTCCCCAAGTCACTTAGTTATCACTTTTGCCTTATGGCAAGATGCTCCATCATGCTGGAAAAGGCATTGTTCGTCACCAAACTGTTCGTGGATGGTTGGGAGAAGTTGCTCTCGGAGGATGTGTTGGTACCATTCTTTATTCATGGCTGTGTTCTTAGGCAAAATTGTGAGTGAGCCCACTCCCTTGGCTGAGAAGCAACCCCACACATTAATTGTCTCATAATGCTTTACTGTTGGCATGACACAGGACTGATGGTAGCGCTCACCTTGTCTTCTCCGGACAAGCTTTTTTCCGGATGCCCCAAACAATCTGAAAGGGGATTAATCCGAGAAAATTACTTTACCCCAGTCCTCAGCAGTCCAATCCCTGTACCTTTTGCAGAATATCAGTCTGTCTTTGATGTTTTTCCTAGAGAGAAGTGGCTTCTTTGCTGTCCTTCTTGACACCAGGCCATCCTCCAAAAGTCTTTGCCTCACTGTGCGTGCAGATGCACTCACACCTGCCTGCTGCCATTCCTGAGCAAGCTCTGTACTGGTGGTGCCCCGATCCCGCAGCTGAATCAACTTAAGGAGATGGTTCTGGCGCTTGCTGGACTTTCTTGGGCACCCTGAAGCCTTCTTCACAACAATTGAACCGCTCTCCTTGAAGTTCTTGATGATCTGATAAATGGTTGATTTAGGTGCAATCGTACTGGCAGCTATATCAGTCAGTTATTCAAACTGAATCAGCCTGAATCAGATCTCCAGCCTTGTCCTCGTCAACACTCACACCTGTGTTAACAAATCATTGACATGATTTCAGCTGGTCCGTTTGTGGCGGGGCTGAAATGCAGTGGACATGTTTTTTGGAGATTCAGTTCATTTGCATGGGAAAGAGGGACTTTGCAATTAATTGAAATTCAAGACTGTACAGCTGCACCATCAAGAACATATTGACTGGTTGCATCACCGCCTGGTATGTCAACTTCTCGGCCTCTGACTGCATGGCACTACAGTGGTTAGTGCGTACGGCCCAGTACATCACTGGGGCCAAGCTTCCTGCCATCCAGGACCTCTATACCAGGCGGTGTCAGAGGAAGGCCCTAAAAATGGCCTAAGACTCCTGCCACCCTAGTCATAGACTGTTCTCTCTGCTACAGCAAGGCAAGCAATACCAGAGCGCCAAGTCTAGGTCCAAAAGGCTTCTTAACAGCTTCTACCCCCAAGCCATAAGACTGCTGAACAGCTAATCAAATGGCTACCCTGACTATTTGCATTGACCTCAATTATGTACATATTACCTCGACTAACCTGTATGTGTGTGTAATATTATATTAACTAATATAATCCATCAGTTATACCTTGACTGCAGTGCAATAAAACATGAACTAGAGTGTAATAGTGCAACTTAATGTTAATTGTTATCCACCCAGCTTTATATCCTATCATATCCTATTCTGTTGCTGACAGTAGCATGAAACCATGAAAACAATATCTTGCTTTTCTTCTGGCTAGTATTTTCTCCCTAGTAACTGGGTCTGCGTTAATCTTTTGTCTGTGTCGTGCAGCCTTCTCCTTATTAGACAACGGCATCTACAGTATAAAGATAACGTGCCTTGAAAATACCTTAAAATGCCATAAAATAGTTTTAAATTATAATATTCAGTATTCATACAACAATTAAATCTGAATTAAATTAAATGATTAAATGTTGTAAACATGGGATAACAAAGCTACTGTCATTCAGCATAATGGGTGACATTGTGGTATAACATTAAACTTTTGTTGTGCTGAAGGACAAAAGCGTGATACTGAAGGATGGATTTCATACATAAACATATTTAACAGGCAGTTCTTTGGCCACCTATATAAAGTAATGACCTTGACCTATAAATATTATCCTTACTTTTCATGTTTAATATAGCTTTTTATAAAATAATAACATTAAAAGTATGTTTTCTGTGTTGTACTGAAGGACATGCGTTTTTGGTACAAAGGTTACTAGAGGTTGAAAAGGTGAAATCATCAGAGATTTACTCACCTCATCACATTGATAGAGAGTCTTCAATGGGTCTTCTTTGTGATGTCACACACTGTCACATGATTACCTTTTAAAATGGCTTTTTACCTTTGTGATACTGAATGACATTGATGAAGAGCAAAAGTCCAGACAAAAGTTATTCAAGTTTTTTATTGATTTTTTAGATTCAGTATGTTGCCCATTAGTCTATATATTGTTGCAAACACACACAATTATGCCATGAGTGTTCATTTGTATTTTTAGGATTAATTTCTAAATTTTAAAAACACTTTTGTCATTAGAATTTTAACACGGACAGTTACACTGAAGGACATTTTGACACTTTAGAGCTCAATAACTCCCTTAATTGAATAGTTTGCAACACAAATATTTCTAGGTCAAGAGAAGGGTAAGAGTTGAGTGATTTAACATTATATTTATACATATTTCTCTTTTTATGTTAAATGAATGGTCTTCGAACACCAAATTTAAACGTCTCGTCTTCGGCCCATCTACTTGTATGTGTAATAGTGTGTGTCATAAAGAGTAGCCTACCTTTGTGTAATAATAACTGACACTGTTATGTCACTTTCCTACAGCCTACATTCTCTGTAAAAGACATGTGGTATTTGAGATGAGTAGGTTTTGGTCCTTTAAAAGAGACCACATCAAACAGGGTTTCTTTCCCTGGTGTGGCCCAGGGCTTTGTATAGCAGACTTTCATTATAACCAATCAGCTTGGTGCTGCTATGTTGCTCAGCTTGGTGCTGCTATGTTGCCCAGCTTTAAATGTCACAACTGACTATCATTCATCAAAAACCCACAGCTAAAAATAAAACATCTTCATGCCAGATGTATTCACTTGGTATTTGTTTAAGTAGTAGTTAGGATTCGTATATTTAACGCATATTGGACTGGTATAACAGCCGAACCCAATACAATAGGCCTCAACAGTAAAATAAAGTAGCATAAATCCATAGTAGCATAGAGTCTCTATTCTTCTCACAGTTCATCCTCAAGACTCCGGGTCGATCAGGATTGCGAAACATGGTTCCATTTCCACTGTTTTGTAACACCGAGGCTAGCGTGGCAGTGTAGACAGTGACAGCTTGTGGATGCTCAGAGAGAAAGCAAAAGAGAGGGAGAACAATCACAAACAGACTGTTTCATTGTGTATGTTCTACTGTCACTGGGAACAACAAGCGCCTTGTGGGCCAAGACACTGGCTATGATACTGGCTATGATGACAATGACAGAATTATTGTACACTACATCTCCATCCATATGCATTAGACCAGTGGATATCTAATTTCCTGTTTCTCTCTCTCTCTCTCTCTCTCTCTCTCTCTCTCTCTCTCTCTCTCTCTATCCTTTTCTCTGTCACTTTCTTGTTATCTGTTTCTCTCTCTCTATTATTTTAACACCCCTCTCCCTCCATCACTCCCTCTCTCTCCCCATTTTCACTCCCCCTCTCTCTTCCTCCCTCTATCTCTCCTCCATCCCCAGAAAAAGAAGGGAGTGACCTGTTACCTCCTCTACTGCATCACTACAGCCGTCATCGGCTCCCTGCAGTTCGGATACAACACTGGAGTCATCAATGCCCCTGAGCAGGTGTGTGTGTGTGTGTGTGTGTGTGTGTGTGTGTGTGTGTGTGTGTGTGTGTGTGTGTGTGTGTGTGTGTGTGTGTGTGTGTAATACGGGAGTGGTCATAATGGTCATCATTATTAATGTATTATTAGTTCAAAAAGGATTGATACCTCCTTTTATAATCAACTTAGCGTTGTGTCATACTAGTTGGCACACACACACACACACACACACACACACACACACACGCACACGCACACGCACACGCACACGCACACGCACACACACACACACACACAGATGGATGGATGGATGTGCTGTTGTTTTCAACTTTGTTTCCCCCTTGTGGGCAGTCAGTGGCAGTACTCATCTGTATTGACTATAACAGTCAGGGCTGGAACAGGGCTGGAACAAATGCCTGCACCCTCTGTACATCTCCAGGACTAGGATTTTAGACCACTTGTCCAAATCCTCAGTGATATTCCCACCCTTTAACCTCTGAAGGTTCTAAGGTTCTGTCATCTCCACTCTCAGAAACTGCGACGGTTCTTCCAGAATGTGTCTATGGATCGTTATGGAGAACCCTTCTCCTCTGGGACTAACACCATGGTTTGGAGCTTCGCTGTGGCCATCTTCAGTGTGGGGGGCATGGTTGGGTCCTTGTCTGTGGGGGTCATGGTGGACAGGTTTGGGAGGTGAGTTAAGGACTAAAGATACAAAGAAATGCAGATGTACAGTAAATGTGTGTGTGGAAGTGGTTTTGTATCTGTAATGACTTTGTACTGTTTTATTTATTTTATTCCCAGCACCACAATGAGAGTTGGGCGGCTTGTAAATATTTGCTCTCAAAGATGAGCCAAGGGCCTTTAGTCGATTCTGTGCTGTAATGTTAATTGAGGCTGTAATGTTCATTGCGGTCTTACCTCCTAACTAGAGGTCGACCGATTATGATTTTTCAACTCCGATACCGATACCGAATATTGGAGGACCAAAAAAAGCCGATACCGATTAATCATCCGATTTTTATATATATATTTGTAATAATGACAATTACAACAATACGGAATAAACAGCGCAATGCTTGAGGCACAGCGAAGAGCTGCTGGCAAATGCAGGAAAGTGCTGTTTGAATAAATGCTTACGAGCCTGCTGCTGCCTACCCCCACTCAGTAAGACTGCTCTATCAAATCATGACTAAATTATAATATAATAACACACAGAAACCCGAGCCTTAGATCATTAATATGGTCAATTCCGGAAACTATAATTTTGAAAACAAAACGTTTATTCTTTCAGTGAAATACGGAACCGTTACGTATTTTATCTAACGAGTGGCATCCCTAAGTGTAAATATTGCTGTTACATTGCACAACTTTCAATATTATTTCATAATTATGTACAATTCTGGCAAATTAATTAGTTAGGAAAAAATGGTCTTCACACAGTTCGCAACGAGCCAGGCGGCCCAAACTGCTGCAAATACCCTGACTCTGCTTGCACAGAATGCAAGAGAAGTGACACAATTTCCCTAGTTAAAAGAAATTCATGTTAGCCAGCAATATTAACTAAATGTGCAGGTTTAAAAATATATACTTGTGTGTATTGATTTTAAGAAAGGCATTGATGTTTATGGTTAGGTACACATTGGTGCAATGACAGTGCTTTTTTCGCGAATGCGCTTGTTAAATCACCCGTTTGGCGAAGTAGGCTATGATTCAATGATAAATTAACAGGCACCGCATCGATTATATGCAATGCAGAACAATCTAGATAAACTAGTAATATCATCAACCATGTGTAGTTAACTACTGATTATGTTAAGATTGATTGTTTTTTATAAGATAAGTTTTATGCTAGCTAGCACCTTACCTTGGCTCCTTGCTGCACTCGCATAACAGGTAGTCAGCCTGCCACGCAGTCTCCTCGCTGAGTACAACGTAATCGGCCATAATCGGTGTCCAAAAATGACGATTACCGATTGTTAGGAAAACTTGAAATCAGCCCTAATTAATCGGCCATTCCAATTAATCGGTCAACCTCTACTCCTAACCTGACCTCATCTCACCTCACTTCATCACTCTTTATTTAGCAGGCCATTCATGGTCTCTGGCAGGGCACTGGACTAAATGGCTTCACTCCATCTTTCTAACATCACACCTTTTTCCTCCCACTTTCTTTCTTTTCTTTCCCCTTTTCCTATCCTCCTCTCTCTCTCTCCCTCTCCCCAGGCGGAAGTCCATGCTCCTGGCCAATGTGCTGGCCCTTCTGGGTGGAACTCTGATGGGTCTGTCCAGCCTGTGTAAGTCCTTTGAGATGGTCATCATTGGCAGGCTGGTCATTGGCGTGTTCTGTGGCCTGTGTACGGGACTGACGCCCATGTATGTGGGAGAGCTGGCCCCCACGCACCTCAGGGGGGCCTTCGGCACCCTCCACCAGCTGGGAGTGGTCATTGGCATCCTGGTGGCACAGGTACCACAGAGAGGACCAGGCACTGGTTCACTTTCATTTAGGTTATTTTGGTTCAAACTCTACTGAGTTTATTGTAATTAATTGAACTTAATGTTATTGAGGTCAACTGATTTAAATGCTGTTCATTTCACTGAATGTAATTGACCGATCTCCTTTTTCTGTACAATCAAGTCAGTTAAATCTGTTTTAGTTTGAGCATTACTTTTTATACTACCTTAAGCTTTAACCCTGGCCATCCTGTTGTCCCTCTCTCTGCTCTGTAGGTCTTTGGTCTGGAGTTTTTGCTGGGGTCAGACTCCCTGTGGCCCCTCCTGCTGTCCCTGACGGCCATCCCTGCTGTGGTGCAGTGCATCATGTTGCCCTTCTGCCCAGAGAGCCCCCGCTACCTCCTCATCAGCCTAAACCAGGAGGAGGAGGCTCGCAAAGGTCAGGGAGAGGAGACATGTTACTGATCATATTACACATAGGAGATGTTACTGATCATATTACACATAGGAGATGTTACTGATCATATTACTCATAGGAGATGTTACTGATCATATTACACATAGGAGATGTTACTGATCATATTACACATAGGAGATGTTACTGATCATATTAAATAAAGGAGATGTTACTGATCATATTACACATAGGAGATGTTACTGATCATATTACACATAGGAGATGTTACTGATCATATTACACATAGGAGATGTTACTGATCATATTAAATAAAGGAGATGTTACTGATCATATTACACATAGATGTTACTTATCATTTTACACATAGGAGATGTTACTGATCATATTACACATAGGAGATGCTACTGATCATATTACACATAGGAGATGTTACTGATCATATTAAATAAAGGAGATGTTACTGATCATATTACACATAGATGTTACTTATCATTTTACACATAGGAGATGTTACTGATCATAAACATCCCTTTTTCAGGACCCTGTCTTTCAAAGATAATTCGTAAAAATCATTGTCAAGGGTTTAAACACTGTTTCCCATGCTTGTTCAATGAACCATAAACAATTAATGAACATGCACGGTCATTAAGACACTAACAGCTTACAGACGGTAGGCAATTAAGGTCACAGTTATGAAAACCTAGGACACTAAAGAGGCCTTTCTACTGACTCTGAAGAACACCAAAAGAAAGATGCCCAGGGTCCCTGCTCATCTGTGTGAACGTGCCTTAGGCATGCTGCAAGGAGGCATGAGGACTGCAGATGTGGCCAGGGCAATAAATTGCAATGTCCGTACTGTGAGACGCCTAAGACAGCGCTACAGGGAGACAGGACGGACAGCTGTTAGTCCTCGCAGTGGCAGACCACGTGTAACAACACCAGTACAGGATCAATACATCCGAACATCACACCTGCGGGACAAGTACAGGATGGCAACAACAACTGCCCGAGTTACACCAGGAACTCACAATCCCTCCATCAGTGCTCAGACTGTCCTCAATAGGCTGAGAGAGGCTGGACTGAGGGCCTGTAGGCCTGTTGTATGTAAGGCAGGTCCTCACTAGACATCACCGGCACCAACGTTGCCTATGGGCACAAACCCACCGTCGCTGGACCAGACAGGACTGGCAAAAAGTGCTCTTCACTGACAAGTCGTGGTTTTGTCTCACATGGGGTGATGGTCGGATTCGCGTTTATCATCGAAGGAATGAGTGTTACACCGAGGCCTGTACTCTGGAGCGAGATCGATTTGGAGGTGGAGAGTCCGTCATGGTCTGGGGCGATGTGTCACAGCACCATCGGACTGAGCTTGTTGTCATTGCAGGCAATCTGAACGCTGTGCGTTAGAGGGAAGACATCCTTCTCCCTCGTGGTACCCTTCCTTCAGGCTCATCCTGACATGACCCTCCAGCATGACAACGCTGTGTGTTACAGGGAAGACATCCTTCTCCCTCGTGGTACCCTTCCTTCAGGCTCATCCTGACATGACCCTCCAGCATGACAACGCTGTGTGTTACAGGGAAGACATCCTCCTCCCTCATGTGGTACCCTTCCTGCAGGCTCATCCTGACATGACCCTCCAACATGACAACGCTGTGTGTTACAGGGAAGACATCCTGCTCCCTCATGTGGTACCCTTCCTGTAGGCTCACCCTGACATGACCCTCCAACATGACAACGCTGTGTGTTACAGGGAAGACATCCTGCTCCCTCATGTGGTACCCTTCCTGTAGGCTCACCCTGACATGACCCTCCAACATGACAATGCCACCAGACAGACAGGAATGTCAGTGTTCTGCCATGGCCAGCGAAGAGCCCGGATCTCAATACCATTGAGTACGTCTGGGACCTGTTGGATCGGACGATGAGGACTAGGGGCATTCCCCCCAGAAATGACTGGGAAGGTGCCTTGGTGGAAGAGTGGGGTAATATCTCACACTGCACTGCAGTACCAGATACTAACTGTTATCCCCCCACCTTTGTTCAGGGACACATTATTCCATTTCTGTTAGTCACATGTCTGTGGAACTTGTTCAGTTTATGTCTCAGTTCTTGAATCTTGTTATGTTCATACAAATATTTACACATGTTAAGTTTGCTGAAAATATACACAGTTGACAGTGAGAGGACATTTATTTTTTTGCTGAGTTTATTACACATAGCAGATGTTACTGATCATATTACACATATGAGATGTTACTGATCATATTACACATATGAGATGTTACTGATCATATTACACATATGAGATGTTACTGATCATATTACACATAGGAGATGTTACTGATCATATTACACATTGGATATGTTATTGATCATATTAAATAAAGGAGATGTTACTGATCATATTACACATAGGAGATGTTACTGATCATATTACACATAGGAGATGTTACTGATCATATTACACATAGGATATGTTACTGATCATATTAAATAAAGGAGATGTTACTGATCATATTACACATAGGAGATGTTACTGATCATATTACACATAGGATATGTTACTGATCATATTACACATAGGATATGTTACTGATCATATTAAATAAAGGAGATGTTACTGATCATATTACACATAGGATATGTTACTGATCATATTACACATAGGATATGTTACTGATCATATTACACATAGGAGATGTTACTGATCATATTACACATAGGATGTGTTATTGATCATATTAAATAAAGGAGATGTTACTGATCATATTACACATAGGAGATGTTACTGATCATAGGAGATGTTACTGAGTCATATTACACATAGGAGATGTTACTGATCATATTACACATAGGAGATGTTACTGATCATATTACACATAGGATATGTTATTGATCATATTACTCATAGGATATGTTATTGATCATATTAAATAAAGGAGATGTTACTGATCATATTAAATAATGGAGATGTTACTGATCATATTACACATAGGAGATGTTACTGATCATATTACACATAGGATATGTTATTGATCATATTACTCATAGGATATGTTATTGATCATATTAAACGTAGGAGATGTTACTGATCATATTACACATAGGATATGTTATTGATCATATTAAATAAAGGAGATGTTACTGATCATATTAAATAAAGGAGATGTTACTGATCATATTACACATAGGAGATGTTACTGATCATATTACACATAGGAGATGTTACTGATCATATTAAATAAAGGAGATGTGACTGATCATATTAAATAAAGGAGATGTTACTGATTATATTAAATAAAGGAGATGTTACTGATCATATTAAATAAAGGAGATGTTACTGATCATATTAAATAAAGGAGATGTTACTGATCATATTAAATAGGAGATGTTACTGATCATATTAAATAAAGGAGATGTTACTGATCATATTAAATAAAGGAGATGTTACTGATCATATTAAATAAAGGAGATGTTACTGATCATATTAAATAAAGGAGATGTTACTGATCATATTAAATAAAGGAGATGTTACTGATCATATTAAATAAAGGAGATGTTACTGATCATATTACACATAGATGTTACTGATCATATTACACATAGGAGATGTTACTGATCATATTACACATAGGAGATGTTACTGATCATATTAAATAAAGGAGATGTTACTGATTATATTAAATAAAGGAGATGTTACTGATCATATTACACATAGGAGATGTTACTGATCATATTACACATAGGAGATGTTACTGATCATATTACACATAGGAGATGTTACTGATCATATTACACATAGGAGGTGTTACTGATCATATTAAATAAAGGAGATTTTACAGATCATATTACACATAGGAGGTGTTACTGATCATATTAAATAAAGGAGATTTTACAGATCATATTGCACAGCACTCATTTAGGTAACTTTTTTATTTGACTGTTTACTTAGAAACAATGTGGTGTAAAAGTAATTACATGACAAATACTCTGTTGTTTATTTGGGATTCATTAGTATCAGAAAGTACCTAGTATTTAAAAAAAATATCTCGCCCTCCCTTCAGCCCTGGTGCGTCTGCGTGGCTGTGAGGACGTAAGTGATGACATCCAGGAGATGAAGGAAGAAGGGATGAAGATGGGCATGGAGAAGAAGGTCACTATTCCAGAACTCTTCCGCTCGCCAGCCTACCGTCAGCCAATCATCATCGCCATCATCCTGCAGCTCTCCCAGCAGCTCTCTGGCATCAACGCGGTGAGTAGACTACAACTCCCACAATGCAACATAATTAGGGCCAGGAGTTATTCCATACTACATTATCAAACTAGGAAAAACATTAGGGAAAAAAAGCCTTTAAGAAGGACAGAGAGTTTTTCCTTCTCTTAATCCATGACCCCTGATCTAGCAATACATGACAGGTGGAAGCAATATGGTGGAAACCTATCCAGCCCTTTTATAAATTAGTAATGAAGGAAAGGAGATGAGGAAAGAGAAGCATAACCACAGATTTCAAAAGAATAAGTTCTCAATGAGCCTTTCCAGATCAAGTTATTGCGTATAGGCATATGTAGTAGGACGTGTAATGTTGCAACTCTCACAGTTCTACAGAAGTCACAGTTCAACGTTAGAATACTGAAACTAAATGATTCAGTGAAGAGATGCCAACATACAGAGACTGTCAAGGCACCACCTCCTCTTCAGCCCAGAGGCTGAGGAAGGAAGCGTTTTATTAAGTGGAATGGATGTAGCATAATAACATGACTAGCGGGATGATCACCCTAAGATCTAATGGAGATTGTCTGTTGATAAGGTCAGTTAACCTGGCTGTCAGTCTGAGTTAGCGTTAGCCAAGTTTATCCAGATTCAGACAGACCCAGGTTAAAGGTCAATGCAATGACTAATTCAGACGGCTGTTAGAGGGCTCTTTTACTGAACAATGTGTATGTTTCATATGATTGTGTTTTGCTTTTCGTGTTTTGTGTTTTGTGTTTGATGTGTTTATAGATATGTATAGCAAAATTGTTGTTTATTGATGTGTATATAGATATGTATAGTGAAACTGTTGTTTATTGATGTGTACATAGATGTGTATAGTAAAACTGTTGTTTATTGATGTGTATATAGATATGTATAGTGAAACTGTTGTTTATTGATGTGTACATAGATGTGTATAGTAAAACTGTTGTTTATTGATGTGTATATAGATATGTATAGTGAAACTGTTGTTTATTGATGTGTACATAGATGTGTATAGTGAAACTGTTGTTTATTGATGTGTATATAGATATGTATAGTGAAACTGTTGTTTATTGATGTGTATATAGATACACTATATATAATGGTTGTTTATTGATGTGTATATAGATGTGTATAGTGAAACTGTTGTTTATTGATGTGTATATAGATATGTATAGTAAAACTGTTGTGTATTGATGTGTATATAGATATGTATGGTAAAACTGTTGTTTATTGGTGTGTATATAGATATGTATAGTAAAACTGTTGTTTATTGGTGTTCATGCAGGGCTCATCTGCTAAAGAGACTGTGGTCTCAGCATGACTCCCTTCTTAAATAAAAGTTACATAAAACAATTATAAATACAGCATCAATCAAACCCAGATGGCCACAGAACACACTGAAACAACAGCCCTCTCTGTCTGTAGGAGTAAACATGGGTCGACAACAACTAGAGTTAACTAGATACATATCCTCATATTGGTTATGAATCAATAATCAACTTCCTCTCCCTCTCTCCTACTTCCTCCTCAGGTATTCTACTATTCGACAGGTATATTTGACACTGCCGGGGTGACCCAGCCCATCTACGCCACTATAGGAGCTGGGGTGGTCAACACTCTATTCACAGTGGTGTCTGTAAGTATTTTAACACATATCTGGTCAAGTATAATAATACAGAAATAGTACAGTTTGATAGTGCACTACCTTAGACCAGATTACAATATGAAATGTAATACCCTTGGACACATTCTAAGCACTTCCTTGTTTGATTCACAGCTCTTTCTGGTGGAGAGGGCAGGACGAAGGACCCTGCACCTTATCGGATTGGCTGGAATGGCTGTCAGTGCTCTGCTCATGACCATCTCCCTCTCATTGGTGGTGAGTTTGAATCTTGGCTGTCCATCATTTCAAATGTCAAGAACCCGACAATAACTATTCTTGTCACACCATAAATATCCTTGATTGGATTTAATTCCACTGCTTAACATTAAAAATTATCCGCCGCCATTGTTACAACCCCTATTACTAGCCTGTTCAACCTCTCTTTCGTATCGTCTGAGATTCCTAAAGATTGGAAAGCGGCCGCAGTCATCCCCCTCTTCAAAGGGGGAGACACTCTAGACCCAAACTGTTACAGACCTATATCCATCCTGCCCTTCTAAAGTCTTCGGAAGCCAAGTGAACAAACATATCACCGACCATTTCGAATCCCACCGTACCTTGTCCGCTATGCAATCTGGTTTCCGAACTGGTCATAGGTGCACCTCAGCCACGCTCAAGGTCCTAAACGACATCATAACCGCCATCGATAAAAGACAGTACTGTGCAGCCGTCTTCATTGACCTGGCCAAGGCTTTCGATTCTGTCAATCACTGTATTCTTATCGGCAGACTCAACAGCCTTTAATGACTGCCTCGCCTGGTTCACTAACTACTTCTCAGGTAGAGTTCAGTGTGTCAAATTGGAAGGCCTGTTGTCCGGACCTCTGGTGGTCTCTATGGGGGTGCCGCAGGGTTAAATTCTCAGGCCGACTCTTTTCTCTGTATATATCAATGATGCCACTCTTGCTGCTGGTGATTCTTTGATCCACCTCTACGCAGACGACACCATTCTGTATACATCTGGCCCTTCTTTCGACACTGTGTTAACAAACCTCCAAATGAGCTTCAACGCCATACAACACTCCTTCCGTGGCCTCCAACTGTTGTTAAATGCTAGTAAAACTAAATGCATGCTCTTCAACCGATCACTGCCTGTATCCGCCCGCCCGACTAGCATCACTACTCTGGACGGTTCTGACTTAGAATATGTGGACAACTATAAATACCTAGGTGTCTGGCTAGACTGTAAACTTTCCTTCCAGACTCACATTAAGCGTCTCCAATCCAAAGTTAAATCTAGAATCGGCTTCCTATTTCGCAACAAAGCCTCCTTCACTCATGCTGCCAAACATACCCTCGTAAAACTGACTCCTGCCGATCCTTGACTTCGACGATGTCATTTACAAAATAGCCTCCGACACTCTACTCAACAAATTGGATGCAGTCTATCACAGTGTCATCCGTTTTGTCACCAAAGCCCCATATACTACCCACCACTGCGACCTGTCTGCTCTCGTTGGCTGGTCCTAGCTACATATTCGTCGTCAAACCCACTGGCTCCAGGTCATCTATAAGTCCTTGCTAGGTAAAGCTCCGCCTTATCTCAGCTCACTTGTCACCATAGCAACACCCACCGGTAGCACACGCTCCAGCAGGTTTATTTCACTGGTTATGCCCAAAGCCAACACCTCCTTTGGCTTCCTTTCCTTCCAGTTCTCTGCTGCCAATGAAAATCACTGAATTTGGAGACTCATATCTCCCTCACTAACTTTAAGCATCAGCTGTCAGAGCAGCTTACCGATCGCTGCAGCTGTACATAGCTCATCTGTAAATAGCCCATCCAACCAACTACCTAACTCATCCCCATATTTGTTTTTGTTTTTCTACTCTTTTGCACACCAGTATTTCTACCCTCACATCCTCACCTACACATCTATCACTCCAGTGTAAATTGCTAAAATGTCATGACTTCGCCACTATTGGCCTATTTATTGCATTACCTCCTTACTTCATTGGCACAGACTGTATAAAGATTTTTCTAGTGTGTTATTGACTGTACGTTTGTTTATCCCATGTATAACTCTGTGTTATTTTTTTTGTCGCACTACTTTGCTTTATCTTGGACAAGTTGCAGTTGTAAATGAGAACTTGTTCTCAACTGGCCTACCTGGTTAAATAAAGGTGAGAAAAAAACTAAAACAAACATGTTTGATCCCTCCATTCCCTCCCTCCTCTCTGAGTAGAAGACCAACCCGTCTCTGAGCTACCTGGCCATCGTGGCGGTGTTTGCCTTCGTGGCCAGTTTTGAGATGGGTCCGGGTCCTATCCCATGGTTCATAGTTGCTGAGTTGTTCTCCCAGGGGCCTCGGCCTGCAGCTATGGCCGTCGCCGGCTGCTCCAACTGGACCGCCAACTTCCTGGTCGGGCTGGGCTTCCCCAAACTGGAGGTTGGTTCTTCTTCCTCATCCTACCCCTCGTACTACAGACACATATGTATATGTATCAAGATAAATCTGCAGGCTTCAAAGCTGAATGAATTGGATTGGCACCATTATAAGACCAAAACATCAGACAAACTTTACAGCTTAGATTGTGTTACTCTCTAACCTCCTCTCTCTCTCTCCTTTACAGGAGCTGTGTGGTCCTTACGTCTTCATCATCTTCATGATCTTCCTCATATTCTTCATCGTCTTCACCTACTTCAAAGTCCCGGAGACCAAGGGGCGGACCTTTGACGACATTGCCAAAGGATTTGCCGGCACTGCGGGAGCCCAATCTCCTCCTCCAGAGGGTATGGTCACCCTGCCTGTCTCCCCGACAACGGAGAAAGTTCCAATGGTTGAGTTTCCGACGGAAGAGAAGGAGAAGAAGGGATCGTCAGCGAATCCGTAGATAGTGGAACAGTTAGAGAACAGGGTTACAGGGTTAGACAAGCCCCTTGTGCATAGATACTGTAATGTAGTTTAAGTTCAAAACAAAACTTTTTTTTATCCATTTGAGGTTGAATTGGACTTTTAAAGTGCAGGACTAGAGATATGCACTGTTATGGAAAGGAGCTTCCATATGAAATAGCAGCTTAGTGTCGGGTGTGTGTATAGTGTGTGTTGGGAATAGGGTCGGGGATGATAATGCAGGCATCATGAGAGTACGTGTCAAAGAGGATTTATGTTTACTGTGTGTCAGTATGTGTGTGTGTGTGTGTGTGTGTGTGTGTGTGTGTGTGTGTGTGTGTGTGTGTGTGTGTGTGTGTGTGTGTGTGTGTGTGTGTGCCTTCAGCCATTTTCTTTTAAACTGCCTAAAGTATTTATTACTGTAAGTTATTAATGATAATTTGTAATGATCTTTTACCAATGCCCAAGTAATTTATGACATTTATTTTTAGGTGACTTACCTCATAGAGGTAATCATTAATTAATCAATGACAATTTTTTACGGCACTTTTTAATGATTGACATTACAATAAAAACCTTTATAGTATTAGCATTTAAGAGGATAAACATTCCAACAAATATGTTCAGTAATAAACTTCCCGTATTGTCCTTCACTTGGGTGAAAGGGTATTAGGATTTGGCTTGATGTGTACTGAGGTCAGTGGGTTTGGGAGGGCAGTACGGGAACCTAAACATCCTCTCTGCCTGGTGTATCCTAACCGAGCCTATCTGTCTCTCTGCCTGGTGTATCCTAACCCAGCCTATCTGTCTCTCTGCCTGGTGTATCCTAACCTAGCCTATCTGTCTCTCTGCCTGGTGTATCCTAACCTAGCCTATCTGTCTCTCTGCCTGGTGTATCCTAACCTAGCCTATCTGTCTCTCTGCCTGGTGTATCCTAACCTAGCCTATCTGTCTCTCTGCCTGGTGTATCCTAACCCAGCCTATCTGTCTCTCTGCCTGGTGTATCCTAACCTAGCCTATCTGTCTCTCTGCCTGGTGTATCCTATCTGTCTCTCTGCCTGGTGTATCCTAGCCTATCTGTCTCTCTGCCTGGTGTATCCTAACCTAGCCTATCTGTCTCTCTGCCTGGTGTATCCTAACCCAGCCTATCTGTCTCTCTGCCTGATGTATCCTAACCTAGCCTATCTGTCTCTCTGCCTGGTGTATCCTAACCTGTCTCTCTCTGCCTGGTGTATCCTAACCTAGCCTATCTGTCTCTCTGCCTGGTGTATCCTAACCTAGCCTATCTGTCTCTCTGCCTGGTGTATCCTAACCTAGCCTATCTGTCTCTCTGCCTGGTGTATCCTAACCTAGCCTATCTGTCTCTCTGCCTGGTGTATCCTAACCTAGCCTATCTGTCTCTCTGCCTGGTGTATCCTAACCCAGCCTATCTGTCTCTCTGCCTGGTGTATCCTAACCTAGCCTATCTGTCTCTCTGCCTGGTGTATCCTAACCTAGCCTATCTGTCTCTCTGCCTGGTGTATCCTAACCCAGCCTATCTGTCTCTCTGCCTGGTGTATCCTAACCCAATCTGTCTCTCTGCCTGGTGTATACCTAGCCTGTCTCTCTGCCTGGTGTATCCTAACCTAGCCTATCTGTCTCTCTGCCTGGTGTATCCTAACCTAGCCTATCTGTCTCTCTGCCTGGTGTATCCTAACCTAACCTATCTGTCTCTCTGCCTGGTGTATCCTAACCTAGCCTATCTGTCTCTCTGCCTGGTGTATCCTAACCTAGCCTATCTGTCTCTCTGCCTGGTGTATCCTAACCCAGCCTATCTGTCTCTCTGCCTGGTGTATCCTAACCTAGCCTATCTGTCTCTCTGCCTGGTGTATCCTAACCTAGCCTTTACTTCTCTGGAGCCTGACCTTGAACTGTCACAGAGACTCAACAGCACGACATGTCTCTCCATGAACACTGCTTCAGCTAGAACACTGGCCCACCAATGGCTCACCCATATCTGTGGCTTCTGTCTGCCTCATCAGACTACATACAGTATACGCTTCCGATGCCTGGCTGGCCTATCATAGCTATGCTAATGAGGAGTTCAGTAGTAAAATGTATTCAAATCTCCAAATAGTACATCAAACATAGATTCTGGGTTTGGCCAGTATGATAGTAGAATTATTTGACAGCATGATAACAGTCTCTTCAAGACAGTTAGATTGAGAGAATGTGTGGAGGAACATTGAAGAATCTAAGATGTACTCCAACTCATGGGGCGGCAGGTAGCCTAGTGGTTAGAGTGTTGGGCCAGTAATCAAAAGGTCGCTGGATCGAATCCCCGAGCTGACAGGGTAAAAATCTGTCGTTCTGCTCCTGAACAAGGCCGTTAACCCACTGTTCCCCGGTAGGCTGTCATTGTAAGTAAGAATTTGTTCTTAACTGACTTGCCTAGTTAAATAAATGTTAAATAAAAAATGTATGTATCAGATACGGGTAGAGGTAATATATGGAGCAAAGCCATTCAACCCCTATGGAACAATGACATTCAACTAGTACTTGGAAAGTCTACATTGACCTCAGTATGATGTATAGATCTAACAATCTAACGTGAGCTGTGTTTGCTTTGTGTGTGAAGACTTCTATATATTCTATATATCATAGAATAGAATTTATCATAGACTAGATCTGAATGTGAATTTCTAGTCATTTTATCAACTTAAAGTATATGATCACAGTAGAAGACAATATATGATTTGTTAGGAACATAGATTTGTTTGGAACATCCTGAAAATAGTTGTCCCAACAAGGTGTCTACCGTTAAATGAGAGTATATACCGACCCTAGAGTAATAGTATTTATTGTGACAACAACAGTGTGTAAAAATCATGACATTTCAGTGGTGTAATACTGTATTGTGATTGTGGAGTCTTGTGTAGGTTTTGGCCAGGTTAGTTGTTGTTATACATGGTTGTAAAGTTATTTCTACTATATTGTAGCTAGTATTCCATAATGATGGCAAATATCTTCTCTGTGTCTCATACAGTATCTACTAATGCATTTTGGTTGTGTTATTACTCATGTGATGTTGTTACTCATTGATAACTGAGCACTTTTCTACCTTTTGGCCTAAAACAACATTTGACCTATCATCACTTTGGCAATCTGGCTTTTCTTCGATGGTTGTGAATGTGGTGTGTACATATACAGTATGTTAATATGTGTCTGTTACAAAATACATTCCTGTTATGATAGCTTTCCTCATAGCTTTCATAACTCATTTCATCATGTTTCTGGCACTGCTGCTTGCACTCTGCACATACTACTGAATGTAACTATCGTGATATACTCTACCATTCGCTGCCATACATATTGTGCTAACATGAGTATATTAATGTGTATATTATGAATGCAATGGTTCAATGGGCGCTCTTGTGTATTAATTCATTGTCTTAGTATGTAAATGTTCCACTGTACAGGAGAATTTCTTCTTCTTAAATAATTACATTTCTTGGTCTAATCCTTTTTAATTTTAACAACCTAGAAAGTTAAAGAATAGTCTCCCTCCTCGTCCACTGTACAAAAACGTAAAATTGTGTTTTTTTTCTTCCTTATTATGTTGTAATAAAGAGTCACTCAAGCTTTGAGCAACTAAAATAAAATATGTTTTTATTTTAAAGGGAATCTGTGACTATATTTTTGCGCCATTGAAAAATGAGAAGAGTCTTATATTCTCAGTTGGGGTTTTTTCTCCTCAAAGACATAAAGTCACTTTCCGTGTATCTGTGTGTGTATATATCAACCTCACTGTATGTATTCTGTGTGTGTTTATTCTATGGTTATTTCTGTGTTCTTCTTCTTGGTGGAAACTACATTTCCCACGATACAACACAAAACCTCCTCTGCCTTGTAGAATTCACTAAACACTGTAACAACGTAATGACGTTTGACCTGGAAATAAAGCCACTAGTGACCATACCAACTGGTGCTGATTCCTTGTACAGTCAAACACTCAACTCCCAGTTAGTGCAGCACATGTGATAAGTGCAGTGCACATCACCAGTCCTCATTCAATTATTTGTAATTTTCTCCTGATATCCCTGATTCTCCTGATACAGTGTCTGCATGTCCTGGTTTAGTACACACATTTACAACAGTGCCAAACCGTTGTATTAGTCAGATGTCTACTGTTACTGTAGGCTAGGATAGATGGATTACATTTCTTACTGTCTCTGCCTCCCTTAATGAGGATCACAGTTCAGCAGATACTTCTCCAATCTCTGAGTGGTTGGGTTAAATGCAAAAGACACATTTCAGTTGAATGCATTCAGTTGTACAACTGACTAGGTATCCCACTTTCCCTTTCCTTTCCATGGAAAATCTACCAAATGTTTAGTCACTGCTGAGAATTGTAGCATGAAAGTCTGCTTGAGCATCAACAAGCTGTAGTAACCAGGCCTGACCAGCAGGCGTCAACAAGCTGTAGTAACCAGGCCTGACCAGCAGGCGTCAATAACCTGTAGTAACCAGGCCTGACCAGCAGGCGTCAAGAAGCTGTAGTAACCAGGCCTGACCAGCAGGCGTCAAAAAGCTGTAGTAACCAGTCCTGACAGGCAGGCGTAAACAAGCTGTAGTAACCAGTCCTGACAGGCAGGTATCAACAAGCTGTAGTAATTAGTCCTGACAGGCAGGCGTAAACAAGCTGTAGTAACCAGTCCTGACCAGCAGGTATCAACAAGCTGTAGTAACCAGTCCTGACAGGCAGGCGTCAATAAGCTGTAGTAACCAGTCCTGACGGCAGGTATCAACAAGCTGTAGTAACCAGTCCTGACAGGCAGGTGTCAACAAGCTGTAGTAACCAGTCCTGACAGGCAGGCGTAAACAAGCTGTAGTAACCAGTCCTGACAGGCAGGTATCAACAAGCTGTAGTAACCAGTCCTGACAGGCAGGTATCAACAAGCTGTAGTAACCAGTCCTGACAGGCAGGCGTCAACAAGCTGTAGTAACCAGTCCTGACAGGCAGGTATCAACAAGCTGTAGTAACCAGTCCTGACAGGCAGGTATAAACAAGCTGTAGTAACCAGTCCTGACAGGCAGGTATCAACAAGCTGTAGTAACCAGTCCTGACCAGCAGGTATCAACAAGCTGTAGTAACCAGTCCTGACCAGCAGGTATCAACAAGCTGTAGTAACCAGTCCTGACAGGCAGGCGTCAACAAGCTGTAGTAACCAGTCCTGACCAGCAGGTATCAACAAGCTGTAGTAACCAGTCCTGACAGGCAGGCGTAAACAAGCTGTAGTAACCAGTCCTGACAGGCAGGTATCAACAAGCTGTCAACAAGCTGACCAGCAGGTAACAAGCTGTAGTAACCAGTCCTGACCAGCAGGTATCAACAAGCTGTAGTAACCAGTCCTGACCAGCAGGTATCAACAAGCTGTAGTAACCAGTCCTGACATGCAGGCGTCAACAAGCTGTAGTAACCAGTCCTGACAGGCAGGCGTCAACAAGCTGTAGTAACCAGTCCTGACCAGCAGGTATCAACAAGCTGTAGTAACCAGTCCTGACCAGCAGGTATCAACAAGCTGTAGTAACCAGTCCTGACAGGCAGGCGTAAACAAGCTGTAGTAACCAGTCCTGACAGGCAGGTATCAACAAGCTGTAGTAACCAGTCCTGACCAGCAGGTATCAACAAGCTGTAGTAACCAGTCCTGACAGGCAGGTATCAACAAGCTGTAGTAACCAGTCCTGACCAGCAGGTATCAACAAGCTGTAGTAACCAGTCCTGACAGGCAGGTATCAACAAGCTGTAGTAACCAGTCCTGACAGGCAGGTATCAACAAGCTGTAGTAACCAGTCCTGACAGGCAGGTATCAACAAGCTGTAGTAACCAGTCCTGACAGGCAGGTATCAACAAGCTGTAGTAACCAGTCCTGACAGGCAGGTATCAACAAGCTGTAGTAACCAGTCCTGACCAGCAGGCATCAACAAGCTGTAGTAACCAGTCCTGACCGGCAGGTATCAACAAGCTGTAGTAACCAGTCCTGACCAGCAGGTATCAACAAGCTGTGTTAACCAGTCCTGACAGGCAGGTATCAACAAGCTGTAGTAACCAGTCCTGACCAGCAGGTATCAACAAGCTGTGGTAACCAGTCCTGACAGGCAGGTAACAACAAGCTGTAGTAACCAGTCCTGACAGGCAGGTATCAACAAGCTGTAGTAACCAGTCCTGACAGGCAGGTATCAACAAGCTGTAGTAACCAGTCCTGACAGGCAGGTAACTGTAGTAACCAGTCCTGACAGGCAGGTATCAACAAGCTGTAACCAGTTAACCAGTCCTGACAGTATCAACAAGCTGTATATCAGGTATCAACAAGCTGTAACCAGTAACCAGTCCTGACCAGAAGGTATCAACAAGCTGTAGTAACCAGTCCTGACCAGCAGGTATCAACAAGCTGTAGTAACCAGTCCTGACAGGCAGGTATCAACAAGCTGTAGTAACCAGTCCTGACAGGCAGGGCAAGCTGTAGTAAACAAGCTGTAGTAACCAGTCCTGA
Organism: Oncorhynchus nerka; assembly: GCF_034236695.1. NCBI lineage: Eukaryota > Metazoa > Chordata > Actinopteri > Salmoniformes > Salmonidae > Oncorhynchus > Oncorhynchus nerka. The sequence continues at coordinate 26,323,369 of NC_088409.1, forward strand.
CAGCAGGTATCAACAAGCTGTAGTAACCAGTCCTGACAGGCAGGTATCAACAAGCTGTAGTAACCAGTCCTGACAGGCAGGTATCAACAAGCTGTAACCAGTCCTGACAGCAGTCCTGACCAGTCCTGCAGCAGGTATCAACAAGCTGTAGTAACCAGTCCTGACAGGCAGGTATCAACAAGCTGTAGTAACCAGTCCTGACAGGCAGGTATCAACAAGCTGTAGTAACCAGTCCTGACCAGCAGGTATCAACAAGCTGTAGTAACCAGTCCTGACAGGCAGGTATCAACAAGCTGTAGTAACCAGTCCTGACAGGCAGGCGTAAACAAGCTGTAGTAACCAGTCCTGACAGGCAGGTATCAACAAGCTGTAGTAACCAGTCCTGACCAGCAGGTATCAACAAGCTGTAGTAACCAGTCCTGACAGGCAGGTATCAACAAGCTGTAGTAACCAGTCCTGACAGGCAGGCGTCAACAAGCTGTAGTAACCAGTCCTGACAGGCAGGTATCAACAAGCTGTAGTAACCAGTCCTGACAGGCAGGTAAACAAGCTGTCAACAAGCTGTAGTAACCAGACCAAAGTAACCAGTCCTGACAGGCCAACAAGCTGTAGTAACCAGTCCTGACAGGCAGGTATCAACAAGCTGTAGTAACCAGTCCTGACCAGCAGGCATCAACAAGCTGTAGTAACCAGTCCTGACCAGCAGGTATCAACAAGCTGTGTTAACCAGTCCTGACAGGCAGGTATCAACAAGCTGTAGTAACCAGTCCTGACAGGCAGGTATCAACAAGCTGTAGTAACCAGTCCTGACAGGCAGGTATCAACAAGCTGTAGTAACCAGTCCTGAGGCAGGCAGGTATCAACAAGTCCTGTCAACAAGCTGTAGTAACCAGTCCTGACAGGCAGGTATCAACAAGCTGTAGTAACCAGTCCTGACAGGCAGGTATCAACAAGCTGTAGTAACCAGTCCTGACAGGCAGGTATCAACAAGCTGTAGTAACCAGTCCTGACAGGCAGGTATCAACAAGCTGTAGTAACCAGTCCTGACCAGCAGGTAGTCCAACAAGCTGTGTTAACCAGTCCTGACCAGCAGGTATCAACAAGCTGTAGTAACCAGTCCTGACCAGCAGGTATCAACAAGCTGTAGGTAACCAGTCCAACAAGCTGTAGTAACCAGTCCTGACAGGCAGGTATCAACAAGCTGTAGTAACCAGTCCTGACAGGCAGGTATCAACAAGCTGTAGTAACCAGTCCTGACAGGCAGGTACAACTGTAGTAACCAGTCCTGACCAGCAGGTATCAACAAGTAACCAGTCCTGACAGGCAGGTATCAACAAGCTGTAACCAGTAACCAGTCCTGAGTAACCAGGCAGGTATCAACAAGCTGTAGTAACCAGTCCTGACAGGCAGGTATCAACAAGCTGTAGTAACCAGTCCTGACCAGCAGGTATCAACAAGCTGCAGGTATCAACAAGTAACCAGTCCTGACCAGCAGGTATCAACAAGCTGTAGTAACCAGTCCTGACCAGCAGGTATCAACAAGCTGTAGTAACCAGTCCTGACAGGCAGTTATCAACAAGCTGTAGTAACCAGTCCTGACCAGCAGGTATCAACAAGCTGTAGTAACCAGTCCTGACCAGCAGGTATCAACAAGCTGTCCTGACAGGCAGGTAACCAGTCCTGACAGGCAGGTATCAACAAGCTGTAGTAACCAGTCCTGACAGGCAGGCAGGTAGTCCTCAACAAGCTGTAGTAACCAGTCCTGACAGGCAGGTATCAACAAGCTGTAGTAACCAGTCCTGACCAGCAGGTATCAACAAGCTGTAGTAACCAGTCCTGACAGGCAGGTATCAACAAGCTGTAGTAACCAGTCCTGACCAGCAGGTATCAACAAGCTGTAGTAACCAGTCCTGACCAGCAGGTATCAACAAGCTGTAGTAACCAGTCCTGACAGGCAGGTATCAACAAGCTGTGTAACCAGTCCTGACCAGACCAGCAGGTATCAACAAGCTGTAGTAACCAGTCCTGACCAGCAGGTATCAACAAGCTGTAGTAACCAGTCCTGACAGGCAGGTATCAACAAGCTGTAGTAACCAGTCCTGACAGGCAGGTAGTAACCAACAAGCTGTAGTAACCAGTCCTGACAGGCAGGTATCAACAAGCTGTAGTAACCAGTCCTGACAGGCAGGTATCAACAAGCTGTAGTAACCAGTCCTGAGGCAGGCAGGTAAACAAGCTGTAGTAACCAGTCCTGACCAGCAGGTATCAACAAGCTGTAGTAACCAGTCCTGACAGGCAGGTATCAACAAGCTGTAGTAACCAGTCCTGACAGGCAGGTATCAACAAGCTGTAGTAACCAGTCCTGACCAGGCAGGTATCAACAAGCTGTAGTAACCAGTCCTGACAGGCAGGTATCAACAAGCTGTAGTAACCAGTCCTGACAGGCAGGGTATCAACAAGCTGTAGTAACCAGTCCTGACAGGCAGGTATCAACAAGCTGTAGTAACCAGTCCTGACAGGCAGGTATCAACAAGCTGTAGTAACCAGTCCTGACCAGTCAAGCTGTAGTAACCAGTCCTGCAGCAAGGCGTAAACAAGCTGTAGTAACCAGTCCTGACCAGCAGGTATCAACAAGCTGTAGTAACCAGTCCTGACAGGCAGGTATCAACAAGCTGTAGTAACCAGTCCTGACAGGCAGGTATCAACAAGCTGTAGTAACCAGTCCTGACAGGCAGGTATCAACAAGCTGTAGTAACCAGTCCTGACCAGCAGGTATCAACAAGCTGTAGTAACCAGTCCTGACCAGCAGGTATCAACAAGCTGTAGTAACCAGTCCTGACCAGCAGGTATCAACAAGCTGTAGTAACCAGTCCTGACCAGCAGGTATCAACAAGCTGTAGTAACCAGTCCTGACAGGCAGGTATCAACAAGCTGTAGTAACCAGTCCTGACAGGCAGGTATCAACAAGCTGTAGTAACCAGTCCTGACCAGCAGGTATCAACAAGCTGTGTTAACCAGTCCTGACAGGCAGGTATCAACAAGCTGTAGTAACCAGTCCTGACCAGCAGGTATCAACAAGCTGTGTTAACCAGTCAGGTATCAACAAGACAGGCAGGTATCAACAAGCTGACCAGCAGTAACCAGTCCTGACCAGCAGGTATCAACAAGCTGTAGTAACCAGTCCTGACCAGCAGGTATCAACAAGCTGTAGTAACCAGTCCTGACAGGCAGGTATCAACAAGCTGTAGTAACCAGTCCTGACAGGCAGGCGTAAACAAGCTGTAGTAACCAGTCCTGACAGGCAGGTATCAACAAGCTGTAGTAACCAGTCCTGACAGGCAGGTATCAACAAGCTGTAGTAACCAGTCCTGACAGGCAGGTATCAACAAGCTGTAGTAACCAGTCCTGACAGGCAGGTATCAACAAGCTGTAGTAACCAGTCCTGACCAGCAGGTATCAACAAGCTGTAGTAACCAGTCCTGACAGGCAGGCGTAAACAAGCTGTAGTAACCAGTCCTGACAGGCAGGTATCAACAAGCTGTAGTAACCAGTCCTGACAGGCAGGTATCAACAAGCTGTAGTAACCAGTCCTGACCAGCAGGTATCAACAAGCTGTAGTAACCAGTCCTGACCAGCAGGTATCAACAAGCTGTAGTAACCAGTCCTGACAGGCAGGTATCAACAAGCTGTAGTAACCAGTCCTGACCAGCAGGTATCAACAAGCTGTAGTAACCAGTCCTGACCAGCAGGTATCAACAAGCTGTAGTAACCAGTCCTGACAGGCAGGTATCAACAAGCTGTAGTAACCAGTCCTGACAGGCAGGGCAGGTAACCATCAACAAGCTGTAGTAACCAGTCCTGACAGCAGGTATCAACAAGCTGTAGTAACCAGTCCTGACAGGCAGGTATCAACAAGCTGTAGTAACCAGTCCTGACAGGCAGGCAGGTATCAACAAGCTGTAGTAACCAGTCCTGACAGGCAGGTATCAACAAGCTGTAGTAACCAGTCCTGAGGCAGGGCAGGTATCAACAAGCTGTAGTAACCAGTCCTGACAGGCAGGTATCAACAAGCTGTAGTAACCAGTCCTGACCAGCAGGTATCAACAAGCTGTAGTAACCAGTCCTGAGGCAGGCAGGTATCAACAAGCTGTAGTAACCAGTCCTGACCAGCAGGTATCAACAAGCTGTAGTAACCAGTCCTGAGTCCTGACCAGCAGGTATCAACAAGCTGTAGTAACCAGTCCTGACAGGCAGGTATCAACAAGCTGTAGTAACCAGTCCTGACAGGCAGGTATCAACAAGCTGTAGTAACCAGTCCTGACCAGCAGGTATCAACAAGCTGTAGTAACCAGTCCTGACAGGCAGGTATCAACAAGCTGTAGTAACCAGTCCTGACAGGCAGGTATCAACAAGCTGTAGTAACCAGTCCTGACAGGCAGGTATCAACAAGCTGTAGTAACCAGTCCTGACCAGTCCTGCAGGTATCAACAAGCTGTAGTAACCAGTCCTGACAGGCAGGTATCAACAAGCTGTAGTAACCAGTCCTGACCAGCAGGCAGGTATCAACAAGCTGTAGTAACCAGTCCTGACCAGGCAGGTATCAACAAGCTGTAGTAACCAGTCCTGACAGGCAGGTATCAACAAGCTGTAGTAACCAGTCCTGACCAGCAGGTATCAACAAGCTGTAGTAACCAGTCCTGACAGGCAGGTATCAACAAGCTGTAGTAACCAGTCCTGACAGGCAGGTATCAACAAGCTGTAGTAACCAGTCCTGACAGCAGGTATCAACAAGCTGTAGTAACCAGTCCTGACAGGCAGGTATCAACAAGCTGTAGTAACCAGTCCTGACCAGCAGGTATCAACAAGCTGTAGTAACCAGTCCTGACCAGCAGGTATCAACAAGCTGTAGTAACCAGTCCTGACAGGCAGGTATCAACAAGCTGTAGTAACCAGTCCTGACAGGCAGGTATCAACAAGCTGTAGTAACCAGTCCTGACCAGCAGGTATCAACAAGCTGTAGTAACCAGTCCTGACAGGCAGGTATCAACAAGCTGTAGTAACCAGTCCTGACAGGCAGGTATCAACAAGCTGTAGTAACCAGTCCTGACCAGCAGGTATCAACAAGCTGTAGTAACCAGTCCTGACAGGCAGGTATCAACAAGCTGTAGTAACCAGTCCTGACCAGCAGGTATCAACAAGCTGTAGTAACCAGTCCTGACAGGCAGGTATCAACAAGCTGTAACCAGTAACCAGTCCTGAGTCCAGGCAGGTATCAACAAGCTGTAGTAACCAGTCCTGACAGGCAGGGTATCAACAAGCTGTAGTAACCAGTCCTGACAGGCAGGTATCAACAAGCTGTAGTAACCAGTCCTGACAGGCAGGTATCAACAAGCTGTAGTAACCAGTCCTGACAGGCAGGCGTAAACAAGCTGTAGTAACCAGTCCTGACAGGCAGGTATCAACAAGCTGTAGTAACCAGTCCTGACCAGCAGGTATCAACAAGCTGTAGTAACCAGTCCTGACAGGCAGGGTATCAACAAGCTGTAGTAACCAGTCCTGACAGGCAGGTATCAACAAGCTGTAGTAACCAGTCCTGACAGGCAGGTATCAACAAGCTGTAGTAACCAGTCTGAGTCCTGACCAGCAGGTATCAACAAGCTGTAGTAACCAGTCCTGACCAGCAGGTATCAACAAGCTGTAGTAACCAGTCCTGACAGGCAGGTATCAACAAGCTGTAGTAACCAGTCCTGACCAGCAGGTATCAACAAGCTGTAGTAACCAGTCCTGACCAGCAGGTATCAACAAGCTGTAGTAACCAGTCCTGACCAGTCCTGCAGGTATCAACAAGCTGTAGTAACCAGTCCTGACAGGCAGGTATCAACAAGCTGTAGTAACCAGTCCTGACCAGCAGGTATCAACAAGCTGTAGTAACCAGTCCTGACAGGCAGGTATCAACAAGCTGTAGTAACCAGTCCTGACAGGCAGGCGTCAACAAGCTGTAGTAACCAGTCCTGACAGGCAGGTATCAACAAGCTGTAGTAACCAGTCCTGACAGGCAGGTATCAACAAGCTGTAGTAACCAGTCCTGACCAGGCAGGTATCAACAAGCTGTAGTAACCAGTCCTGACCAGCAGGTATCAACAAGCTGTAGTAACCAGTCCTGACAGGCAGGTATCAACAAGCTGTAGTAACCAGTCCTGACCAGCAGGTATCAACAAGCTGTAGTAACCAGTCCTGACCAGCAGGTATCAACAAGCTGTAGTAACCAGTCCTGACCAGCAGGTATCAACAAGCTGTGTTAACCAGTCCTGACAGGCAGGTATCAACAAGCTGTAGTAACCAGTCCTGACCAGCAGGTATCAACAAGCTGTGTTAACCAGTCCTGACAGGCAGGTATCAACAAGCTGTAGTAACCAGTCCTGACAGGCAGGCGTAAACAAGCTGTAGTAACCAGTCCTGACAGGCAGGTATCAACAAGCTGTAGTAACCAGTCCTGACAGGCAGGTATCAACAAGCTGTAGTAACCAGTCCTGACAGGCAGGTATCAACAAGCTGTAGTAACCAGTCCTGACCAGCAGGCATCAACAAGCTGTAGTAACCAGTCCTGACAGGCAGGTATCAACAAGCTGTAGTAACCAGTCCTGACCAGGCAGGTATCAACAAGCTGTAGTAACCAGTCCTGACCAGCAGGTATCAACAAGCTGTAGTAACCAGTCCTGACAGGCAGGTATCAACAAGCTGTAGTAACCAGTCCTGACAGGCAGGTATCAACAAGCTGTAGTAACCAGTCCTGACAGGCAGGTATCAACAAGCTGTAGTAACCAGTCCTGACAGGCAGGTATCAACAAGCTGTAGTAACCAGTCCTGACAGGCAGGTATCAACAAGCTGTAGTAACCAGTCCTGACCAGCAGGTATCAACAAGCTGTAGTAACCAGTCCTGACAGGCAGGTATCAACAAGCTGTAATAACCAGTCCTGACAGGCAGGCAAGCTGTAGTAACCAGTCCTGACAGGCAGGTATCAACAAGCTGTAGTAACCAGTCCTGACCAGCAGGTATCAACAAGCTGTAACCAGTCCTGACCACAGGTATCAACAAGCTGTAGTAACCAGTCCTGACCAGCAGGTATCAACAAGCTGTAGTAACCAGTCCTGACCAGGCAGGTATCAACAAGCTGTAGTAACCAGTCCTGACAGGCAGGTATCAACAAGCTGTAGTAACCAGTCCTGACAGGCAGGTATCAACAAGCTGTAGTAACCAGTCCTGACAGGCAGGTATCAACAAGCTGTAGTAACCAGTCCTGACAGGCAGGTATCAACAAGCTGTAGTAACCAGTCCTGACCAGCAGGTATCAACAAGCTGTAGTAACCAGTCCTGACAGGCAGGTATCAACAAGCTGTAGTAACCAGTCCTGACCAGCAGGTATCAACAAGCTGTAGTAACCAGTCCTGACCAGCAGGTATCAACAAGCTGTAGTAACCAGTCCTGACCAGCAGGTATCAACAAGCTGTAGTAACCAGTCCTGACAGGCAGGTATCAACAAGCTGTAGTAACCAGTCCTGACCAGGCAGGGTATCAACAAGCTGTAGTAACCAGTCCTGACAGGCAGGTATCAACAAGCTGTAGTAACCAGTCCTGACAGGCAGGTATCAACAAGCTGTAGTAACCAGTCCTGACAGGCAGGTATCAACAAGCTGTAGTAACCAGTCCTGACAGGCAGGTATCAACAAGCTGTAGTAACCAGTCCTGACCAGCAGGTATCAACAAGCTGTAGTAACCAGTCCTGACAGGCAGGTATCAACAAGCTGTAGTAACCAGTCCTGACAGGCAGGTATCAACAAGCTGTAGTAACCAGTCCTGACAGGCAGGTATCAACAAGGTAACCAGTCCTGAAGGCAGGTATCAACAAGCTGTAGTAACCAGTCCTGACCAGCAGGTATCAACAAGCTGTAGTAACCAGTCCTGACAGGCAGGTATCAACAAGCTGTAGTAACCAGTCCTGACCAGCAGGTATCAACAAGCTGTAGTAACCAGTCCTGACCAGCAGGCATCAACAAGCTGTAGTAACCAGTCCTGACCAGCAGGTATCAACAAGCTGTGTTAACCAGTCCTGACAGGCAGGTATCAACAAGCTGTAGTAACCAGTCCTGACCAGCAGGTATCAACAAGCTGTAGTAACCAGTCAACCTGACTGACAGCAGGTATCAACAAGCTGTAGTAACCAGTCCTGACAGGCAGGTATCAACAAGCTGTAGTAACCAGTCCTGACAGGCAGGCGTAAACAAGCTGTAGTAACCAGTCCTGACAGGCAGGTATCAACAAGCTGTAGTAACCAGTCCTGACAGGCAGGTATCAACAAGCTGTAGTAACCAGTCCTGACAGGCAGGTATCAACAAGCTGTAGTAACCAGTCCTGACCAGCAGGTATCAACAAGTAACCAGTCCTGACCAGCAGGTATCAACAAGCTGTAGTAACCAGTCCTGACAGGCAGGTATCAACAAGCTGTATCAGTCCTGACAAGGTATCAACAAGCTGTAGTAACCAGTCCTGACCAGCAGGTATCAACAAGCTGTAGTAACCAGTCCTGACCAGCAGGTATCAACAAGCTGTAGTAACCAGTCCTGACAGGCAGGTATCAACAAGCTGTAGTAACCAGTCCTGACCAGCAGGTATCAACAAGCTGTAGTAACCAGTCCTGACAGGCAGGTATCAACAAGCTGTAGTAACCAGTCCTGACAGGCAGGTATCAACAAGCTGTAGTAACCAGTCCTGACAGGCAGGTATCAACAAGCTGTAGTAACCAGTCCTGACAGGCAGGTATCAACAAGCTGTAGTAACCAGTCCTGACAGGCAGGTATCAACAAGCTGTAGTAACCAGTCCTGACAAGCTGTAGTAACCAGCAGGTATCAACAAGCTGTAGTAACCAGTCCTGACAGCAGGTATCAACAAGCTGTAGTAACCAGTCCTGACCAGCAGGTATCAACAAGCTGTGTTAACCAGTCCTGACAGGCAGGTATCAACAAGCTGTAGTAACCAGTCCTGACAGGCAGGCGTAAACAAGCTGTAGTAACCAGTCCTGACAGGCAGGTATCAACAAGCTGTAGTAACCAGTCCTGACAGGCAGGTATCAACAAGCTGTAGTAACCAGTCCTGACAGGCAGGTATCAAGCTGTAGTAACCAGTCCTGTATCAACAAGCTAACCAGTCCTGACAGGCAGGTATCAACAAGCTGTAGTAACCAGTCCTGACAGGCAGGTATCAACAAGCTGTAGTAACCAGTCCTGACCAGCAGGTATCAACAAGCTGTAGTAACCAGTCCTGACAGGCAGGTATCAACAAGCTGTAGTAACCAGTCCTGACAGGCAGGTATCAACAAGCTGTAGTAACCAGTCCTGACCAGCAGGTATCAACAAGCTGTAGTAACCAGTCCTGACCAGCAGGTATCAACAAGCTGTAGTAACCAGTCCTGACCAGCAGGTATCAACAAGCTGTAGTAACCAGTCCTGACAGGCAGGTATCAACAAGCTGTAGTAACCAGTCCTGACAGGCAGGTATCAACAAGCTGTAGTAACCAGTCCTGACCAGCAGGTATCAACAAGCTGTAGTAACCAGTCCTGACAAGCAGGTATCAACAAGCTGTAGTAACCAGTCCTGACCAGCAGGTATCAACAAGCTGTAGTAACCAGTCCTGACAGGCAGGTATCAACAAGCTGTAGTAACCAGTCCTGACCAGCAGGTATCATCAAGCTGTAGTAACCAGTCCTGACCAGCAGGTATCAACAATCAGTCCTGACAAGCAAGCTGTAGTAACCAGTCCTGACCAGCAGGTATCAACAAGCTGTAGTTAACCAGTCCTGACAGGCAGGTATCAACAAGCTGTAGTAACCAGTCCTGACAGGCAGGTATCAACAAGTAACCAGCTGTAGTAACCAGTCCTGACAGGCAGGTATCAACAAGCTGTAGTAACCAGTCCTGACCAGTCCTGGCAGGTATCAACAAGCTGTAGTAACCAGTCCTGACAGGCAGGTATCAACAAGCTGTAGTAACCAGTCCTGACAGGCAGGTATCAACAAGCTGTAGTAACCAGTCCTGACAGGCAGGTATCAACAAGCTGTAGTAACCAGTCCTGACAGCAGGCAGGTAGGCAGGTATCAACAAGCTGTAGTAACCAGTCCTGACAGGCAGGTATCAACAAGCTGTAGTAACCAGTCCTGACAGCAGGTATCAACAAGCTGTAGTAACCAGTCCTGACCAGCAGGTATCAACAAGCTGTAGTAACCAGTCCTGACCAGCAGGTATCAACAAGCTGTAACCAGTAACCAGTCCAGTGACAGGCAGGTATCAACAAGCTGTAGTAACCAGTCCTGACCAGCAGGTATCAACAAGCTGTAGTAACCAGTCCTGACAGGCAGGTATCAACAAGCTGTAGTAACCAGTCCTGACAGGCAGGTATAAACAAGCTGTAGTAACCAGTCCTGACAGGTATCAACAAGCAGTAACCAGTCCTGACAGCAGGTATCAACAAGCTGTAGTAACCAGTCCTGACAGCAGGTATCAACAAGCTGTAGTAACCAGTCCTGACAGCAGTCCTGACCAGTCCTGACCAGCAGGTATCAACAAGCTGTAGTAACCAGTCCTGACAGGCAGGTATCAACAAGCTGTAGTAACCAGTCCTGACAGGCAGGTATCAACAAGCTGTAGTAACCAGTCCTGACAGGCAGGTATCAACAAGCTGTAGTAACCAGTCCTGACCAGCAGGTATCAACAAGCTGTAGTAACCAGTCCTGACCAGCAGGCAAGCTGTATCAACAAGCTGTAGTAACCAGTCCTGACAGGCAGGTATCAACAAGCAGTAACCAGCATCAACAAGCTGTAGTAACCAGTCCTGACCTGGCAGGTATCAACAAGCTGTAGTAACCAGTCCTGACCAGCAGGTATCAACAAGCTGTAGTAACCAGTCCTGACCAGGCAGGTATCAACAAGCTGTGTAGTAACCAGTCCTGACAGGCAGGTATCAACAAGCTGTAGTAACCAGTCCTGACAGGCAGGTATCAACAAGCTGTAGTAACCAGTCCTGACAGGCAGGTATCAACAAGCTGTAGTAACCAGTCCTGACAGGCAGGTATCAACAAGCTGTAGTAACCAGTCCTGACAGGCAGGCGTAAACAAGCTGTAGTAACCAGTCCTGACCAGCAGGTATCAACAAGCTGTAGTAACCAGTCCTGACAGGCAGGGTATCAAGTAAAGCTGTAGTAACCAGTCCTGACCAGCAGGTATCAACAAGCTGTAGTAACCAGTCCTGACAGGCAGGCGTCAACAAGCTGTAGTAACCAGTCCTGACCAGCAGGTATCAACAAGCTGTAGTAACCAGTCCTGACAGGCAGGTATCAACAAGCTGTAGTAACCAGTCCTGACAGGCAGGTATCAACAAGCTGTAGTAACCAGTCCTGACAGGCAGGTATCAACAAGCTGTAGTAACCAGTCCTGACAGGCAGGTATCAACAAGCTGTAGTAACCAGTCCTGACAGGCAGGTATCAACAAGCTGTAGTAACCAGTCCTGACCAGCAGGTATCAACAAGCTGTAGTAACCAGTCCTGACCAGGCAGGCAGGTATCAACAAGCTGTAGTAACCAGTCCTGACAGGCAGGTATCAACAAGCTGTAGTAACCAGTCCTGACAGGCAGGTATCAACAAGCTGTAGTAACCAGTCCTGACAGCAGGCAAGCTGGTAACCAGTCCTGACCAGCAGGTATCAACAAGCTGTAGTAACCAGTCCTGACCAGCAGGTATCAACAAGCTGTAGTAACCAGTCCTGACAGGCAGGTATCAACAAGCTGTAGTAACCAGTCCTGACAGGACCAGCAGCTGTAGTAACCAGTCCTGACAAGGTATCAACAAGCTAGTAACCAGTCCTGACCAGCAGGTATCAACAAGCTGTAGTAACCAGTCCTGACAGGCAGGTATCAACAAGCTGTAGTAACCAGTCCTGACAGGCAGGTATCAACAAGCTGTAGTAACCAGTCCTGACAGGCAGGTATCAACAAGCTGTAGTAACCAGTCCTGACAGGCAGGTATCAACAAGCTGTAGTAACCAGTCCTGACCAGCAGGTATCAACAAGCTGTAGTAACCAGTCCTGACAGCAGGTATCAACAAGCTGTAGTCAACAAGCTGTATCAACAAGTAACCAGTCCTGACAGGCAGGTATCAACAAGCTGTAGTAACCAGTCCTGACAGGCAGGTATCAACAAGCTGTAGTAACCAGTCCTGACCAGCAGGTATCAACAAGCTGTAGTAACCAGTCCTGACCAGCAGGTATCAACAAGCTGTAGTAACCAGTCCTGACAGGCAGGTATCAACAAGCTGTAGTAACCAGTCCTGACAGGCAGGTATCAACAAGCTGTAGTAACCAGTCCTGACAGGCAGGTATCAACAAGCTGTAGTAACCAGTCCTGACAGGCAGGTATCAACAAGCTGTAGTAACCAGTCCTGACAGGCAGGTATCAACAAGCTGTAGTAACCAGTCCTGACAGGCAGGTATCAACAAGCTGTAGTAACCAGTCCTGACCAGCAGGTATCAACAAGCTGTAGTAACCAGTCCTGACAGGCAGGTATCAACAAGCTGTAGTAACCAGTCCTGACCAGCAGGTATCAACAAGCTGTAGTAACCAGTCCTGACAGGCAGGTATCAACAAGCTGTAGTAACCAGTCCTGACAGGCAGGTATCAACAAGCTGTAGTAACCAGTCCTGACAGGCAGGTATCAACAAGCTGTAGTAACCAGTCCTGACAGGCAGGCGTAAACAAGCTGTAGTAACCAGTCCTGACAGGCAGGCGTCAACAAGCTGTAGTAACCAGTCCTGACAGGCAGGCAGGTATCAACAAGCTGTAGTAACCAGTCCTGACAGGCAAGGCGTCAACAAGCTGTAGTAACCAGTCCTGACAGGCAGGCGTCAACAAGCTGTAGTAACCAGTCCTGACCAGCAGGTATCAACAAGCTGTAGTAACCAGTCCTGACAGGCAGGCGTAAACAAGCTGTAGTAACCAGTCCTGACAGGCAGGTGTAAACAAGCTGTAGTAACCAGTCCTGACAGGCAGGCGTCAACAAGCTGTAGTAACCAGTCCTGACCAGCAGGTATCAACAAGCTGTAGTAACCAGTCCTGACCAGCAGGCATCAACAAGCTGTAGTAACCAGTCCTGACCGGCAGGTATCAACAAGCTGTAGTAACCAGTCCTGACCAGCAGGTATCAACAAGCTGTAGTAACCAGTCCTGACCAGCAGGTATCAACAAGCTGTAGTAACCAGTCCTGACAGGCAGGTATCAACAAGCTGTAGTAACCAGTCCTGACAGGCAGGCGTCAACAAGCTGTAGTAACCAGTCCTGACAGGCAGGTATCAACAAGCTGTAGTAACCAGTCCTGACAGGCAGGTATCAACAAGCTGTAGTAACCAGTCCTGATCAGGCAGGTATCAACAAGCTGTAGTAACCAGTCCTGACAGGCAGGTATCAACAAGCTGTAGTAACCAGTCCTGACCAGCAGGTATCAACAAGCTGTAGTAACCAGTCCTGACAGGCAGGTATCAACAAGCTGTAGTAACCAGTCCTGACCAGCAGGCAAGGCGTAAACAAGCTGTAGTAACCAGTCCTGACAGGCAGTCCTGTAACCAGTCCTGACCAGCAGGTATCAACAAGCTGTAGTAACCAGTCCTGACAGGCAGGTATCAACAAGCTGTAGTAACCAGTCCTGACAGGCAGGTATCAACAAGCTGTAGTAACCAGTCCTGACCAGCAGGTATCAACAAGCTGTAGTAACCAGTCCTGACAGGCAGGTATCAACAAGCTGTAGTAGTCCTGACCAGTCCTGACCAGTCCTGCAGGTATCAACAAGCTGTAGTAACCAGTCCTGACAGGCAGGTATCAACAAGCTGTAGTAACCAGTCCTGACAGGCAGGTATCAACAAGCTGTAGTAACCAGTCTGACCAGTCCTGCAGGTATCAACAAGCTGTAGTAACCAACCAGTATCAACCTGTAACCAGTCCTGCAGGCAGGTATCAACAAGCTGTAACCAGTCCTAACCAGTCCTGACCAGGCAGGCGTAAACAAGCTGTAGTAACCAGTCCTGACAGGCAGGTATCAACAAGCTGTAGTAACCAGTCCTGACCAGCAGGTATCAACAAGCTGTAGTAACCAGTCCTGACCAGCAGGTATCAACAAGCTGTAGTAACCAGTCCTGACAGGCAGGTATCAACAAGCTGTAGTAACCAGTCCTGACAGGCAGGTATCAACAAGCTGTAGTAACCAGTCCTGACAGGCAGGTATCAACAAGCTGTAGTAACCAGTCCTGACAGGCAGGTATCAACAAGCTGTAGTAACCAGTCCTGACAGGCAGGCGTCAACAAGCTGTAGTAACCAGTCCTGACCAGCAGGTATCAACAAGCTGTAGTAACCAGTCCTGACAGGCAGGTATCAACAAGCTGTAGTAACCAGTCCTGACCAGCAGGTATCAACAAGCTGTGTTAACCAGTCCTGACAGGCAGGTATCAACAAGCTGTAGTAACCAGTCCTGACAGGCAGGCGTAACCAAGCTGTAGTAACCAGTCCTGACAGGCAGGTATCAACAAGCTGTAGTAACCAGTCCTGACAGGCAGGTATAAACAAGCTGTAGTAACCAGTCCTGACAGGCAGGTATCAACAAGCTGTAGTAACCAGTCCTGACCAGCAGGTATCAACAAGCTGTAGTAACCAGTCCTGACCAGCAGGTATCAACAAGCTGTAGTAACCAGTCCTGACCAGCAGGTATCAACAAGCTGTAGTAACCAGTCCTGACCAGCAGGTATCAACAAGCTGTAGTAACCAGTCCTGACAGGCAGGTATCAACAAGCTGTAGTAACCAGTCCTGACAGGCAGGCGTAAACAAGCTGTAGTAACCAGTCCTGACAGGCAGGTATCAACAAGCTGTAGTAACCAGTCCTGACAGGCAGGTATCAACAAGCTGTAGTAACCAGTCCTGACAGGCAGGCGTAAACAAGCTGTAGTAACCAGTCCTGACAAGCTGTAGTAACCAGTCCTGCAGGCAGGTATCAACAAGCTGTAGTAACCAGTCCTGACAGGCAGGTATCAACAAGCTGTAGTAACCAGTCCTGACCAGCAGGTATCAACAAGCTGTAGTAACCAGTCCTGACCAGCAGGTATCAACAAGCTGTAGTAACCAGTCCTGACAGCAGGCAGGTATCAACAAGCTGTAACCAGTCCTGACAGGCAACCAGTAACCCTGACAGGCAGGTATAAACAAGCTGTAGTAACCAGTCCTGACAGGCAGGTATCAACAAGCTGTAGTAACCAGTCCTGACAGGCAGGTATCAACAGTAACCAGTCCAACAAGCTGTCAACAAGTAACCAGTCCTGACCAGGCAGGTATCAACAAGCTGTAGTAACCAGTCCTGACCAGCAGGTATCAACAAGCTGTAGTAACCAGTCCTGACAGGCAGGTATCAACAAGCTGTAGTAACCAGTCCTGACCAGCAGGTATCAACAAGCTGTAGTAACCAGTCCTGACCAGCAGGTATCAACAAGGTATCAGTCCTGACAGCTGTCAACAAGCTGTAGTAACCAGTCCTGACAGGCAGGTATCAACAAGCTGTAGTAACCAGTCCTGACAGGCAGGTATCAACAAGCTGTAGTAACCAGTCCTGACCAGCAGGCATCAACAAGCTGTAGTAACCAGTCCTGACCAGGCAGGTATCAACAAGCTGTAACCAGTAACCAGTCCTGACCAGGCAGGTATCAACAAGCTGTAGTAACCAGTCCTGACCAGCAGGTATCAACAAGCTGTAGTAACCAGTCCTGACAGGCAGGTATAAACAAGCTGTAGTAACCAGTCCTGACAGGCAGGTATCAACAAGCTGTAGTAACCAGTCCTGACAGGCAGGTATCAACAAGGTAACCAGTCACAGGCAATCAACAAGCTGTAGTAACCAGTCCTGACAGGCAGGTATCAACAAGCTGTAGTAACCAGTCCTGACAGGCAGGTATCAACAAGCTGTAGTAACCAGTCCTGACAGGCAGGTATCAACAAGCTGTAGTAACCAGTCCTGACAGGCAGGTATCAACAAGCTGTAGTAACCAGTCCTGACAGGCAGGCGTAAACAAGCTGTAGTAACCAGTCCTGACAGGCAGGTATCAACAAGCTGTAGTAACCAGTCCTGACAGGCAGGTATCAACAAGCTGTAGTAACCAGTCCTGACCAGCAGGTATCAACAAGCTGTAGTAACCAGTCCTGACCAGCAGGTATCAACAAGCTGTAGTAACCAGTCCTGACCAGTCCTGACTGTGTTAACCAGCAGGCAGGTATCAACAAGCTGTAGTAACCAGTCCTGACCAGCAGGTATCAACAAGCTGTAGTAACCAGTCCTGACAGGCAGGTATCAACAAGCTGTAGTAACCAGTCCTGACAGGCAGGTATCAACAAGCTGTAGTAACCAGTCCTGACAGGCAGGTATCAACAAGCTGTAGTAACCAGTCCTGACAGGCAGGTATCAACAAGCTGTAGTAACCAGTCCTGACAGGCAGGTATCAACAAGCTGTAGTAACCAGTCCTGACAGGCAGGTATCAACAAGCTGTAGTAACCAGTCCTGACAGGCAGGCAGTCAACAAGCTGTAGTAACCAGTCCTGACAGGCAGGTATCAACAAGCTGTAGTAACCAGTCCTGACAGGCAGGGTATCAACAAGCTGTAGTAACCAGTCCTGACAGGCAGGGTATCAACAAGCTGTAGTAACCAGTCCTGACAGTCCTGCAGGCATCAACAAGCTGTAGTAACCAGTCCTGACCAGGCAGGTATCAACAAGCTGTAGTAACCAGTCCTGACCAGCAGGTATCAACAAGCTGTAGTAACCAGTCCTGACAGGCAGGTATCAACAAGCTGTAGTAACCAGTCCTGACCAGGCAGGTATCAACAAGCTGTAGTAACCAGTCCTGACCAGCAGGTATCAACAAGCTGTAGTAACCAGTCCTGACAGGCAGGTATCAACAAGCTGTAGTAACCAGTCCTGACAGGCAGGCGTAAACAAGCTGTAGTAACCAGTCCTGACCAGCAGGCATCAACAAGCTGTAGTAACCAGTCCTGACCGGCAGGTATCAACAAGCTGTAGTAACCAGTCCTGACCAGCAGGTATCAACAAGCTGTAGTAACCAGTCCTGACAGGCAGGGCAAGGTATCAACAAGCTGTAGTAACCAGTCCTGACCAGGCAGGTATCAACAAGCTGTAGTAACCAGTCCTGAGCAGGCAGGTATCAACAAGCTGTAGTAACCAGTCCTGACAGGCAGGTATCAACAAGCTGTAGTAACCAGTCCTGACAGGCAGGTATCAACAAGCTGTAGTAACCAGTCCTGACAGGCAGGTATCAACAAGCTGTAGTAACCAGTCCTGACAGGCAGGTATCAACAAGCTGTAGTAACCAGTCCTGACCAGCTGACAAGGCAGTCCTGGCAGGTATCAACAAGCTGTAGTAACCAGTCCTGACAGGCAGGTGTAAACAAGCTGTAGTAACCAGTCCTGACAGGCAGGCGTCAACAAGCTGTAGTAACCAGTCCTGACCAGCAGGTATCAACAAGCTGTAGTAACCAGTCCTGACAGGCAGGCATCAACAAGCTGTAGTAACCAGTCCTGACCGGCAGGTATCAACAAGCTGTAGTAACCAGTCCTGACCAGCAGGTATAAACAAGCTGTGTTAACCAGTCCTGACAGGCAGGTATCAAGCTGTAGTAACCAGCTGGCAGGTAACCAGTCCTGACAGGCAGGCGTAAACAAGCTGTAGTAACCAGTCCTGACAGGCAGGTATCAACAAGCTGTAGTAACCAGTCCTGACAGGCAGGTATCAACAAGCTGTAGTAACCAGTCCTGACCAGCAGGTATCAACAAGCTGTAGTAACCAGTCCTGACAGGCAGGTATCAACAAGCTGTAGTAACCAGTCCTGACAGGCAGGTATCAACAAGCTGTAGTAACCAGTCCTGACAGGCAGGTATCAACAAGCTGTAGTAACCAGTCCTGACCAGGCAGGTATCAACAAGCTGTAGTAACCAGTCCTGACAGGCAGGTATCAACAAGCTGTAGTAACCAGTCCTGACAGGCAGGTATCAACAAGCTGTAGTAACCAGTCCTGACAGGCAGGTATCAACAAGCTGTAGTAACCAGTCCTGACCAGCAGGTATCAACAAGCTGTAGTAACCAGTCCTGACAGGCAGGTATCAACAAGCTGTAGTAACCAGTCCTGACAGGCAGGCAGGTAACCAGTCAACAAGCTGTAGTAAAGTCCCAGTCCTGACCAGTCCTGGCAGGTATCAACAAGCTGTAGTAACCAGTCCTGACAGGCAGGCAGGTATCAACAAGCTGTAGTAACCAGTCCTGACAGGCAGGTATCAACAAGCTGTAGTAACCAGTCCTGACAGGCAGGTATCAACAAGCTGTAGTAACCAGTCCTGACAGGCAGGTATCAACAAGCTGTAGTAACCAGTCCTGACAGGCAGGTATCAACAAGCTGTAGTAACCAGTCCTGACAGGCAGGCGTAAACAAGCTGTAGTAACCAGTCCTCAACAAGCTGTAGTAACCAGTCCTGACAGGCAGGTATCAACAAGCTGTAGTAACCAGTCCTGACAGGCAGGTGTAAACAAGCTGTAGTAACCAGTCCTGACAGGCAGGCGTCAACAAGCTGTAGTAACCAGTCCTGACCAGCAGGTATCAACAAGCTGTAGTAACCAGTCCTGACCAGCAGGCATCAACAAGCTGTAGTAACCAGTCCTGACCGGCAGGTATCAACAAGCTGTAGTAACCAGTCCTGACCAGCAGGTATCAACAAGCTGTGTTAACCAGTCCTGACAGGCAGGTATCAACAAGCTGTAGTAACCAGTCCTGACCAGGCAGGCAGGTATCAACAAGCTGTAGTAACCAGTCCTGACAGGCAGGTATCAACAAGCTGTAGTAACCAGTCCTGACAGGCAGGTATCAACAAGCTGTAGTAACCAGTCCTGACAGGCAGGTATCAACAAGCTGTAGTAACCAGTCCTGACAGGCAGGTATCAACAAGCTGTAGTAACCAGTCCTGACAGGCAGGTATCAACAAGCTGTAGTAACCAACAGGCAGTCCTGTAACCAGTCCTGACAGGCAGGTATCAACAAGCTGTAGTAACCAGTCCTGACCAGCAGGTATCAACAAGCTGTAGTAACCAGTCCTGACAGGCAGGTATAAACAAAGCTGTAGTAACCAGTCCTGACAGGCAGGGTATAAACAAGCTGTAGTAACCAGTCCTGACAGGCAGGTATCAACAAGCTGTAGTAACCAGTCCTGACCAGCAGGTATCAACAAGCTGTAGTAACCAGTCCTGACCAGCAGGCATCAACAAGCTGTGTTAACCAGTCCTGACAGGCAGGTATCAACAAGCTGTAGTAACCAGTCCTGACAGGCAGGCAACAAGCTGTATCAACAAGGCTGTAGTAACCAGTCCTGACCAGCAGGTATCAACAAGCTGTAGTAACCAGTCCTGACAGGCAGGTATCAACAAGCTGTAGTAACCAGTCCTGACAGGCAGGTATCAACAAGCTGTAGTAACCAGTCCTGACAGGCAGGTATCAACAAGCTGTCCTGACAGGTAACCAGTAACCAGTCCTGACAGGCAGGTATCAACAAGCTGTAGTAACCAGTCCTGACAGGCAGGTATCAACAAGCTGTAGTAACCAGTCCTGACCAGCAGGTATCAACAAGCTGTAGTAACCAGTCTGACCAGCAGGTATCAACAAGCTGTAGTAACCAGTCCTGACAGGCAGGTATCAACAAGCTGTAGTAACCAGTCCTGACAGGCAGGTATCAACAAGCTGTAGTAACCAGTCCTGACAGGCAGGTATCAACAAGCTGTAGTAACCAGTCCTGACAGCAGGTATCAACAAGCTGTAGTAACCAGTCAGCACAAGCTGTAGTAACCAGTCCTGACAGGCAGGTATCAACAAGCTGTAGTAACCAGTCCTGACCAGCAGGTATCAACAAGCTGTAGTAACCAGTCCTGACAAGGCAGGTATCAACAAGCTGTAGTAACCAGTCCTGACCAGCAGGTATCAACAAGCTGTAGTAACCAGTCCTGACAGGCAGGTATCAACAAGCTGTAGTAACCAGTCCTGACAGGCAGGCAGGTATCAACAAGCTGTAGTAACCAGTCCTGACAGGTAAACAAGGTACCAGTCAACAAGCTGTAGTAACCAGTCCTGACAGGCAGGTATCAACAAGCTGTAGTAACCAGTCCTGACAGGCAGGTATCAACAAGCTGTAGTAACCAGTCCTGACAGGCAGGTGTCAGTCCTGACAAGCTGTAGTAACCAGTCCTGACAGGCAGGTATCAACAAGCTGTAGTAACCAGTCCTGACAGGCAGGCGTCAACAAGCTGTAGTAACCAGTTCTGACCGGCAGGTATCAACAAGCTGTAGTAACCAGTCCTGACCAGCAGGTATCAACAAGCTGTAGTAACCAGTCCTGACCAGCAGGTATCAACAAGCTGTAGTAACCAGTCCTGACCAGCAGGTATCAACAAGCTGTAGTAACCAGTCCTGAC
This sequence comes from Oncorhynchus nerka, assembly GCF_034236695.1. Classification (NCBI taxonomy): domain Eukaryota; kingdom Metazoa; phylum Chordata; class Actinopteri; order Salmoniformes; family Salmonidae; genus Oncorhynchus; species Oncorhynchus nerka. The sequence goes on from NC_088409.1 coordinate 26,343,969, forward strand.
AGGCAGGTATCAACAAGCTGTAGTAACCAGTCCTGACAGGCAGGTATCAACAAGCTGTAGTAACCAGTCCTGACAGGCAGGCAGGTATCAACAGCTGTAGTAACCAGTCCTGACAGGCAGGTATCAACAAGCTGTAGTAACCAGTCCTGACCAGACAGGCAGGCGTAAACAAGCTGTAGTAACCAGTCCTGACCAGCAGGTATCAACAAGCTGTAGTAACCAGTCCTGACCAGCAGGTATCAACAAGCTGTAGTAACCAGTCCTGACAGGCAGGCGTCAACAAGCTGTAGTAACCAGTCCTGACCAGCAGGTATCAACAAGCTGTAGTAACCAGTCCTGACAGGCAGGTATCAACAAGCTGTAGTAACCAGTCCTGACAGGCAGGTATCAACAAGCTGTAGTAACCAGTCCTGACAGGCAGGCGTAAACAAGCTGTAGTAACCAGTCCTGACAGGCAGGTATCAACAAGCTGTAGTAACCAGTCCTGACAGGCAGGTATCAACAAGCTGTAGTAACCAGTCCTGACCAGCAGGTCAACCTGAGTAACCAGTCCTGACAGGCAGGTATCAACAAGCTGTAGTAACCAGTCCTGACAGGCAGGCGTCAACAAGCTGTAGTAACCAGTCCTGACCAGCAGGTATCAACAAGCTGTAGTAACCAGTCCTGACAGGCAGGTATCAACAAGCTGTAGTAACCAGTCCTGACAGGCAGGCGTCAACAAGCTGTAGTAACCAGTCCTGACAGGCAGGTATCAACAAGCTGTAGTAACCAGTCCTGACCAGCAGGTATCAACAAGCTGTAGTAACCAGTCCTGACCAGCAGGTATCAACAAGCTGTAGTAACCAGTCCTGACAGGCAGGTATCAACAAGCTGTAGTAACCAGTCCTGACAGGCAGGTATAGTAACCAAGCAGGTATCAACAAGCTGTAGTAACCAGTCCTGACAGGCAGGTATCAACAAGCTGTAGTAACCAGTCCTGACAGGCAGGTATCAACAAGCTGTAGTAACCAGTCCTGACAGGCAGGTCAACAAGCTGTAGTAACCAGTCCTGACAGGCAGGTATCAACAAGCTGTAGTAACCAGTCCAAGCTCAACAAGCTGTAGTAACCAGTCCTGACAGGCAGGTATCAACAAGCTGTAGTAACCAGTCCTGACCAGCAGGTATCAACAAGCTGTAGTAACCAGTCCTGACAGGCAGGTATCAACAAGCTGTAGTAACCAGTCCTGACAGGCAGGTATCAACAAGCTGTAGTAACCAGTCCTGACAGGCAGGTATCAACAAGCTGTAGTAACCAGTCCTGACAGGCAGGTATCAACAAGCTGTAGTAACCAGTCCTGACAGGCAGGTATCAAGCAAGCTGTAGTAACCAGTCCTGACAGGCAGGGTCAACAAGCTGTAGTAACCAGTCCTGACAGGCAGGTATCAACAAGCTGTAGTAACCAGTCCTGACAGGCAGGTATCAACAAGCTGTAGTAACCAGTCCTGACAGGCAGGCGTAAACAAGCTGTAGTAACCAGTCCTGACAGGCAGGTATCAACAAGCTGTAGTAACCAGTCCTGACAGGCATCAACAAGCTGTAGTAACCAGTCCTGACAAGCAGGTAGTCAACCAGTAACCAGTCCTGACCAGCAGGTATCAACAAGCTGTAGTAACCAGTCCTGACCAGCAGGTATCAACAAGCTGTAGTAACCAGTCCTGACCAGCAGGTATAAAGTCCAAGCTATCAACAAGCTGTAACCAGTCCTGACAGGCAGGTATCAACAAGCTGTAGTAACCAGTCCTGACAGGCAGGTATCAACAAGCTGTAGTAACCAGTCCTGACAGGCAGGTATCAACAAGCTGTAGTAACCAGTCCTGACAGGCAGGTATCAACAAGCTGTAGTAACCAGTCCTGACAGGCAGGTATCAACAAGCTGTAGTAACCAGTCCTGACAGGCAGGGTATCAACAAGCTGTAGTAACCAGTCCTGACAGGCAGGTATCAACAAGCTGTAGTAACCAGTCCTGACAGGCAGGTATCAACAAGCTGTAGTAACCAGTCCTGACCAGGCAGGTATCAACAAGCTGTAGTAACCAGTCCTGACAGGCAGGTATCAACAAGCTGTAGTAACCAGTCCTGACAGGCAGGTATCAACAAGCTGTAGTAACCAGTCCTGACAGGTCAAGCTGTGTAACCAGTCCTGACAGGCAGGTATCAACAACAAGCAAGCTGTAGTAACCAGTCCTGACCAGCAGGTAACCAGCTGTAGTAACCAGTCCTGACAGCAGGTATCAACAAGCTGTAGTAACCAGTCCTGACAGCAGGTATCAACAAGCTGTAGTAACCAGTCCTGACAGGCAGGTATCAACAAGCTGTAGTAACCAGTCCTGACAGGCAGGTATGACAACAAGCTGTAGTAACCAGTCCTGACAGGCAGGTATCAACAAGCTGTAGTAACCAGTCCTGACAGGCAGGTATCAACAAGCTGTAGTAACCAGTCCTGACCAGGCAGGTATCAACAAGCTGTAGTAACCAGTCCTGACCAGCAGGTATCAACAAGCTGTAGTAACCAGTCCTGACAGGCAGGTATCAACAAGCTGTAGTAACCAGTCCTGACAGGCAGGTATCAACAAGCTGTAGTAACCAGTCCTAGTAACCAGTCCTGACAGGCAGGTATCAACAAGCTGTAGTAACCAGTCCTGACAGGCAGGTATCAACAAGCTGTAGTAACCAGTCCTGACAGGCAGGTATCAACAAGCTGTAGTAACCAGTCCTGACCAGCAGGTATCAACAAGCTGTAGTAACCAGTCCTGTAACCAGGCAGGTATCAACAAGCTGTAGTAACCAGTCCTGACAGGCAGGTATCAACAAGCTGTAGTAACCAGTCCTGACAGCAGGTATCAACAAGCTGTAGTAACCAGTCCTGACAGCAGGTATCAACAAGCTGTAGTAACCAGTCCTGACCAGCAGGTATCAACAAGCTGTAACCAGTCCTGACCAGCAGGTATCAACAAGCTGTAGTAACCAGTCAACAAGCTGTAGTAACCAGTGACCAGGCAGGTATCAACAAGCTGTAGTAACCAGTCCTGACCAGCAGGTATCAACAAGCTGTAGTAACCAGTCCTGACAGGCAGGTATCAACAAGCTGTGTAGTAACCAGTCCTGACCAGGCAGGTATCAACAAGCTGTAGTAACCAGTCCTGACAGGCAGGTATCAACAAGCTGTGTAACCAGTCCTAACCAGTCCTGACCAGTCCTGGCAGGTATCAACAAGCTGTAGTAACCAGTCCTGACAGGCAGGTATCAACAAGCTGTAGTAACCAGTCCTGACAGGCAGGCATCAACAAGCTGTAGTAACCAGTCCTGACCAGCAGGTATCAACAAGCTGTAGTAACCAGTCCTGACAGGCAGGTATCAACAAGCTGTAGTAACCAGTCCTGACAGGCAGGCAGGTCCTGACAGGCAGGTATCAACAAGCTGTAGTAACCAGTCCTGACAGGCAGGCTGTAGGTGACAGGCATCAACAAGCTGTAGTAACCAGTCCTGACCAGGCAGGTATCAACAAGCTGTAGTAACCAGTCCTGACAGGCAGGTATCAACAAGCTGTAGTAACCAGTCCTGACCAGGCAGGTATCAACAAGCTGTAGTAACCAGTCCTGACAGGCAGGCAAGGTAACCAGTCCTGAAGCAGGTATCAAAGCTGTAGTAACCAGTCCTGACAGGCAGGCGTCAACAAGCTGTAGTAACCAGTCCTGACAGGCAGGTATCAACAAGCTGTAGTAACCAGTCCTGACCAGGCAGGTATCAACAAGCTGTAGTAACCAGTCAACAAGCTGTAGTAACCAGTCCTGACCAGCAGGTATCAACAAGCTGTAGTAACCAGTCCTGACCAGCAGGTATCAACAAGCTGTAGTAACCAGTCCTGACAGGCAGGTATCAACAAGCTGTAGTAACCAGTCCTGACAGCAGGTATCAACAAGCTGTAGTAACCAGTCCTGACAGGCAGGTATCAACAAGCTGTAGTAACCAGTCCTGACAGCAGGCAACAAGTTGGTAGTCAACAAGCTGTAGTAACCAGTCCTGACAGGCAGGTATCAACAAGCTGTAGTAACCAGTCCTGACAGGCAGGTATCAACAAGCTGTAGTAACCAGTCCTGACAGGCAGGTATCAACAAGCTGTAGTAACCAGTCCTGAGGCAGGCAAGCTGTAGTAACCAGTCCTGACATCAACAAGCTGTAGTAACCAGTCCTGACAGGCAGGTATCAACAAGCTGTAGTAACCAGTCCTGACAGGCAGGTATCAACAAGCTGTAGTAACCAGTCCTGACAGGCAGGTATCAACAAGCTGTAGTAACCAGTCCTGACAGGCAGGTATCAACAAGCTGTAGTAACCAGTCCTGACAGGCAGGCGTAAACAAGCTGTAGTAACCAGTCCTGACAGGCAGGCGTCAACAAGCTGTACTAACCAGTCCTGAAGCAGGTAAACAAGCTGTAGTAACCAGTCCTGACAGGCAGGTATCAACAAGCTGTAGTAACCAGTCCTGACCAGCAGGTATCAACAAGCTGTAGTAACCAGTCCTGACCAGCAGGTATCAACAAGCTGTAGTAACCAGTCCTGACAGGCAGGTATCAACAAGCTGTAGTAACCAGTCCTGACCAGCAGGTATCAACAAGCTGTAGTAACCAGTCCTGACAGGCAGGTATCAACAAGCTGTAGTAACCAGTCCTGACCAGCAGGTATCAACAAGCTGTGTTAACCAGTCCTGACAGGCAGGTATCAACAAGCTGTAGTAACCAGTCCTGACAGGCAGGTATCAACAAGCTGTAGTAACCAGTCCTGACAGGCAGGTATCAACAAGCTGTAGTAACCAGTCCTGACAGGCAGGTATCAACAAGCTGTAGTAACCAGTCCTGACAGGCAGGTATCAACAAGCTGTAGTAACCAGTCCTGACAGGCAGGTATCAACAAGCTGTAGTAACCAGTCCTGACAGGCAGGTATCAACAAGCTGTAGTAACCAGTCCTGACAGGCAGGCGTAAACAAGCTGTAGTAACCAGTCCTGACAGGCAGGTATCAACAAGCTGTAGTAACCAGTCCTGACAGGCAGGTATCAACAAGCTGTAGTAACCAGTCCTGACCAGCAGGTATCAACAAGCTGTAGTAACCAGTCCTGACAGGCAGGTATCAACAAGCTGTAGTAACCAGTCCTGACCAGCATCAACAAGCTGTAGTAACCAGTCCTGACAGCAGTATCAACAAGCTGTAGTAACCAGTCCTGACCAGCAGGTATCAACAAGCTGTAGTAACCAGTCCTGACAGGCAGGTATCAACAAGCTGTAGTAACCAGTCCTGACAAGCAGGTAGTCAACAAGCTGTAGTAACCAGTCCTGACCAGCAGGTATCAACAAGCTGTAGTAACCAGTCCTGACCAGGCAGGTATCAACAAGCTGTAGTAACCAGTCCTGACCAGCAGGTATAAACAAGCTGTAGTAACCAGTCCTGACAGGCAGGCAGGTATCAACAAGCTGTAGTAACCAGTCCTGACAGGCAGGTATCAACAAGCTGTAGTAACCAGTCCTGACAGGCAGGTATCAACAAGCTGTAGTAACCAGTCCTGACAGGCAGGTATCAACAAGCTGTAGTAACCAACCAGGTATCAACAAGCTGTAACCAGTCCTGACAGGCAGGTATCAACAAGCTGTAGTAACCAGTCCTGACAGGCAGGTCAACAATAACCAACAGCTCAACAAGCTGTAGTAACCAGTCCTGACAGGCAGTCCTGACCAGTCCTGCAGGTATCAACAAGCTGTAGTAACCAGTCCTGACAGGCAGGTATCAACAAGCTGTAGTAACCAGTCCTGACCAGGCAGGTATCAACAAGCTGTAGTAACCAGTCCTGTAAACAAGCTGTAGTAACCAGGTATCAACAAGCTGTAGTAACCAGTCCTGACAGGCAGGTATCAACAAGCTGTAGTAACCAGTCCTGACAGGCAGGTATCAACAAGCTGTAGTAACCAGTCCTGACCAGCAGGTATCAACAAGCTGTAGTAACCAGTCCTGACAGGCAGGTATCAACAAGCTGTAGTAACCAGTCCTGACAGGCAGGTATCAACAAGCTGTAGTAACCAGTAGTATCAACAAGCTGTAACCAGTCCTGACAGGCAGGTATCAACAAGCTGTAGTAACCAGTCCTGACAGGCAGGTATCAACAAGCTGTAGTAACCAGTCCTGACAGGCAGGTATCAACAAGCTGTAGTAACCAGTCCTGACAGGCAGGTATCAACAAGCTGTAGTAACCAGTCCTGACAGTCAACAAGCTGACCAGTCCTGACAGGCAGGTATCAACAAGCTGTAGTAACCAGTCCTGACAGGCAGGTATATCAAACAAGCTGTAGTAACCAGTCCTGACCAGGCAGGTATCAACAAGCTGTAGTAACCAGTCCTGACCAGCAGGTATCAACAAGCTGTAGTAACCAGTCCTGACAGGCAGGTATCAACAAGCTGTAGTAACCAGTCCTGACCAGCAGGTATCAACAAGCTGTAGTAACCAGTCCTGACAGGCAGGTATCAACAAGCTGTAGTATCACCAGTCCTGACCAGTCCTGACCAGCAGGTATCAACAAGCTGTAGTAACCAGTCCTGACAGGCAGGTATCAACAAGCTGGTAACCAGTCCTCACCAGGCAGGTATCAACAAGCTGTAGTAACCAGTCCTGACAGGCAGGTATCAACAAGCTGTAGTAACCAGTCCTGACAGGCAGGCTATCAACAAGCTGTAGTAACCAGTCCTGACAGGCAGTATCAACAAGCTGTATCAGTCCTGACAGCAGGTATCAACAAGCTGTAGTAACCAGTCCTGACAGGCAGGTATCAACAAGCTGTAGTAACCAGTCCTGACCAGCAGGTATCAACAAGCTGTAGTAACCAGTCCTGACCAGGCAGGTATCAACAAGCTGTAGTAACCAGTCCTGACAGGCAGGTATCAACAAGCTGTAGTAACCAGTCCTGACAGCAGGTATCAACAAGCTGTAGTAACCAGTCCTGACAGGCAGGTATCAACAAGCTGTAGTAACCAGTCCTGACAGGCAGGTATCAACAAGCTGTAGTAACCAGTCCTGACAGGCAGGTATCAACAAGCTGTAGTAACCAGTCCTGACCAGGCAGGTATCAACAAGCTGTAGTAACCAGTCCTGACAGGCAGGTATCAACAAGCTGTAGTAACCAGTCCTGACCAGGCAGGTATCAACAAGCTGTAGTAACCAGTCCTGAGGTATCAACAAGCTGTAGTAACCAGGTATCAACAAGCTGTAGTAACCAGTCCTGACAGGCAGGTATCAACAAGCTGTAGTAACCAGTCCTGACCAGCAGGTATCAACAAGCTGTAGTAACCAGTCCTGACAGGCAGGTATCAACAAGCTGTAGTAACCAGTCCTGACCAGGCAGGTATCAACAAGCTGTAGTAACCAGTCCTGACAGCAGGTATCAACAAGCTGTAGTAACCAGTCCTGACAGGCAGGTAAGCTGTAGTAACCAGTCCTGACAGGCAGGTGTAAACAAGCTGTAGTAACCAGTCCTGACAGGCAGTATCAACAATCAACAAGCTGTAGTAACCAGTCCTGACAGGTATCAACAGCTGTAGTAACCATGACCAGCAACAAGCTGTAGTAACCAGTCCTGACAGGCAGGTATCAAGCTGTAGTAAAGCTGACCAGCAGGTATCAACAAGCTGTAGTAACCAGTCCTGACAGGCAGGTATCAACAAGCTGTAGTAACCAGTCCTGACAGGCAGGTATCAACAAGCTGTAGTAACCAGTCCTGACCAGCAGGTATCAACAAGCTGTAGTAACCAGTCCTGACCAGCAGGTATCAACAAGCTGTAGTAACCAGTCCTGACAGGCAGGTATCAACAAGCTGTAGTAACCAGTCCTGACCAGCAGGTATCAACAAGCTGTAGTAACCAGTCCTGACAGGCAGGTATCAACAAGCTGTAGTAACCAGTCCTGACCAGCAGGTCAACAAGCTGTAGTAACCAGTCCTGACCAGCAGGTATCAACAAGCTGTAGTAACCAGTCCTGACCAGCAGGTATCAACAAGCTGTAGTAACCAGTCCTGACAGGCAGTTATCAACAAGCTGTAGTAACCAGTCCTGACCAGCAGGTATCAACAAGCTGTAGTAACCAGTCCTGGCAGGTATCAACAAGCTGTAGTAACCAGTCCTGACCAGCAGGCAGGTATCAACAAGTATCAACAAGCTGTAGTAACCAGTCCTGACCAGTCAAGCTAGTAACCAGTCCTGACCAGCAGGTATCAACAAGCTGTAGTAACCAGTCCTGACAGGCAGGTATCAACAAGCTGTAGTAACCAGTCCTGACCAGGCAGGTATCAACAAGCTGTAGTAACCAGTCCTGACAAGGTAACCAGGCAGGTATCAACAAGCTGTAGTAACCAGTCCTGACCAGGCAGGTATCAACAAGCTGTAGTAACCAACCAGGTATCAAGCTGACCAGTCCTGACCAGCAGGTATCAACAAGCTGTAGTAACCAGTCCTGACCAGTCCTGACCAGCAGGTATCAACAAGCTGTAGTAACCAGTCCTGACAGGCAGGGCAAGGTAGTCCTGACCAGGCAACAAGCTGTAGTAACCAGTAACCAGTCAACAAGCTGTGTAACCACCAGCAGGTATCAACAAGCTGTAGTAACCAGTCCTGACCAGCAGGTATCAACAAGCTGTAGTAACCAGTCCTGACAGGCAGGTATCAACAAGCTGTAGTAACCAGTCCTGACAGCAGGTATCAACAAGCTGTGTAACCAGTCCTGACAGGCAGGTATCAACAAGCTGTAGTAACCAGTCCTGACCAGGCAGGTATCAACAAGCTGTAGTAACCAGTCCTGAGTCCTGACAGGCAGGTATCAACAAGCTGTAGTAACCAGTCCTGACAGGCAGGTATCAACAAGCTGTAGTAACCAGTCCTGACAGGCAGGTATCAACAAGCTGTAGTAACCAGTCCTGACAGGCAGGTATCAACAAGCTGTAGTAACCAGTCCTCAACAAGCTGTAGTAACCAGTCCTGACAGGCAGGGTATCAACAAGCTGTAGTAGTCCTCAAGGCGTCAAGCTGTAGTAACCAGTCCTGACCAGCAGGTATCAACAAGCTGTAGTAACCAGTCCTGACAGGCAGGTATCAACAAGCTGTAGTAACCAGTCCTGACAGGCAGGTATCAACAAGCTGTAGTAACCAGTCCTGACATCAACAAGCTGTAGTAACCAGTCCTGACAGTCCTGCAGGTATCAACAAGCTGTAGTAACCAGTCCTGACCAGGCAGGTATCAACAAGCTGTAGTAACCAGTCCTGACAGGCAGGTATCAACAAGCTGTAGTAACCAGTCCTGACCAGCAGGTATCAACAAGCTGTAGTAACCAGTCCTGACAGGCAGGTATCAACAAGCTGTAGTAACCAGTCCTGACAGGCAGGGTATCAACAAGCTGTAGTAACCAGTCCTGACAGGCAGGTATCAACAAGCTGTAGTAACCAGTCCTGACAGGCAGGTATCAACAAGCTGTAGTAACCAGTCCTGCAGGCAGGTATCAACAAGCTGTAGTAACCAGTCCTGACCAGGCAGGGTATCAACAAGCTGTAGTAACCAGTCCTGACAGGCAGGTATCAACAAGCTGTAGTAACCAGTCCTGACAGGCAGGTATCAACAAGCTGTAGTAACCAGTCCTGACAGGCAGGTATCAACAAGCTGTAGTAACCAGTCCTGACAGGTATCAACAAGCTGTAGTAACCAGTCCTGACCAGCAGCTGTAGTCAACAAGCTGTAGTAACCAGTCCTGACAGGCAGGTATCAACAAGCTGTAGTAACCAGTCCTGACAGGCAGGTATCAACAAGCTGTAACCAGTCCTGAAGGCAGTATCAACAAGCTGTAGTAACTGACAGGCAGCTGTATAACCAACAAGCTGTAGTAACCAGTCCTGACAGGCAGGTATCAACAAGCTGTAGTAACCAGTCCTGACCAGGCAGGCAAGGTATCAACAAGCTGTAGTAACCAGTCCTGACCAGTCCTGACAGGCAGGTATCAACAAGCTGTAGTAACCAGTTCTGACCGGCAGGTATCAACAAGCTGTAGTAACCAGTCCTGACCAGCAGGTATCAACAAGCTGTAGTAACCAGTCCTGACAGGCAGGTATCAACAAGCTGTAGTAACCAGTCCTGACAGGCAGGCAGGTATCAACAAGCTGTAGTAACCAGTCCTGACAGGCAGGTATCAACAAGCTGTAGTAACCAGTCCTGACCAGCAGGTATCAACAAGCTGTAGTAACCAGTCCTGACCAGCAGGTATCAACAAGCTGTAGTAACCAGTCCTGACAGGCAGGTATCAACAAGCTGTAGTAACCAGTCCTGACAGGCAGGTATCAACAAGCTGTAGTAACCAACAGCAGTATCAACAAGCTGACCAGTCCTGACCAGCAGGTATCAACAAGCTGTAGTAACCAGTCCTGACAAGCAGGTATCAACAAGCTGTAGTAACCAGTCCTGACCAGGCAGGTATCAACAAGCTGTAGTAACCAGTCCTGACCAGCAGGTCAAGCTGTAGTAACCAGTCCTGACCAGCAGGTATCAACAAGCTGTAGTAACCAGTCCTGACAGGCAGTTATCAACAAGCTGTAGTAACCAGTCCTGTCCAGCAGGTATCAACAAGCTGTAGTAACCAGTCCTGACAAGCAGGTATCAACAAGCTGTAGTAACCAGTTCTGACCGGCAGGTATCAACAACCTGTAGTAACCAGTCCTGACCAGCAGGTATCAACAAGCTGTAGTAACCAGTCCTGACCAGCAGGTATCAACAAGCTGTAGTAACCAGTCCTGACCAGCAGGTATCAACAAGCTGTAGTAACCAGTCCTGACAAGCAGGTATCAACAAGCTGTAGTAACCAGTTCTGACCGGCAGGTATCAACAAGCTGTAGTAACCAGTCCTGACCAGCAGGTATCAACAAGCTGTAGTAACCAGTCCTGACCAGCAGGCGTCAACAAGCTCTAGTAACCAGTCCTGACCAGCAGGTATCATCAAGCTGTAGAAACCAGTCCTAACAGGCAGGTATCAACAAGCTGTAGTAACCAGTCCTGCCCAGCAGGTATCATCAAGCTGTAGTAACCAGTCCTGACCAGCAGGTATCAACAAGCTGTAGTAACCAGTCCTGACAGGCAGGTATCAACAAGCTGTAGTAACCAGTCCTGACCAGCAGGTATCATCAAGCTGTAGTAACCAGTCCTGACCAGCAGGTATCAACAAGCTGTAGTAACCAGTCCTGACAGGCAGTTATCAACAAGCTGTAGTAACCAGTCCTGACCAGCAGGTATCAACAAGCTGTAGTAACCAGTCCTGACAGGCAGTTATCAACAAGCTGTAGTAACCAGTCCTGACCAGCAGGTATCATCAAGCTGTAGTAACCAGTCCTGACCAGCAGGTATCAACAAGCTGTAGTAACCAGTCCTGACCAGCAGGTATCAACAAGCTGTAGTAACCAGTTCTGACCGGCAGGTATCAACAAGCTGTAGTAACCAGGCCTGACAGGCAGGCGTCAACAAGCTGTAGTAACCAGGCCTGACAGGCAGGCTTCAACAAGCTGTAGTAACCAGGCCTGACAGGCAGGCGTCAACAAGCTGTAGTAACCAGGCCTGACAGGCAGGCGTCACTAGTGGACAAGGGGCTTCTACTGGCATGATCTCCACCTGCCTTTGGGGAGATGCGTGTTTAGATACTGTCTGGGTGAGCAATCCTATTTGTGTGTGTGTGTGTGTGTGTGTGTGTGTGTGTGTGTGTGTGTGTGTGTGTGTGTGTGTGTGTGTGTGTGTGTGTGTGTGTGTGTGTGTGTGTGTGTGTGTGTGTGTGTGTGTGTGTGGGTGTGTGGGTGTGTGTGTGTGTGTGTCAGAGAGAGTGATACAGACAGAGAAAGACAGACAGAGAAAGACAGCAAAGAGAAAGAGAGAGGGAGCACAGAAAGGAGGCAGAGAGAGCAAGATGAGTGGTGGAGGCTAAAAATGCGTCTAAATTATGATGATTTACATAAAAAAGTGTGACAAAAAAATGTTGGCACAGCTCCAAGAAATGCATGTTGTTACAGAATTCAGATATGCTAGTGATGCCATAGTTTCATGCCAGCCGAAGTGCCAGCCTGAATTCATGTGTGTTTACACAGAAGGATTACATAGAGGAGAAGGATAACCTGGCATGTCTAGACAGAGGTTCTAGTGCAAACCAGCCAAACTCATTTGTAGATTTTTCCACCACACTCTGTCGTTCTCGTTTCCACAGTTATGAATGTGGAGTGTTTACCTCACGCCCGGCACAATATTGGTGCTGCTGTCGTATTTTTCCTTCACTCTGAAAATGATTTGTTCTCCTTCCCCCATCCATCTCCCCATATCTCTCTCTCTCTCTCTCTCTCTCTCTCTCTCTCTCTCTGAAATAGAGCAGGCAGACTCCTCCCAGTCCCCCCTCTCTCTCTCTCTCTCTCTCTCTCTCTTTCATGCTCCCTCCCTCCACCCTTTCTGGGTTAGTGTCATTCTGTAGTGGAGATGTGGAGTGTCCTTCTTTCTCTCTCTCTGTTTCTCCAGCCTAATTCAGCTGAGGAAGGTAAGAAACTACTTTATCTTTCTATTCCTATATAAGACCGTGTGTGTGTTTGTATTAGTGTGATTGTGAGTGAGCTTTTTGTGTGTTTGTACGTTTGTGAGTGTGTGTGTTTGTGTGCAATGGATGTGGCTCTGTGTGTGAATGTATGTGTGTATGTGTGTTGTGCGCTTGTGTGTGTTCAAGAGGGATGGAGAGTTGGTTTGTCTCTGTATGTGTGTATGTATGTGTCTGTGAGAGTGTGAGCATGCGTGTGTGTGTCTCCATGTTATAGTGTGTCAGACAGGACTTAGTTGGCATGGGAAAAGCCAGGTTCTCCATGGGGCCGGTCAAGTTCTCACAACAAAAGAATACAAATGTGGGGCATAATCAAAATGAACAATACGTTGCATAACCCTTCTCTCCCTCTGAACCCTGCCACCCCCCACTCATGATATCATGAATGTGACAGTTAAAGACCCCCTGCCTCCCTCCCTATTCAGCTCCACTACAGCCACAGTACTCCCTACCAGCACGCCTCCTCCTCCTCCCCTCCTCCTTTTCCTCCACCTCCACATCTATCTCTCCTCCCCTCCTCCTCTCCCGCCTCCTCCACCTCCACATCCATCTCTTCTCCCCTCATCCTCGTCCACCCCTCCTCCCCTCCTTCACCTTCGCTCCCCTCCACCTCTCCTCCCCTCACCTTCCCTCCTCCACCTGTCCTCCTCCCCTCCTCCTCCTCCTCCTCCTCCTCCCTCCTCCTCCCCTCCTCCCCCTCCTCCTCTCTCCTCCTCTCTCCTCCTCCTCCTCCTCCTCCTCTCCTCCTCCTCCTCTCCTCCTCCCCTCCCCCCCCCTCTTCCTCCTCTCCTCCTCCTCCTCCCACTGTAACATGTGCCTCTTTTCATTTGTTGGTCTTTATTCCCATTGTTCATGTTAATGGGAGACTGTCCCAGTATTCAAGACAGCATGTTGTTGCAGGCTTTGATAGTTCTTGGTGATGATTTATAGTCAAATGGATGGATGGCTGGATGGATGGATGGATGGATGGGAAAGAGATAAAAAGAGAGAAAGAAAGAAAGAAAGAAAGAAAGAGAGAGAGAGAGAGAGAGAGAGAGAGAATATCAATAAAGCCCTCAAATTTAAATTTAATTTAAAGAGAGAGAGAGAGAGAGGGAGAGAGAGAGGGAGGGGGAAGGATGGATGGATGGATGGATGGATGGATGGATGGATGGATGGATGGATGGATGGATGGATGGATGGATGGATAGCTGCACAAAATCCACATGCATAAGGTGGTCTGTCAAGTTGAAGTGGACTGTCATATTGAAGTGGGTTGATATGCGAAAACTAAGTAATAGTTAATGACTCACTATCTGTCTTTGGCCGTGTGTGTATGTGTGTGCGTGCGTGTGTGCGTGCGCCTTTATATGTGTATGTGTGTGTATGTGTGCATGCACAGGTGTAATTCTTTGTCTGTGTGGTGTGTACATTTGCATTCTGTCTCCATCTCTTTGGAGAGGCCTCTGCATATATTTCATCTGAAAAGCACTGGAAAGCTCCTGTTCTATTTGAAAGAAGAGCGATGATGGGTGATGTGCAGTGATTGATGTGTATGAGTGGTTATTCATGATGGCTCTGTCTATGTGTGTCAAAGCAGGGGAGGAAACTGCTCTGTCTAGCTCCACAGATTTGAGCTGCAGCGTATGTAACAGATGGTCTTTACTAAGATGAAATGTGGTGTGTGTGTGTGTGTGGGGGGGGGTAGATTGTCACTGGCACACAGATTCTGTTGATGTGCTGAATGATTGACAGATCTCTTTCTCTAATGCTGTATTAAGCTGATAGCACAGAACTCCATCTAAAACCGACATAAAACCAGTTGGTTATGCCAAGAACTGATGGTGGTGGGAGGTTGTGATTTAATTGAAATTAAATGAATATCTGACTGTCTGACAGACTGTCTCTATGTATGTGACCATGTGTTTAGTGTCTGTGGGATCTGGTGTCTGTTTTTGTCTTTCTTGGCTGTGTGTGTTGTGAGTCAGTGTGCAAGTGTGAATACATGTTTTTTGTTCTGCATGCACCAATGAGTATATCTATGTCTGTCTGTAAGGTTCTTCAGAGAGTTGTGGTTGTTGAATCTTGTGTTGTGTTTGTCCAGTGAATTCCCTGTCCAGAGGCTACTCTACACTGCTTAGGGTTGAACAACTGACGCTTTATGTCTCTGTGTGTGTTAGTGTGTGTTAGTGTGTGCGTGTGTGTCGGGGCTCACTATGGTGGCTGAAAGGTGTTGGTGTGTACACTCCTATAGCCAGGTAGGAGTCAAAGATCACAACATACCAAAGAGATTGACAAGGTGCTGATTGATGTGTATTAAACACGAAGAAAAGAGATACATCTCTCATACTCCTTGTTTTGTAGCGTCCTCCTCTGTGGCAACGTCCTTTGAAGAAGAACATCTAATAACTGGGTTATTACTCTAAGGTTTCCTGTCTGTGTTGATCCATCCATCACTCTCCTTTGAGTTTAGCTGTTCAACAGGTCTCCGCGGGTCTCCTCTGTGGCAACGTCCTTTGAAGAAGAACATCTAATAACTGGGTTATTACTCTAAGGTTTCCTGTCTGTGTTGATCCATCCATCACTCTCCTTTGAGTTTAGCTGTTCAACAGGTCTGCGCGGGTCTCCTCTGAGTTAGGGAAGACTGCTTTCAGTTACTATGCCCCTCCGTACTGGGATGACCTACAGTTCATTCTAAAACGTCATTATCTGGTCCCAGAAGGTGAATTTAGGCCTCTGATTTAAAAAAACGTGACCAATGAAAACTGCCCTTGTTTTGATTGATTGTATGTATTTGTTTCTACTGCCCTTTTGAACAGAACGTGATTTATTTGAAATGTTGTAAGTCATTTTGTAGTGATCATTGTTAAATGTGTTGCTCACGTTGCTTGAACTGTGGTTCTCAGGGCACCATTGGAAATGAGACTCTGGTCTTAATGGGTTTCCGCTGGTTAAACTGAACTGTGGTTCTCAGGGCACCATTGGAAATGAGACTCTGGTCTTAATGGGTTTCCGCTGGTTAAATGTGTTGCTCACGTTGCTTGAACTGTGGTTCTCAGGGCACCATTGGAAATGAGACTCTGGTCTTAATGGGTTTCCGCTGGTTAAATGAAGGTTAATAAATCAAATGAAAAAGCTGCTGACTTGTGTTGGGTTCAACACTAACCGGGATGCACCAACAGGAGACAGGCCTGATCACCTCAGGCACTAGAAGATGCCTGAATGGACCTTTTTTTGGGGGGGGGGTCAAATATCCCCTCTTCTGTTTTGGTAGGCTGTAACTTGTTAACCTTTTACGGTAGTGGGCTAAACCAGCGTCACACAGAGTTTTTCTTGGTAGTCTTAACAAATCTACTTTGAAACAAAAAATGTACACCTCTCACACATGGTTATGAGCTTAAAACAAAGAAGACACCTGAACCATGTCAGATATATATGGAGAGAGTTGAAATGTATTACATTTGGAGTTTGCATCCCAATATTACACTTTATATACATCACAGTAGACTGGACAAAACCATTTGACATAGAAACACCCCCCCCCCCCCTTAAAAGACCTAGATGCACTATTGTAAAGTGGCTGTTCCACTGGATGTCATAAGGTGAAAGCACCAATTTGTATGTCGCTCTGGATAAGAGCGTCTGCTAAATGACTTAAATGTAAATGTAAATGTAAATGTTTTCAGCAGTTTTTTTATAATGTAGATTAATTATGAAATTATGAAAAATATGAATAACATTCCACCCATGAGGAAATAGAGGGCGATTTGGTCATTTTGACTGCAGGAGAAGGCTATGACATGATTGGCACTGATAACTATGGCCAGTGTCTATAGGATATGATTCATATTTTCAGTTCAGCCTGACTTTGAAAACAGCAGACTTTAGTGTTAAATGCCTAACAGCAGACTTTAGTGTTAAATGCCTAACAGCAGACTTTAGTGTTAAATGACTAACAGCAGACTTTAGTGTTAAATGACTAACGGCACACTTTAGTGTTAAATGCCTAACAGCAGACTTTAGTGTTAAATGACTAACAGCAGACTTTAGTGTTAAATGACTAACAGCAGACTTTAGTGTTAAATGACTAACGGCAGACTTTAGTGTTAAATGCCTAACGGCAGACTTTAGTGTTAAATGCCTAACGGCAGACTTTAGTGTTAAATGCCTAACAGCAGACTTTAGTGTTAAATGACTAACAGCAGACTTTAGTGTTAAATGACTAACGGCAGACTTTAGTGTTAAATGACTAACGGCAGACTTTAGTGTTAAATGCCTAACAGTGTTAAATGCCTAACGGCAGACTTCAGTGTTAAATGCCTAACAGCAGACTTTAGTGTTAAATGCCTAACAGCAGACTTTAGTGTTAAATGCCTAACGGCAGACTTTAGTGTTAAATGACTAACAACAGACTTCAGTGTTAAATGCCTAACGGCAGACTTTAGTGTTAAATGACTAACAACAGACTTCAGTGTTAAATGCCTAACGGCAGACTTCAGTGTTAAATGCCTAATAGCAGACTTTAGTGTTAAATGCCTAACAGCAGACTTTAGTGTTAAATGCCTAACAGCAGACTTTAGTGTTAAATGCCTAACAGCAGTCTAGGCCTAATATGTATTTGTTTCTTGTTTATAACAGGCTGTCAGGCTGAGATGGGCCTCTCATCTAG
Source organism: Oncorhynchus nerka (assembly GCF_034236695.1). Lineage (NCBI taxonomy): Eukaryota > Metazoa > Chordata > Actinopteri > Salmoniformes > Salmonidae > Oncorhynchus > Oncorhynchus nerka. The sequence continues at coordinate 26,361,286 of NC_088409.1, forward strand.
CTGTGTGAGTTAGAGATAATAATTCTGTCATTCTCACCAGAAACGGACCCTTTTTAATGTTGATCTAACCATCATGGTTCTCTTTTATAAATCATTCATTCAGAGCATTCTGTCCTACTGCTTGACCTGCTGGTTTGGGAATATCAAAGGTGCACAGAAAAAAAGGTTGGACAAAGTAGTCAAGACTTGCAGAAGAATCATGGGGCAGCAACAGCATGAACTGTCATCTCTCTACCTGGGCAGAGCCCTCCGGATCCCTCCGGATCCCACCCAGTCCACCCCTTCCCTCTGGTTGACTCATCCCACCCAGTCCACCCCTTCCCTCTGGTTGACTCATCCCACCCAGTCCACCCCCTTCCCTCTGACCACAGGTACAGACTACATTTTCTACATATTAGTCATTTAGCAGACACTATTATCCAGAGCAACTAGGGTTACGTGCCTTGCTCAAGGGCACATCAGCAGTTTTTTTTTTTATTCACCTAGTCGGCTCGGGGATTTGAACCAGCAACATTTCGCTTATTGGCCCCAAACGGAAAAAAAATCATGGCCAAATACTCTTTTATTCTGAATGCAATTCTGCAATTTAACAAAATGTTGGACTAATTACACTTAGTACTTGCGCTATGACTATGAAATTCGCTTACCCTGCCTACTGTCTTGGAAATATCCTTTGCTATTTGTGGTTGTTTTTTCATTTAAACATTTTATATGTGATATGTTCTATGACTGCTGCAAAATGAATTGCCTCTCTGAGAACATTCAAGTTTTCTGAATTCAATTCTGAGGTCATTTAGGCCAGTGCTGGTAGCAGGTTCTGGCATTAATTGAGCAGATAATTGGCCTTATCTCTGGTGTGATAAGCTGTTCTTTCAGGGCATAAGAAATAAAAGAAAGTGTGATAAAACGGAGCACGTGTCTCTCAGCGGGAGTCTTGGGACCGTGGAACCGCTTTAAAAGAGCAGCTCTCCCACTAAAAGCTCGCTATGTCCTTGAGGGCTGGCCGCCTGCATGTGTGCGCATATGGTGATTGAAATGGCTTCGTGTGAGGCGAGAGGAGGATCCCTCAACGACACCACGACCCCTAGGTGAGCCAGGGCTTTGTTTTTCTTGGGACATTTTTTTTTGGGGGGCATACATTGTTTTTTTTCTCACATTTATTAGGCTTATTTCCCCTGTCTCCCCTTGCGTGATGTGAGGATTATCTCAGTGGTCGAGTCTGGTTTATCCATGGCTGAGTCATTAGTCACTTCTGTGATTCAAGAGCCATGAACCCCGAGGCGACAGAGACCAAAAACCACTCACTATCTGGCACAGAAGAGTTAACTCATCTGTCGAGGAGAACAACATTTTTTAAACGGAATAATAATAATAATTGTGTGTAATGGAAATGTGTTTCTTCATATCCCAACTCCCCCTGAGACACCCGTGGGGAGTGGGGTCACAGCCAGGGTCATCATTGAATAGCGCCCCTGGAGCAATTAGGGTTAAATGCCTTGCTCAAGACCACAGCGGCAGACTTTATTTTTTCAACTTGTCGGCTCCGGTATTCAAAGCAGCAACCTTTCGGTTCTGGCCCAACGCTCAACCTCGAGGCTACCTGCCGCCCAAATTAGCCCTCTAGCAAGATAGCCTCATAATGAGCCAAACAGGATTGTGTCAGAAAAGGGAGAGATAGGGTGAGAGAGGGAGAGTAACAGTTTGTTCGTGGAATGGTTAGGCCTAGGCCTGCTTTTTGAGTAAGAGGAAGAACAAATGGTGAATTAAGTTAGCCCTGAAATCAAGCTAGCTGGATAACGTGCCAAATAGCCCAATAATATTAGTCTGAAACTGGAAAGAGAGACAGGGCCACAGAACGGCAAAATAGCAGTTAATTCATTACTGAGTGGTTTAGGGATAGGCCTACTGCTACATTTCTGCCAAAAAGGAAAACATGGTTAATGGAGTTGCCCAATAGTGTGCCAAATGAGAGGGAGCTTTTAGAGCATCATGGGAAGGTAATGCCCAACATGTCAGAGAAGAGATATAGAGAGGCAGTAAGAAAAGACAGGGTATTAGCAGGGGGAAATAACTTGCTCAATGCTTCACCAAATTGTAACTGTCTGTCTTCCTGTATCTTGCTGGTGCCTGTTCAGTGGCTTACTTCTTGCTTCATTGCTAGGTGAAGCTATGCAGACTGTAACAGGGCGTGGGGTGTGATGGGTTCAGTGGCTTACTTCTTGCTTCATTGCTAGGTGAAGCTATGCAGACTGTAACAGGGCGTGGGGTGTGATGGGTTCAGTGGTTTACTTCTTGCTTCATTGCTAGGTGAAGCTATGCAGACTGTAACAGGGCGTGGGGTGTGATGGGTTCAGTGGTTTACTTCTTGCTTCATTGCTAGGTGAAGCTATGCAGACTGTAACAGGGCGTGGGGTGTGATGGGTTCAGTGACTTACTTCTTGCTTCATTGCTAGGTGAAGCTATGCAGACTGTAACAGGGCGTGGGGTGTGATGGGTTCAGTGGTTTACTTCTTGCTTCATTGCTAGGTGAAGCTATGCAGACTGTAACAGGGTGTGGGGTGTGATGGGTTCAGTGGCTTACTTCTTGCTTCATTGCTAGGTGAAGCTATGCAGACTGTAACAGGGCGTGGGGTGTGATGGGTTCAGTGGTTTACTTCTTGCTTCATTGCTAGGTGAAGCTATGCAGACTGTAACAGGGCGTGGGGTGTGATGGGTTCAGTGGCTTACTTCTTGCTTCATTGCTAGGTGAAGCTATGCAGACTGTAACAGGGCGTGGGGTGTGATGGGTTCAGTGACTTACTTCTTGCTTCATTGCTAGGTGAAACTATGCAGACTGTAACAGGGCATGGGGTGTGATGGGTTCAGTGGCTTACTTCTTGCTTCATTGCTAGGTGAAGCTATGCAGACTGTAACAGGGCGTGGGGTGTGATGGGTTCAGTGGCTTACTTCTTGCTTCATTGCTAGGTGAAGCTATGCAGACTGTAACAGGGCGTGGGGTGTGATGGGTTCAGTGACTTACTTCTTGCTTCATTGCTAGGTGAAGCTATGCAGACTGTAACAGGGCATGGGGTGTGATGGGTTCAGTGGCTTACTTCTTGCTTCATTGCTAGGTGAAGCTATGCAGACTGTAACAGGGCGTGGGGTGTGATGGGTTCAGTGGCTTACTTCTTGCTTCATTGCTAGGTGAAGCTATGCAGACTGTAACAGGGCGTGGGGTGTGATGGGTTAACCGCTGCTCTCTCCATCAGCACTTGTCCTCTTTGTAACCAACAGTGAAGTTTTGATGACTCCCTTTGACGTGCGTGAGCTTATTTCTGGAATTGTGTTAATCCCCCGTTTTCCTCATTCCTCCTCTCCCTCCCTCCCTCCATCCTTCCACTCTTTCCCTGTGTCTCTCTCTTGGTGGTTGTATGTAATGATGGAAGGTAGTAGAATCTGTCCTTGACTGACTGTCTGTGGATGGAGGCAGCATCTGGAGCGTATTAAGAGACAGGGTGGAGATGGGTGGATGAATGGAGTGTTTCAGTGTTTGTCTATAAGTGTGTATGTTGGAGTGTCTGTGCCACGATGTTTGTGTGCCTTACCTTCAGTGTGTGTGACTGTGTGTGTTTTGTAGGTGTGTTTGGGCCCATCGCAGAGAGGTGCTAAAGCATGTTTGTGTGCCTTACCTTCAGTGTGTGTGACTGTGTGTGTTTTGTAGGTGTGTTTGGGCCCATCGCAGAGAGGTGCTAAAGCATGTTTGTGTGCCTTACCTTCAGTGTGTGTGACTGTGTGTGTTTTGTAGGTGTGTTTGGGCCCATCGCAGAGAGGTGCTAAAGCATGACACACACACCTTTGGTGTCCATCAATATTAACAGGGAAGAGTTTGGTAGAGTGCTAACTGACTCTACTGCCTGGAAAGTATCAAGGCAGCCTACGTCTCCTTTTAGATGTGACTAATATGTACAGTACGAGACACTACTCACAGTGGGTGGCAGTGTATGCGTTAACAACTGTAGCTACATAGAAAGGAAGGGGGATGGAGGGATGGAAAAAGAGAGAGCAAGAGAGAGCAGGCAAGGCCACTCAACTGAAGTGAACACACCAGTGACAGTGGGACAGAAACTAATGCCAGTCACCTTTACACTCCAGAGTGGAGTGCATATTAACACCACAAGAGAGAGAGAAAAGAAGACAGAGAGACGTAAGGATTAGAGAGGGGGAGAACAACACCTTAGTTCTCTCTCTCTACCTCTGTCTGTCTTCCCCAAAGACAGGAGATAAACACATACTGTACTGTGTCTGTCTGTCCGTCTTCCCCAAAGACAGGAGATAAACACATACTGTACTGTGTCTGTCTGTCTGTCTTCCCCAAAGACAGGAGATAAACACATACTGTACTGTGTCTGTCTGTCTGTCTTCCCCAAAGACAGGAGATAAACATATACTGTACTGTGTCTGTTTGTCTGTCTTCCCCAAAGACAGGAGATAAACACATACTGTACTGTGTCTGTCTGTCTGTCTTCCCCAAAGACAGGAGATAAACACATACTGTACTGTGTCTGTCTGCCTGTCTTCCTCAAAGACAGGAGATAAACACATACTGTACTGTGTCTGTCTGTCCGTCTTCCCCAAAGACAGGAGATAAACACATACTGTACTGTGTCTGTCCGTCCGTCTTCCCCAAAGACAGGAGATAAACACATACTGTACTGTGTCTGTCTGTCCGTCTTCCCCAAAGACAGGAGATAAACACATACTGTACTGTGTCTGTCTGTCCGTCTTCCCCAAAGACAGGAGATAAACGCATACTGTACTGTGTCTGTCTCTCTTCTTTCTTGCATTCTGTCTCCTGTGTCACAGCCCTTCCCCTCTCGTTTTCTCCCTCTCTCTCTGTCCCTCTTCTGTCCGTCCACCAGCCTTCCTTTCTTCCATTCTCTCTCTCTGCGGTGTCACAGCCCTTACCAAACAAACAGTGGCTCTGGCATCAATTATGAAACAGCATGTATCTCCTTATTTGAGGTACGGAGAAGCCTGCCCAATGTCACTTTACAGATTAATAATAGACTCACGTAGAGGAGGAGAGGATGAGATGGACACGGGGACAGATGGAAGGAAAGGGGGAGAAAAGACAGAGGTATAGAGGAGAGAGAGAATAATGAAAGTGGGATAAATAGATCCATGGGTACACAGAGCAAGAGAGCGAGTGAAAGAGTGACCAGACAGACCACTGCATTAACACACCACTCAGGCCCAGATTGCAGACTCAGCAGATTTCTCATCTGTCAGGGACAAACTTTGAGTGTCTTCCCTCTAGAATGGGGACTGGAGGAAGCAGTAATAGTGCAAAGGAGGCCTACTGCTGTTCACAGTGCAGTTGTGGGTGTTTGTTGGTGTCCTGACTTTTTAAAGTCAGATACTGTGGAGAACTAGAGTGACAGTAAATTTTAGAATGATCTATTTGTTCAATCTATGGTTTAGGGGTAATGTTAGGGTTAACGTTAAAGATGAGGGTTTGTGGTTGAAATCCCATTTGTGATTTTTATTATTTTTTATTTAAACTTTATTTACAGTTTTTCTCAGTCGCTTTGGTGCATTTCTTAGATCAAAAGTGCAATTCTTGATACTACTTGTACAAATTCCAAATCATCTAGTCACTTGTGCACATCATTAAAGCAATTTCTTATTCCTTTTGAACAAATTGCAATTGATAATGTACAAGTGTCAGCTTTTTTCCACATTATCAATTGCTCATGTCATGTTGATCAAAATATAGTAGATGGTTCTCTGTTGAATAGTCTTACCCCTCAAAACATCTAGGCATTAGTTCCTTGCATAAGCCATTACATGCAAAATTGTTGAACTATTTGTCATAAACTGTCAAGCATAGTTTTACACATTTCTATTAGACCTTTTATACAAAAACATGAATTGATGAATCGTGCAGGTGAAATTGACCCTCACTCATGAAGGAATGTAAAAGTGTTAGTTCAACCAACAATCAACCAGTTGTCTAAATTGCTCAAAGTTGCATCTCATGAAGAATCAATTGGCAAGCATATATAGACAGACCACAACACAGAGTTGCAATTTTCCAATAATGGATGGACCAGGAAACGAACAGGGTCAACAGCCAAGAGGAGGAAGAAGAGGAGCAAGGATGCGTGGTGGAAGGCAAAACAGAGGAAGAGGCAGAAGAGGACATAGGCGCATATCTGATGACATAAGGGCCACTATTGTAGACCATGTTGTCAATCATGGCCTTACAATGGCTGAGGCGGATCGAAGGGTGCAGCTGAATATTGGGAGGTCAACCGTGTCCTCAATAGTTCAAACGTTTCGAAGGGAGAACAGGTATGTCCACCAATGTACACTGCACTGTTACTGTATATAAGCAGTATACTGTATACTTCCTACAATGCTTCATATTACAGTAGTCCACTTGTATTTCACAGCATACAGAAATATACTCTATACAGATACATACTGCACCTTACATGCACCCACCTGTATGTTTTACAGTAAAATGTGTGTTCGCATAGTTTTTGTCTATGTGAAAGTGTGCGATGCATCACTGCATTTCCCCACATAGGACTGCAAGATTACCTCAAACCGGTGGCAGAGTACGACTTTTCACACCTCAACAGGAGGAGGCTATTTGCACCATGGTCCGAGTAAACAATGCCATGAGACTCAGGGAAATACAAAGGACCATTATAGAGGACAACGATGTCTTTGAAAACATCCATACGGTTAGCATCTCAACCATCGACAGGGTGCTGCATAGAAACCAGATGAGTATGAAACAGCTGTACCGTGTACCATTCCAAAGGAATGAGGACAGAGTTAAGGAGCTACGGTACCAGTATGTACAGGTAAAACATATATCTATGTAACTACTTTACAGCAACATTTTATAGTGATACATAGTACAGTAAGCATAAACTGCACACATTTCCATTGCTGTGGAAGGAACATACAATATATGTACATTTTATGTCACTCTTCCTTACCAAAACAAATTCAACTGTGTGTTCTGGGATATAGCGTATAATGGAGTTGGAATCAAGTGAACCCTCTCACAACTTTGTATACGTGGATGAGGCTGGCTTCAACCTGACCAAATGCAGAAGGCGGGGTCGGAATATCATCAGTCACAACAGAGCTACTGTGGATTTGCCAGGCCAACGGGGAGGAAATATCACCATGTGTGCTGCTATTTCGGAGCATGGTGTCCTAACCCATATCCACCTTATAGGGCGATACAACACCCAGCATCTACTCAACTTTTTAGAGACTCTCTACAGGGCTCTCATCCCTGATGATGAGAGGGGTCTGCTTAGAGAGGATTTGTATGTGGTAATTTGTGATAATGTGAGTTTCCATCGATCAAACATAAGGCAATGGTATGTGACCCACCCGAGGATGCTCATAGAATTCCTCCCACCTTATTCACCATTCCTTAATCCAATTGAGTAGTTATTTTCAACATGGAGGTGGAAGGTGTACGATCGTCAGCCACACACACAGATGACCCTGCTGGCTGCAATGGATGCAGCATGTGAGGACATCACAGTAGATGCCTGCAGAGGATGGATAAGGCATTCCAAAAGATTCTTTCCACGTTGCATTGGAAGGGAAAATATCCGGTGTGATGTGGATGAGAATATGTGTAGAGACAGCACAACAGTGCTGCGGGCAAAGTTGTGCCTTAGGGGTGGTTTCCTGTGTTTCTTTCTAATTTAGTTTTTTTTCCTTTGTGCCCCTTTGGGTTGTCCAGTCTCTTTCAATCAATAACCCACATACAGTAATATGTAAATAGTACTGTTGAAATTGATATATGCCATAGAAGTGAAACCTTGTGCATTTTCAATACAGTAACTGTCATCCAAACTGTAGCCTAAGTTTACATCAGGTAATACTGTCAAAGTACACAGTTACATTGACAACATGCCTAAACATTTTGACGACCTTGTTCGTGAACAATGACTCAATGACTCATTCTGATGACACTGACATGATCATTGGCATGAATATTTACTGTTGAGAGATGTACTAAGGATTTTTAGTGACTGACTAGCTTTAGAAACATATCTATTGTATATTGCAGTTTGTACAAATTGTTCTGAGAAATGCACTTATTATTTTGCACATGTTACAGATGATGCTAAAAATGCACCAAAGCGACTGAGAAAAACTGTAACTAGGCAAGTCAGTTAAGAACAAATACTTATTCACAATGACGGCCTAGGAACAGTGGGTTAACTGCCTTGTTCAGGGGCAGAACGATTTTCACCTTGTCAGCTCGGGGATTCAATCGAGCAACCTTTCGGTTATTGGCCCAACACTCTAACCACTAAGCTACCTGCTGTAACGAAGTAGCCATATGCTTTCCCGTCTAGCAGGGCCAGATAGTGACTACAGACACATATCACCTCAACCACCGACACTGTCAGGGAAAGTCAGCAGGCTGCGCTACTCTGTAAAGACAATTATCCCCTGAGGTTGTGTGATATTGAAAAACAAAGGCAATTGAAAGGAGAGTAGTCAATGTTTCAGTGGCAAACCTTTTATTGTCATGCAACACGCTACAATAGTTGAATTCTGGCACTAGTTCCAATATAATTTCCAAGAAACACATATTCCATTGTAAATATAATGGCAATTTGAATGCCAACTGTCATGGAGCGGTTGGTTTTCATCATGGAGGATAGTTTGCAGAGCTGACAGAAACAGAATTGACATCAATTCTCCGAAAATCACGTTTCCGTGCTCTTAGCTGAAGTGAGGCTTAGTCCCGTAGAGGAGAGATGTAAGATATGGAGAGTCAGATTCGCGGCTCTTCACGTCTCTGACAAGAAGCTAAATAGCAGAGATCATATACATTTCTATGATTTAAACATGAATCTGGTCCAAAGTAGAGGGTTAATTAAATGTGAAAAGAGACATCCGTTAGTGTTGTGTTCTACCAGGATAAAAAAAGTTTCCGTATTTCTAAGGAGGCCATAATGTGTGTGTGTGTGTGTGTGTGTGTGTGTGTGTGTGTGTGTGTGTGTGTGTGTGTGTGTGTGTGTGTGTGTGTGTGTGTGTGTGTGTGTGTGCATGTGTGCTTGTATTTCTATTTCTGTACATGTACAGTACCAGTCAAAAGTTTGACACACCTACTCATTCAAGGGTGCTTATTTTTAAAACTATTTTGCATGCTTGTAGATTCTTCTTGTATTTCTATTTCTGTACATGTACAGTACCAGTCAAAAGTTTGGACACACCTACTCATTCAAGGGTTTTCCTTTATTTTTAAAACTATTTTCTACATTGTAGAATAACAGTGAAGACATCAAAACTATGAAATAACATGTATGGACTCATGTAGTGAACAAGAAAGTGTTAAACAAGTCCAAATATATGGCTGCAGGGTTGAAATATGCTACTCTCTCATTGTTTACTGTTGTGCTATCATCAGATAATAACATCTTGTGCTTTCGCCTTTTTGAAATCGCTTTTTTGAAATCGGACATGTTGGCTGTATTCAGGCTTTAATTTGCTATCTTGCATGTGTGATTTAATGAAAGTTAGATTTTTATAGTAATTTATTTGAATTTGGCGCTCTGCATTTCCCCTGGCTTTTGGCCAGGTGGGACGCAAGTGTCCGGCCTATCCCAGAGAGGTTTAACACCCCGGACATCCTACAATCTAAGCTTGATGCCCTCAATCTCACACAAATTATCAATGAACCCATCAGGTACAACCCCAAATCTGTAAACACGTGCACCCTCATAGATATCATCCTAACCAACTTCCCCTCAAATACACTTCTGCTGCCTTCAACCAAGAAATCAGCAATCACTGCCTCATTGCCTGCATCCGTAATGGGTCTGCGGTCAAACGGCCACCCCTCATCACTGTCAAACACTCCCTAAAAGACTTCAGCGAGCAGGCCTTTCTAATCGACCTGGCCCGGGTATCCTGGAAGGATATTGACCTCCTCCCGTCAGTCTCCCTATTCGTTAAAAGTGCCTTCCTCACCATCTTAAATAAGCATGCCCAATTCAAAAGATTTAGAACCAGGAACAGATATAGCCCTTGGTTCACTCCAGACTTGACTGCCCTTGACCAGCACAAAAACATCCTGTGGCGTACTGCATTAGCATCGAATAGCCCTCGTGATATGTAACTTTTCAGGGAAGTTAGGAACCAATATACACAGGCAGTTAGGAAAGCTAAGGCTAGCTTTTTCAAGCAAAAATTTGCATCCTGTAGCACAAACTCAAAAACGTTCTGGGACACTGTAAAGTCCATGGAGAATAAGAGCACCTCCTCCCAGCTGCCAACTGCACTGAGGCTAGAAAACACTGTCACCACCGATAAATCCATGATAATTGAGACCTTCAATAAACATTTTTCTACGGCAGGCCATGCTTTCCACCTGGCTACCCCTACCCCGGTCAACAGCCCTGCACCCCCCACATCAACTCACCCAAACCTCCCACATTTCTCCTTCACCCAAATCCAGATAGTGGATGTTCTGAAAGAGCTGCAAAATCTGGACCCCTACAAATCAGCCGGGCTAGACAGTCTGGACCCTCTCTTTCTAAAATTATCTGCCGAAATTTTTTCAACCTCTATTTGCAACCCCTCATCTGAGATTCCCAAAAATTGGAAAGCTGCCGCGGTCATCCCCCTCTTCAAAGGAAATCGACCTGGCCAAGGCTTTCGACTCTGTCAATCCCCACATTCTTATCGGCAGACACAACAGCCTTGGTTTCTCAAATGACTGCCTCGCTTGGTTCACCAACTACTTCTCTGATAGAGGTCAGTGTGTCAAATCGGAAGGCCTGTTGTCCGGACCTCTGGCAGTCTCTATGGGGGTGCCACAGGGTTCAATTCTCGGGCTGACTCTCTTCTCTGTATACATCAATGATGTCACTCTTGCTGCTGGTGATTCTCTGATCCACTTCTACGCAGACGACACCATTCTGTATACTTCTGGCCCTTCATTGGACACTGTGTTAACTAACCTCCAGACGAGCTTCAATGCCATACAACTCTCCTTCCGTGGTCTCTAACTGCTCTTAATTGCAAGTAAAATCAAATGCATGCTCATCAACCGATCGCTGCCCGCACCTGCTCGCCCGTCCAGCATCGCTACTCTGGACGGTTCTGACTTAGAATATGTGGACAACTACAAATACCTAGGTGTCTGGTTAGACTGTAAACTTTCCTTCCAGACTCGCATCTCCAATCCAAAATTAAATCTAGAACCGGCTTCCTATTTCGCAACAAAGCATCCTTCACTCACGCTGCCAAACATACCCTCATAAAACGGACCATGCTACCAATTCTCGACTTTGGCGATGTCATCAATAAAATAGCCTCCAACACTCTACTCAACAAATTGGATGCAGTCTATCACAGTGCCATCAGTTTTGTCACCAAAGCCCCATATACTACCCACCACTGCGACCTGTACACTCTCGTTGGCTTGCCTTCGCTTCATACTCGTCGCCAACACCAACTGGCTCCAGGTCATCTATAAGTCTTTGCTAGGTAAAGCACTGCCTTATCTCAGCTCACTGGTCACCATAGCAGCACCCAGCAGGTATATTTCACTGGTCACCCCCAAAGCCAATTTCCTCCTTTGGCCGCCTTTCCTTCCAGTTCTCTGCTGCCAATGACTGGAACGAACTGCAAAAATCACTGAAGCTGGAGACTCATATCTCCCTCACTAACTTTAAGCACCAGCTGTCAGAGCAGCTCACAGATCACTGCACCTGTACATAGCCCATCTGTATATATCCCATGCAACTACCTCATCCTCATACTGTATTTATTTATCTTGCTCCTTTGCACCTCAGTATCTTACTTGCACATTCATCTTCTGCACAGCTATCACTCCAGTGATTAATTGCTATATTGTAATTACTTCACCACTATTGGCCTATTTATTGCCTTACCTCCCTTATCTTACCTAATTTGCACACTGTATATAGACTTTTTTTCTACTGTATTATTGACTGTATGTTTGTTTACTCCATGTGTAACTCTGTGTTGTTGTATGTGTCGAACTGCTTTGCTTTATCTTGGCCAGGTTGTAGTTGTAAATGAGAACTTGTTCTCAACTATTTTTAAAATATTTTATTTCACCTTTATTTAACCAGGTAGGCTAGTTGAGAACAAGTTCTCATTTACAACTGCGACCTGGCCAAGATAAAGCATAGCAGTGTGAACAGACAACACAGAGTTACACATGGAGTAAACAATAAACAAGTCAATAACAGTAGAAAAACAAAGAAAAAGGAGTCTATATATATTGTGTGCAAAAGGCTGAGGAGGTAGGCGAATAATTACAATTTAGCAGATTAACACTAGAGTGATAAATGATCAGATGGTCATGTGCAGGTAGAGAACTAGCCTGCCTGGTTAAATAAAGGTGAAATAAAAATGTTAAAAATAACAAAATAATGTTAAAAATAACACATCAGAGACAGTGAGAGAAAGAGAGACAGAGAGAGAGAGACAGAGAGACAGAGACAGAGACAGAGCGACAGAGAGAGACAGAGAGACAGAGAAACAGAGAGCGACAGAGAAACAGACAGAGCGAGACAGAGAGAGACATAGAGACAGAGAGAGACAGAGCGACACAGAGAGACAGAGCGACACAGAGAGACAGAGCGACACAGAGAGACAGAGAGAGACAGAGAGAGAGACAAAGAGACACAGAGACCAGAGAGACAGAGAGACAGAGCGACAGAGAAACAGAGAGAGACAGAGAAACAGAGAGAGACAGAGAGACAGAGACAGAGAGAGAAAGAGAGACAGAGACAGAGAGAGACAGAGACAGAAAGACAGAGAGAGACAGAGCGACAGAAAGACAGAGAGAGACAGAGCAAACAGAGACAGAGAGACAGAGAGAGACAGAGAGAGACAGAGACAGAGACAGAGCGACAGAGAGAGACAGAGAGAGACAGAGAGAGACAGTGACAGAGAGAGACAGACAGAGAGAGAGAGACAGAGAGAGAGAGACAGAGAGAGCGACAGAGAGAGCGACAGAGAGAGACAGAGCGAGACAGAGCGAGAGAGACAGAGAGAGACAGAGAGAGACAGAGTGACAGAGAGAGACAGAGCGAGAGGGAGAGAGAGAGAGAGAGAGAGAGACAGAGCGAGAGAGACAGAGAGAGACAGAGCGACAGAGAGAGACAGAGCGACAGAAAGAGACAGAGCGACAGAGAGCGACAGAGAGACGGAGCGACAGAGACCGAGCAACAGAGAGAGACAGACAGAGCGACAGAGAGAGAGACAGAGCGACAGAGAGAGAGACAGAGCGACAGAGAGAGCGAGACAGACAGAGAGAGACCGAGAGACAGAGACAGAGACAGAGAGAGACAGAGCGACAGAGAGAGACAGAGCGACAGAGAGACAGAGAGACATAGCGAAAGAGTTTCAGAGAGACAGAGCGACAGAGAGACAGAGAGAGACAGAGAGAGACAGAGAAAGAGAGAAAAAGAGAGAGAGATGAAGTGATCAAGATGAGTCTTGATATATGACGAAAGACTCTAAAAGGGTATTAACTGAGCTTATGGGGGAGGGGATCCTGTAGTTTGTATTCTTAGAGGTGTGTTAGACTTGTTTTAAGTTAGGTATGCCTATTCCTATCTCCTCCAAGATATTCCCCACAGTTTACAGTCTGTACAGTACAATGGTTTTAGTGGAGCTATTCATTATAATGCCTGCAGTTGGATATCATCTTTTGCTATCATAGTCTATTTCAATTCTGCACTTGATGTTAATACGTACCTTCAGGATCCTGGTTTACTTTAGTGTAACATGAGATTATGAGGGAAGGAGGGCGGGCGGGAGGGAGGGAGGGAGGGCGGGAGGGAGGGAGGGAGGGCGGGTGGGAGGGAGGGAGGGAGGGAGGGAAGGAGGGCGGGAGGGAGGGAGGGAGGGAGGGCGGGCGGGCATGTGGGGAGGTTGAAGGACAGATTTGTGGTCTCCATCTGCGAGCATAATCCAAAATAAATCTCTTTACGAGAGAAAGAGGGAGAGAGAGAGAGGGAGGGACAGAGCGAGGCGGGTGGGGGGGGTCGAGAGACAGAAGGAGAGAGAGAGTTTAAAGCATCTCTTTAGTGTGGGTCACTGTGTTATCTGTCTAGCCAAACCACCTTTTCAGATCACATTCCATCTCCCTGATCATCATTTAGGTGACAGTCTGTCCCACTTTATCTCTGTCTGTTTCTGTTGGAGAAAAAGACAACGATTCTCCCTCATGCAAAAAACTCTGTAACATGAATTAGAAATGATAATATATTCTAAATGTTATGGCTGAAATGCAGAAATGATTCATTTGTAAACAGAGGATGGTTTCTGTATCTGTGTGAGGTAGCCTTCAGCACTCTGCCTCTCTCTGTGTCAGTCTCTCATCTCTCTCCGTGTCAGTCTCTCATCTCACTCTGTGTTCGTCTCTCATCTCTTTCTCTGTGTCAGTCTCTCATCTCTCTCTGTGTCAGTCTCTCATCTCTCTCCGTGTCTCTCTCATCTCTCTCTGTGTCTCTCTCATCTCTCTGTCTCTCTCTGTGTCAGTCTCTTTCATCTCTCTCTGTCTCTCTCTGTCAATCTCTCTCTGTCACTATCTGCCTCTCTCTCTGTCAGTCTTTCTCATCTCTCTCTCTGTGTCAGTCTCTCTCATATCTCTCTCTGTGTCAGTCTCTCTCATATCTCTCTCTGTGTCAGTCTCTCTCATCTCTCTCTCTCTGTCAGTCTCTCTCATCTCTCTCTGTCAGTCTCTCTCATCTCTCTCTGTGTCTCTCTCTGTGTCAGTCTCTCTCTGTCGCTATCTGCCTCTCTTTCTGTCAGTCTCTGTCATCTCTCTATCTGTGTCAGTCTCTCTCATCTCTCTCTCTCTCTGTCAGTCTCTCTCATCTCTCTCTGTCAGTCTCTCTCATCTCTCTCTCTGTCGGTCTCTCTCATCTCTCTCTCTGTGTCTCTCTGTCAGTCTCTCTCATCTCTCTCTGTGTCTCTGTGTCAGTCTCTCTCATCTCTCTCTCTGTCGCTCTCTGCCTCTCTGGGTCAGTCTCTCTCATCTCCCTATGTGTGTTTGTGTGAGTGGTGTGTGTGCACGCATGTGTGCATGTGTGTCAGCGCACACTCTTGTGTGTATGTTTGCATGCTAATTAGGTTAGCTGATTAGTGCAGTGTGTGATGGAGGCAGACAGCGTGTTTGCTCTGTGTTAACCCTGTCTGTGCTGATGTCAGCATCAATCACGTGGCATGTGTTCTGAACACCGAACCCCCCTCATGTCAAATAATGACTGTTTGCTTCCCTAATCCTAAAGTAGCTGACATCCAAGGGCTTATAGAATACTGTTGCAGGCACTCAAAGTTACTGCATGAAACTTGGGAATAATTGGTAGTTAGGCTTCTTCTCCGGATGCTGTTGGTGATCTGTACTAGTGGAGTGGTTCACCAACCATTTCCTCACTTGATAAATAAATGCTGTGGTTGTCACTTTTATAGCAATATAATTTGCCCCCCCCCTTCTATCCCCCTTCTCCCCCTCTCTCTCCCTCTCTCTCCCCCTCTCTCGCCCCTCCTCTCCCTCTCTCCCCTCTCTCTCCACCTCTCTCGCCCCTCCTCTCTCTCTCTCTCTCTCTCTCTCTCCCTCTCTCGCCACTCCTCTCCCTCTCTCTCTCTCCCTCTCTCTCTCCCTCTCTCTCTCTCTCTCTCTCTCTCTCTCTCTCTCCCCTCTCTCTCTCGCCCCTCCTCTCTCTCTCTCCCCTCTCTCTCTCGCCCCTCCTCTCCCTATCTCTCTCTCTCCTCTCTCTCTCTCCCCCTCTCTCGCCCCTCCTCTCCCTCTCTCTCTCTCCCCTCTTTCGCCTCTCTTTCTCTCTCTCTCTCTCTCTCCCTCTCCCCCTCTCTCGCCCCTCCTCTCCCTCTCTCTTTCTCTCTCTCTCTCCCCCCCTCTCTCTCTCTCTCTCTCCCCCTCTCTCGCCCCTCCTCTCCCTCTCTCGCCCCTCCTCTTTCTCTCTCTCCCCCCCTCTCTCAGTGATGCTGCTGGACACAACAGAGTCTACCTCGGAGCTTGGCTGGACCACCTATCCTGACACTGGGGTAAGCAGAGGACAAATTACTGGGCAAATCTCAAAACCCACGCACACACACACACACACACACACACACTCAGGGCTCTGGTCAAAAGTAGGTGGACTTCATTGGGTATATAGGGTGTCATTTGAAACATAGCTACTGATCGATATGACATAATCAACGTTGACATTGGTAATAGATTGCATTATGAGGCTCCAGTTCATAAGATGGGTTTGGGGTCCCATCAGAGGAAATCAAAGCCTGTGTGTGTGTGTGCATCATCTTCATCATTACTATACTCACTGAAGCAGTATCCAAAACAAATGATTGACTGTAACTGTCCTATTATATGACGGACTTACATTTCAATCTACTGTATACAGCTGCATCATGTACTCTTGTATCCATCAGTCTTTCTGGTGTTATGAAATACAGAGCTTGTATGAATACCGTACAGTACAGGCCTGGTGTATATTAGAGCCAGCTGAGTATGATCACGCTGATTGCTGTGAGGAAGCTTTGCATTTGCATGGGTGTGTTTTTTATAGAGCCACAGAGATGAGAAGTGGTTCTGAGATGGAGATATGGTGATTGGACCTGGGGCACTAAGCTAAGAGAAGCAGACAAAGAGGGAGAGAGCAAGAGAGGAGAGAGAGGGAGAGAGTTTTCCGTTAACCCTTTCCTCCCCCTTCTCTTTTCAGAATTCCTCCTCTTTGTCTTGAGGGCCTGTGGATACTCTTTATATATATTTTCCTCCCTTCGTCTTGTTCCTCCTCCTCCCCTCTTTCTCTCTCTCCCTTTTTCTCTTCCCTTCGCTGCCTCTCTCCCTCTCTGTCTTCCTCTGCCCTCCAGTGTCCCTGCTCCTCCCTGTCCTCTCTCTCCTCTGCCTCTCTCCATCTCTCCTCCACTCCTCTCTCTCCTCTCCATCCCTCCCACACTCCTCTCTCTCCTCTCCATCCCTCCCACACTCCTCTCTCTCCTCTCCATCCCTCCCACACTCAAATCAAAAATCAAATCAAATCAAATGTATTTATATAGCCCTTCGTACATCAGCTGATATCTCAAAGTGCTGTACAGAAACCCAGCCTAAAACCCCAAACAGCAAGCAATGCAGGTGTAGAAGCACGGTGGCTAGGACAAACTCCCTAGAAAGGCCAAAACCTAGGAAGAAACCTAGAGAGGAACCAGACTACTCCTCTCTCTCCTCTCCATCCCTCCCACACTCCTCTCTCTACTCTCCATCCCTCTATCCCTCCTCCTCTCCTCTCCATCCCTCCATCCCTCTTCCACCCCTCTCTCTTCTCCATCCCTCCATCCCTCATCCACTCCTCTCTCTCCTCTCCATCCCTCCATCCCTCTTCCAAACCTCTCTCTCCTCTCCATCCTTCCTTCACTCCTCTCGCTCCTCTCCATCCCCCATCCCTCTTCCACCCTCTGTCTCCTCTCCATCCCTCTTCCACCCTCTCTCTCCTCTCCATCCCTCCATCCCTCCTCCACTCCTCTCTCTCCTCTTCATCCCTCCCACACTCCTCTCTCTCCCCTCCATCCCTCTATCCCTCCTCCACTCCTCTCTCTCTCCTCTCCATCCCTCCATCCCTCTTCCACCCCTCTCTCTTCTCCATCCCTCCTCCACTCCTCTCTCTCCTCTCCATCCCTCCATCCCTCTTCCACCCCTCTCTCTTCTCCATCCCTCCATCCCTCCTCCAATCCTCTCTCTCCTCTCCATCCCTCTATCCCTCTTCCACTCCTCTCGCTCCTCTCCACCCCTCCATCCTTCCTCCACTCCTCTCGCTCCTCTCCATCCCCCCATCCCTCTTCCACCCTCTCTCTCCTCTCCATCCCTCCATCCCTCCTCCACTCCTCTCTCTCCTCTTCATCCCTCCCACACTCCTCTCTCTCCTCTCCATCCCTCCATCCCTCCTCCACCCCTCTCTCTCCTCTCCATCCCTCCATCCCTCCTCCACTCCTCTCTCTCCTCTCCATCCCTCTTCCACCCCTCTCTCTCCTCTCCATCCCTCCTCCACTCCTCTCTCTCCTCTCCATCTCTCCATCCTTCCCACACTCCTCTCTCTCCTCTCCATCCCTCCATCCCTCCTCCACTCTTCTCTCTCCTCTCCATCCTCCATCCCTCTTCCACCCCTCTCTCTCCTCTCCATCCCTCCTCCACTCCTCTCTCTCCTCTCCATCCCTCCATCCCTCCTCCACTCTTCTCTCTCCTCTCCATCCCTCCATCCCTCTTCCACTCCTCTCTCTCCTCTCCATCCCTCCATCCCTCCTCCACTCCTCTCTCTCCTCTCCATCCCTCTATCCCTCTTCCACTCCTCTCGCTCCTCTCCACCCCTCCATCCTTCCTCCACTCCTCTCGCTCCTCTCCATCCCCCCATCCCTCTTCCACCCTCTCTCTCCTCTCCATCCCTCCATCCCTCCTCCACTCCTCTCTCTCCTCTTCATCCCTCCCACACTCCCTCTCTCTCCTCTCCATCCCTCCATCCCTCCTCCACCCCTCTCTCTCCTCTCCATCCCTCCATCCCTCCTCCACTCCTCTCTCTCCTCTCCATCCCTCTTCCACCCCTCTCTCTTCTCCATCCCTCCTCCACTCCTCTCTCTCCTCTCCATCTCTCCATCCCTCCCACACTCCTCTCTCTCCTCTGCATCTCTCCATCCCTCCCACACTCCTCTCTCTCCTCTGCATCCCTCCATCCCTCCTCCACTCCTCTCTCTCCTCTCCATCCCTCCATCCCTCTTCCACCCCTCTCTCTTCTCCATCCCTCTTCCACCCCTCTCTCTCCTCTCCATCCTTCCATCCCTCTTCCACCCCGCTCTCTTCTCCATCCCTCCATCCCTCCTCCACTCCTCTCTCTCCTCTCCATCCCTCTATCCCTCTTCCACTCCTCTCGCTCCTCTCCATCCCTCCATCCTTCCTCCACTCCTCTCTCTCCTCTCCATCTCTCCATCCCTCCCACACTCCTCTCTCTCCTCTGCATCTCTCCATCCCTCCCACACTCCTCTCTCTCCTCTGTATCCCTCCATCCTTCCTCCACTCCTCTCTCTCCTCTCCATCCCTCCATCCCTCCTCCACCCCTCTCTCTTCTCCATCCCTCCTCCACTCCTCTCTCTCCTCTCCATACCTCCATCCCTCTTCCACCCCTCTCTCTCCTCTCCATCCCTCCATCCCTCTTCCACCCCGCTCTCTTCTCCATCCCTCCACCCCTCCTCCACTCCTCCACTCCTCCTCTCTCTCCTCTCCATCCCTCTTCCACCCCTCTCTCTCCTCTCCATCCCTCCTCCACTCCTCTCTCCTCTCCATCTCTCCATCTCTCTATCCCTCCCACACTTCTCTCTCTCCTCTCCATCCCTCTATCCCTCTTCCACCCCTCTCTCTCCTCTCCATCCCTCATCCCTCCTCCACCCCTCTCTCTCCTCTGCATCCCTCCATCCCTCCTCCATTCCTCTCTCTCCTCTCCATCCCTCCATCCCTCTTCCACCCCTCTCTCTTCTCCATCCCTCCTCCACTCCTCTCTCTCCTCTCCATCTCTCCATCCCTCTTCCACCCCTCTCTCTCCTCTCCATCCCTCCATCCTCTCTTCCACCCTGCTCTCTTCTCCATCCCTCCATCCCTCCTCCACTCCTCCACTCCTCTCTCTCCTCTCTATCCCTCTATCCCTCTTCCACTCCTCTCGCTCCTCTCCATCCCTCCATCCTTCCTCCACTCCTCTCGCTCCTCTCCATCCCTCCATCCCTCTTCCACCCCCCTCTCTCCTCTCCATCCCTCCATCCCTCTTCCACCCCTCTCTCTTCCATCCCTCCTCCACTCCTCCACTCCTCTCTCCATCTCTCCATCCCTCTTGCACCCCTCTCTCTCCTCTCCATCCCTCCATCCCTCTTCCACCCTGCTCTCTTCTCCATCCCTCCATCCCTCCATCCCTCCTCCACTCCTCCACTCCTCTCTCTCCTCTCTATCCCTCTATCCCTCTTCCACTCCTCTCGCTCCTCTCCATCCCTCCATCCTTCCTCCACTCCTCTCGCTCCTCTCCATCCCTCCATCCCTCTTCCACCCCCCTCTCTCCTCTCCATCCCTCCATCCCTCTTCCACCCCGCTCTCTCCTCCATCCCTCCTCCACTCCTCTCTCTCCTCTCCATCCCTCTATCACTCTTCCACTCCTCTCGCTCCTCTCCATCCCTCCATCCTTCCTCCACTCCTCTCGCTCCTCTCCATCCCCCCATCCCTCTTCCACCCTCTCTCTCCTCTCCATCCCTCTTCCACCCTCTCTCTCCTCTCCATCCCTCTATCCCTCTTCCACTCCTCTCGCTCCTCTCCATCCCTCCATCCTTCCTCCACTCCTCTCGCTCCTCTCCATCCCTCCATCCCTCTTCCACCCCTCTCTCTCCTCGCCATCCCTCCATCCCTCTTCCACCCGCTCTCTTCTCCATCCCTCCATCCCTCCTCCACTCCTCCACCCCTCTCTCTCCTCTCCATCTCTCCATCCCTCCCACACTCCTCTCTCTCCTCTGCATCTCTCCATCCCTCCCACACTCCTCTCTCTCCTCTGCATCCCTCCATCCCTCCTCCACTACTCTCTCTCCTCTCCATCCCTCCATCCCTCTTCCACCCCTCTCTCTCCACTCCATCCCTCCGTCCCTCTTCCACCCCGCTCTCTTCTCCATCCCTCCTCCACTCCTCCACTCCTCTCTCTCCTCTCCATCCCTCTATCCCTCTTCCACTCCTCTCGCTCCTCTCCATCCCTCCATCCTTCCTCCACTCCTCTCGCTCCTCTCCATCCCTCCATCCCTCTTCCACCCCTCTCTCTCTTCTCCATCCCTCCATCCCTCTTCCACCCCGCTCTCTTCTCCATCCCTCCATCCCTCCTCCACTCCTCCACTCCTCTCTCTCCTCTCCATCACTCTATCCCTCTTCCACTCCTCTCGCTCCTCTCCATCCCTCCATCCTTCCTCCACTCCTCTCGCTCCTCTCCATCCCTCTTCCACCCTCTCTCTCCTCTCCATCCCTCTTCCACCCTCTCTCTCCTCTCCATCCCTCCATGCCTCCTCCACTCCTCTCTCTCCTCTTCATCCCTCCCACACTCCTCTCTCTCCTCTCCATCCCTCTATCCCTCCTCCACTCCTCTCTCTCTTCTCCATCCCTCCTCCACTCCTCTCTCTCCTCTCCATCCCTCCTCCACTCCTCTCTCTCCTCTCCATCCCTCTATCCCTCCTCCACTCTTCTCTCTCCTCTCCATCCCTCTTCCACCCCTCTCTCTCCTCTCCATCCCTCCATCCCTCCTCCACTCCTCTCTCTCCTCTCCATCTCTCCATCCCTCCCACACTCCTTTCTCTCCTCTCCATCCCTCTATCCCTCTTCCACCCCTCTCTCTCCTCTCCATCCCTCCATCCCTCCTCCACCCCTCTCTCTCCTCTCCATCCCTCCTCCACTCCTCTCTCTCCTCTCCATCCCTCCTCCACTCCTCTCTCTCCTCTCCATCCGTCCTTCCCTCCTCCACTCCTATCTCTCATCTCCATCCCTCCACTCCTCTCTCCTCTTCATCCCTCCTCCCTTCCTCTCCATCTCTCCATCCCTCCTCCACTCCTCTTCTCCATCCCTCTATCCCTCCTCCACTCCTCCCTCTCCATCTCTCCATCCCTCCTCCACTCCTCTCTCCTCCTCTCCATCCCTCCTCCACTCCTCACTCTCCTCTCTGCCCTGCAGGGTGTTGGTGGCATTGAGACCCCCATGTAATTTCTACTGTTCTCTTCCTCCCTTCTTCCATCCCTCCTGTCTTCCTCTGCTTTCTGTTCCTCTCTTCATTTTCATCATCTCCCATCCCTTCTCCCTCTCGCCTCCCTCCCTCCTTCTTCTCTCTCTCTCTTTGTACCCTTCACTGTGTCAGAGGCCTTGCCCCTCCCTGTCCTCTGTCACTGTGAAGATTTTGTATTTTTCTGGGAGTTCGGTTCAGATTAAATCACAAATGACTCGTCTCTCTCCTCCACCCACTCCCCCCCTCCCTCTCCAATCTGTCTACTTTTTTTCCGCTCATGAGAGGGAGAGAGAAAGAGGGTGAAGGGGATAAAAGGAAGGGGGAAAAACACAGAAAACAAATGCAAGCAGGCGCGTTTCAGTATTTATTCATGGATGTACGGTGGCACAGCACACACGCGATGTCACACATTTAAACCTGTGCTCACTCACTCACACTCATCCTGTTTGACTGGCTGAGAGTCTCCACTCTATCCCCTACCATGACTTTTACCTACAGTACCTCTCTCTCTCTCTCTCTCCTTCTCTCTCTCACACAAACACAATCTGTCACACGCATGCACACACATAGTCTCGCTCCCTCATTCTCCCTCCCTCGCTCTCCCCCTTCATTTCTCTCTCCTTCTCTGTCACCCCCTCTCTCTCTGAACATAACCCGGATCACTGCCTGGAGGGGACAGCCCCCCCCCCCCCTCTCTCACACACAAACACAATCTGTGTCACATACACATTCTGTCACTCTCTCACACACACACACACACACACACACACACACACACACACACAAACCATCCAATTTCTCCTCTCTTTCCATGTATCTCTCCTTCTCTGTTTCCGTCTTTCTCTCCTAACATAACCTGTATCAGTGCCTGGGAGGGACTGTCCCTCTCCTCTCTCCATTAGTCTGCCAGCCTCTCAGCCTCTTTTCATGTTTTCACTGATGTTCTCATTACTCCAATTGCACCAAATGGGAATGCACTCTGTCTGTCAGTGTGATGGTGGAGCGCTTTGGTTCTCTGCTCTTTTTCTGTGGACAAGGTGACACACACACACACACACACACACACACACACGAGAGATAAAGTATACTCTGCTAGGGTGTACAGATCAGGACCCTGGCAGATTGGAATGATGATGAGGAATAGTAAACAGCAGTAGAGTAGCTACTGTACTACAACAGATAATGCTATGCTTGTCACTCAGGGCCACAATGGCCTAAAGCAAAGCCTTTTCATACAGAGGAGCGTCCTAGTGTATAATCTCTGAAACTAAGCCCTGCATCACATTTACATGTGACTCATTCAGCAGACTTTCTTATCCTGAGCGACTGTTTGGAGCAGCAACGCTGTCCTGCATTTTACATCTTACACTCCACACCATAAACTTGTGTTCTTACCCTCCATAACCAAAAATAACATAGAAACTACTTTTCTTTCACGTTTTCATCTGCGTTAGGCCTGTCGAGACAGACAGACAGACAGACAGACAGACAGACAGACAGACAGACAGACAGACAGACAGACAGACAGACAGACAGACAGACAGACAGACAGACAGACAGACAGACAGACAGACAGACAGACAGACAGACAGACATGTCCTCTACTGTATGCTTATTGTTATTGTTCAATGTATGGTTATTTAGACTCTTGGTTATTGTTGTTACTGTCTTCCTGTTGACAATTTTGATTCTTATTATTTTCATATTGTAAATATCCATCGTAAGCTTTGGCAATATGTACATTGTTAAATTTAATTTAATTTAACTGAGACAGACAGAGACAGAGAGAGGGACAGAGAGACAGAGAGAGCAACCACTGCACAACAGCTGCATTTCCTGACAAAATGTTTTTAAAAAACAAAAAAACTATTAGTGTAATTTCCCCAAATTTGAAACCCTTATTCAAGGTTTCAAAGACCTCTCTGATGAGAGGAAGATACCCATCCTGTTGGGGGAGGACGCAGAGAGCTGTGGGTTGGCAGCGCACTACATTGCTTCCTGCCATAAGATGAGGGACCGTGTCTGACAGACCAATCAACATGTCCTCTACTGTATGCTTATTGTTATTGTTCAATCTATGGTTATTTAGACCCTTGGTTATTGTTGTTACTGTTGTCCCGTTGACAAGTTCTTATTATTATTCTTATTAAGTCAGTTAGGACATCTACTTTGTGCATGACACAAGTAACTTTTCCAACAATTGTTTACAGACAGATTATTTCACTTATAAATTCACTGTATCACAATTCCAGTTATTCAGAAGTTTACTAAATTGACTGTGCCTTTAAACAGCTTGGAAAATTCCAGAAAATTGTCATGGCTTTAGAAGCTTCGGATAGGCTAATTGACATAATTTGAGTCAATTGGAGGTGTACCTGTGGATGTATTTCAAGGCCTACCTTCAAACTCAGTGCCTCTTTGCTTGACATCAAAGGAAAATCAAAAGAAATCAGCCAACACCTCAGAAAAACAATTGTAGACCTCCACAAGTCTGATTCATCCTTGGGAGCAATTTCCAAACGCCTGAAGGTACCACGTTCCTCTGTACAAACAATAGTATGCAAGTATAAACACCATGGGACCATGCAGCCGTCATACCGCTCAGGAAGGAGACGCATTCTGTCTCCTAGAGACGAAAGAAAAAAAGTGAAAACCAGACAACAGCAAAGGACCTGGTGAAGATGCTGGAGGAAACAGTTACAAAAGTATCTATATCCAAATCCTATATCGACATAACCTGAAAGGCTGCTCAGCAAGGAAGAAGCCACTGCTCCAAAACCCGCCATAAAAAAGACAGATTACGGTTTGCAACTGCACAAGGGGACAAAGATTGTACTTTTTGGAGAAATGTCCTCTGGTCTGATGAAACAAAAATAGAACTGTTTGGCCATAATGACCATCGTTATGTTTGGAGGAAAAGGGGGGAGGCTTGCAAACTGAAGAACACCATCCCAACCGTGAAGCACAGGGGTGGCAGCATCATGTTGTGGGGGTGCTTTGCTGCAGGAGGGACGTGCACTTCATAAAATAGATGGCATCATGAGGTAGGAAAATTGAGGATATATTGAAGCAACATCTCAAGACATCAGTCAGGAAGTTAAAGCTTGGTCACAAATGGGTCTTCCAAATCAACAATGACCCTACACATACTTCCAAAGTTGTGTCAAAATAGCTTAAGGTTAACAAAGTCACGGTATTGGAGTGGCCATCACAAAGCCCTGACCTTAATCCTGTAGAAAGATGTCAGAACTGAAAAAAACATGTGCGATTAAGGAGGCCTACAAACCTGACTCAGTTCCACCAGCTCTGTCAGGAAGAATGGGCCAAAGTTCACCCAACTTATTGTGGGAAGCTTGTAGGAGGCTACCCAAAACGTTTGACCCAAGTTAAACCATTTAAAGGAAATGCTACCAAATACTAATTGAGTCAATGTAAACTTCTGACCCACTGGGAATGTGATGAAAGAAATAAAAGATGAAATAAATAATTCTCTCTACTATTATTCTGACATTTCACATTCTTAAAATAAAGAGGTGATCCTAACTCACCTAAGACAGGGAATTTTTACTATGATTAAATGTCAGCAATTGTGAAAAACGGAGTTTAAATGTATTTGGGTAAGGTGTATGTAAACTTCCGACTTCAACTGTATTCATTCCACCGATTAGGTTAAAAAAACTTTTCTTAAACATAAGCAAACATAATGAAATAGGGAGAGAACTACCTGCATTTGTCCAATAGAAACTCTCGTTTTAGTTGCAGAACAAAATGCGACCTCAACTGGAGCCAACTTCTTGAGCTGAGCAGCCATTTCAGAAAGGAAAGTATTGACAAAGAGATCTGCTGTCTTATCAAATATCTCCTTACACAAAATCCTTCAGGTGATAACTCAGCTCCACTTATCATCTCTCTCATCAACTCTGACTGAGTTTAGTGAACAGGGAATTCCGTCACACAGACACAAAGCATATACGCACAATATGTTATTCTGGCCGGGTGGTGCCATAATAACAACCTATCCCTCAACGTAACCAATACTAAGGAGATGATTATGGACTACAGGAAAAGGAGGACCGACCATGCCCCCATTCTCATCGACGGGGCTGTAGTGGAGCAGGTTGAGAGCTTCAAGTTCCTTGGTGTCCACATGAACAACAAACTAGAATGGTCCAAACACACCAAGACAGTCGTGAAGAGGGCACGACAAAGCCTATTCCCCCTCAGGAGACTGAAAAGATTTGGCATGGGTCCTGAGATCCTCAAAAGGTTCTACAGCTGCACCATCGAGAGCATCCTGACTGGTTGCATCACTGCCTGGTACGGAAATTGCTCGGCCTCTGACGGCAAGGCACTACAGAGGGTAGTGAGTACGGCCCAGTACATCACTGGGGCTAAGCGGCCTGCCATCCAGGACCTCTACACCAGACAGTGTCAGAGGAAGGCCCTGAAAATTGTCAAAGACCCCAGCCACCCCAGTCATAGACTGTTCTCTCTACTACCGCATGGCAAGCGGTACTGGAGTGCCAAGTCTAGGACAAAAAGGCTTCTCAACAGTTTTTACCCCAAAGCCATAAGACTCCTGAACAGGTAATCAAATGGCTACCCGGACTATTTGCATTCTGTGACCCCCCCCAACCCCTCTTTTTACATTGCTGCTACTCTGTTTATCATATATACAGTACATAGTCACTTTAACTATACATTCATGCACATATGTACATACTACATCAATTGGCCTGACTAACCAGTGCTCCCACACATTGGCTAACTGGGCTATCTGCATTGTGTCCCACCACCCGCCAACTCATCTTTTACGCTACTGCTACTCTCTGTTCATCATATATGCATAGTCACTAAAACCATATCTACATGTACATACTACCTCAATTAGCCTGACTAACCGGTGTCTGTATGTAGCCTCGCCACTTTAATAGCCTCACTACTGTATATAGCCTGTCTTTTTACTGTTGTTTTATTTCTTTACTTACCTATTAGTCACCTAACACCATTTTTGCACTATTGGTTAGAGCCTGTAAGTAAGCATTCCACTGTAAGGTCTGCACTATTGGTTAGAGCCTGTAAGTAAGCATTCCACTGTAAGGTCTGCACTATTGGTTAGAGCCTGTAAGTAAGCATTCCACTGTAAGGTCTGCACTATTGGTTAGAGCCTGTAAGTAAGCATTCCACTGTAAGGTCTGCACTATTGGTTAGAGCCTGTAAGTAAGCATTCCACTGTAAGGTCTGCACTATTGGTTAGAGCCTGTAAGTAAGCATTCCACTGTAAGGTCTGCACTATTGGTTAGAGCCTGTAAGTAAGCATTCCACTGTAAGGTCTGCACTATTGGTTAGAGCCTGTAAGTAAGCATTCCACTGTAAGGTCTGCACTATTGGTTAGAGCCTGTAAGTAAGCATTCCACTGTAAGGTCTGCACTATTGGTTAGAGCCTGTAAGTAAGCATTCCACTGTAAGGTCTGCACTATTGGTTAGAGCCTGTAAGTAAGCATTCCACTGTAAGGTCTGCACTATTGGTTAGAGCCTGTAAGTAAGCATTCCACTGTAAGGTGGAATATAATGGAACCTACCACCCGTTGTCTTCGGAGCACGTGACAAGTACACTTTGATTTGATTTGACTGTGTTTATATTTGTACATGAATTAGAGAATGAGTTTGCATATGTTAGGAATGTATTACATGGTATTATGATCATGGTTTCTCTGACATCATAACACTGTATATCACAATGAAAATGTAAAGGGTGTGTCTGAGTCCATGTGCCATTTTTCCCTCCTGTAGGATTTAAGGCCTATGCATACATGCCCCTTATTCCTCCTCTCACTGTCTGAATAGGATATCAGATGTCAAACACACAGCACAGAGAGGCAGAGACCTAGTTAAATGTGATGCTGATAAGGACTTTTCACCCAGTTAACAGAGAACAATACTTTTGGATGACATTCCACTCAAGGTGCCATAAACCCCAGTTATTATGAACGAACATAAGATGATCCAGGAGAGACTGCTGAAGGTTAAGGAGATTGAACAGGCAGTAGAGCTCAGCAAGAGTAATGCAGAAAAACAGATAGCAGACAGCATGGAGGACTTCCCTGCTCTTGTGCGCTCCATTGAGAGAAGCCAGGCTGAGGTCATTATGGAGATTGAGAAGAGACAGAAAGCAGCATAGAAGCGGGCTGAAAGGCTCGTTGAAGAGCTGGAGCAGGAAATCACTGAGTTACAGAGAGGAAGCACGGGGCTGGAGCAGCTCTCAGATATTCAAGATCACCTCCTCCTCCTTCAGAGCTCCCCATCCATCTGCGCCACCCTTCCACCTACCAACAACTGGTCTGAGATACAGTAAGTGTCCACAGTGGTCTGTGTGTGGGGACTGTGAGGAGAGCTGTGTCTCAGCTGGAGGAGACACTGAATAAAGAGATGGAGAGGTTGTGTGATGCTGAGCTGAAGAGGATGCAGCAGTGTGCAGTGGATGTGACTCTGGACCCTGATAAAGCACATCCATTCTTCAGCTTGGCTGCGGACAGGAAACAAGTCAGACATGGGGACAAAAAGCAGAATCTCCATGACAACCTAGAGTGGTTTGGAGATGCAACCTGTGTTTAAGGAATGCAGGGGTTCTCCTCAGGGAGTTGCAGGTGAAAGGGAAGACTGTGTGGGTTTTAGGAGTGGCTAGAGAGTCCATCAACAGAAACTCTACTAAGACACTGTTCCCTAAAAATGGATACTGGAGCTGATAAATGGGAACTTTTTTCCTAATGCTGAGCTTTGTGTCCCCCTCTCCCTGAGAGAGAAGCCCCAGCAGGTGGGGGTGCTTGTGGATTATGAGGAGGGTGAGGTCTCCTTTTACAACGTGGAGGCCAGGTCTCATATCTACTCTTTCACTGGCTGCACCTTCACTGAGAGAGACTACCCATTCTTCTCTACAGGAAATAATTATTCTGGTGATAACTCAGCTCCACTTGTCATTTCTCCCATCAAGTCTGACAGAGTTTAGTGAACAGGGAATTCAGTCACAAGGAAGCCCAAAAAAAACTGTACATTTGAAATTGTTGATATGTTTAACTTTAATAGAGAATAAGCTGGCATACTGTCATTGATCAAACGTTACAATGTTAATATTCTATGATGTTGACCAAATTGGTCCCGCTTTAAATCACGTTCAGCTTATAAAGGTGTCATTAAAGCCTTCAAAATGCCTTCATAAGTGCTAAATACATGTGTTACAAAGCATCTATAACTGTATGTCATGCTTTATAAAGGGTTCATAAATGTGGCATAACTGTGAAATAATCACCAATGTCAAACGTGCCATAACCCACTATGTCGAATATGACATAAATATGTGCTTCATAAAGGGTGACATGTTGTGCTGAAGGACTGCATACGCTCTACAGTGAAGTCATGTTGGTCACATTACATCTGATCTCATTCCCAGACACTTCCGCCCAAATGGTCTGGTGGATCAACGCACCAAACTTTGCCATTATTAGTTAGGGTTAGGTTTATCACATTTGAATTATTTATTAAGTGGTGTTAATGTCACCCTTTATAAAGCACAGGTTTATGTCATATTTGACATAGTGGGTTATGTCACATTTGACATTGGTGATTATGTCACACAGTTATGACACATTTATGAACCCTTTATAAAGCATGACACAGTTTTGTAACACATTTATGAACCCTTTATAAAGCATGACACAGTTTTGTAACACATTTATGAACCCTTTATAAAGCATGACACAGTTTTGTAACACATTTATGAACCCTTTATAAAGCATGACACAGTTTTGTAACACATGTATGTCGTGTTTATTAAGACTTCATGAAGACTTTACAAGCTGCACTTCCTTTAAAGTGGAACCTAACAATGTAACTGTTTTGTCTGTGAACATATGCTGCTTTTTTTGTTTCCTACAGGATTTATAGCTCCTCATACAGACCCCTTATTCCTCCTCACATTCTGTAGAGCACATCTGATTTCAACACAAAGGGAGAAGGTTGTATATGTGATACTAATGTTGACCCATTACAGAGAACCCTACTGGGACATTGGAATACATTTAATTCAAGGTTCCATAAAGTCCAATAATGTTATGAACTAACGTATTGAATAGATCATTTCAAAAGTATGTATTTACACGGTAAGACCAGTCCTTGAACAGCTCACAGTGTGTTATAGAGAAGATAGACCGAACCGAATGGGTGAGCCAAGCTGTTAAATATGGACACTATTCCTTTAAGAGCAGAGTATCAGCCCGGCAGTCAGTAACAGTAGGTCAGGAAAGTATGTATTTACACAGGTAAGACCAGTCCTTGAACAGCTCTCAGTGTGTTATAGAGAAGATAGACCGAACCGAATGGGTGAGCCAAGCTGTTAAATATGGACACTATTCCTTTAAGAGCAGAGTATCAGCCCAGCAGTCAGTAACAGTAGGTCAGGAAAGTATGTATTTACACAGGTAAGACCAGTCCTTGAACAGCTCACAGTGTGTTATAGAGAAGATAGACCGAACCGAATGGGTGAGCCAAGCTGTTAAATATGGACACTATTCCTTTAAGAGCAGAGTATCAGCCCGGCAGTCAGTAACAGTAGGTCAGGAAAGTATGTATTTACACAGGTAAGACCAGTCCTTGAACAGCTCTCAGTGTGTTATAGAGAAGATAGACCGAACCGAATGGGTGAGCCAAGCTGTTAAATATGGACACTATTCCTTTAAGAGCAGAGTATCAGCCCAGCAGTCAGTAACAGTAGGTCAGGAAAGTATGTATTTACACGGTAAGACCAGTCCTTGAACAGCTCACAGTGTGTTATAGAGAAGATGGACCGAACCGAATGGGTGAGCCAAGCTGTTAAATATGGACACTATTCCTTTAAGAGCAGAGTATCAGCCCAGCAGTCAGTAACAGTAGGTCAGGAAAGGCTTATGCACTTCACTTTGCGGAAGTGAAACACTAAACTAGAAACCTGAATGTTAAATAGGATCGATTTCTTACACATTATAGATTTTATCCACACAGCTACAACTTCGGTAGTTTCCAGTCACTGGACATTTAACCTGATCTTAAGTAGAGAACAAACCGTCAACACACACTGAGGTGAGTAGAGAGTAAGAATTATACTAGAACTTTCTTTTCTAAAAGCTTGATGTGTAGTAGACCTAGTCCCATTTAGAATCAGAGTGGAAGACATAGGCTGCCCAATCTTTTTTCACTAATTCATCTTTTGAACAATCAAATCGGCTCTGAAAAAGATCTGATGTGAAAAGATCTGATGTGATAGGTCAAAAGACCAAATAGTGAACAAAAATATCAGAACCGGGCTCCCTGTGTGAATGCAGACTCTCCTCTCTAACACGTTGGCTCAACATTTCCAAACAGTCCCATTACAACTCAGAATGTTGAATACATTTCATTTGGACTTACTTTACCTGTTGTCAACTGATTGTGTCCTTGTGTCAGAGGTCATCTGGAGACTAAATATCCACAGGAAAATGTTTCTCGCCCGCTGTTCGGTAGAGTTCTGTATGTAGGTATGGTTCTGTAGAGGTTTGTAGTTTCAATACTGACACAACGTAAACACGTGCACAATATGTAAACAATGGCTGAGCGCAACAGAACCCTGAACGTTGACGACTTCCAGCTGATTGCGAGGAAAACAACGGGTACGTTCAGCTATTGTTGACATATTGTGCATCACGTTCAATGCATCGGGAGATTGAGAATGCATACTGGAATTACAAACCGATTGAGCCATACTGTATATCGACCGGCTCCCATAACGCTGGGTTAGTAATACTTTCCTGTGGACATTAAAAGGACCATCAAAAGGACCAACAGAATGGACAACCGTTAAAGCATGTTTTAAATCACATTTTATTCAACATTCTTCTCATTTAACATTCTGGATTGTAGAGACTCTTGAGTATTTTCTTTTAGGGAGATTTCATTCAGACTGAATAGCCATGGGGTAACCATGGTAACAGTCAATGTTTTAGGCAAGATGTGAGGTGATAAACAGTGTATATAAATTGTTTTATATCAGGAACCCATATAAACACTCAGAAGACATTTTTGTTTAATAAATAAATAACAGAGAAAGAAAACAATAGATTTTTATATATATATATTGGTCTGTTTATATATATATTGGTCTGTTTCCAGCTATGGCTTCCTCCAGCATTGTCCTGTCTGAAGAGCAGTTCCAGTGCTCTATCTGTCTGGATGTGTTCACTGAGCCAGTCTCCATCCCCTGTGGACACAACTACTGCAAGGCCTGTATCAGAGGATACTGGGATAGCACTGACCTGTGCCAGTGTCCATCCCCTGTGTTCACTGAGCCAGTCTCCATCCCCTGTGGACACAACTACTGCAAGGCCTGTATCAGAGGATACTGGGATAGCACTGACCTGTGCCAGTGTCCATCCCCTGTGTTCACTGAGCCAGTCTCCATCCCCTGTGGACACAACTACTGCAAGGCCTGTATCAGAGGATACTGGGATAGCACTGACCTGTGCCAGTGTCCATCCCCTGTGTTCACTGAGCCAGTCTCCATCCCCTGTGGACACAACTACTGCAAGGCCTGTATCAGAGGATACTGGGATAGCACTGACCTGTGCCAGTGTCCATCCCCTGTGTTCACTGAGCCAGTCTCCATCCCCTGTGGACACAACTACTGCAAGGCCTGTATCAGAGGATACTGGGATAGCACTGACCTGTGCCAGTGTCCATCCCCTGTGTTCACTGAGCCAGTCTCCATCCCCTGTGGACACAACTACTGCAAGGCCTGTATCAGAGGATACTGGGATAGCACTGACCTGTGCCAGTGTCCATCCCCTGTGTTCACTGAGCCAGTCTCCATCCCCTGTGGACACAACTACTGCAAGGCCTGTATCAGAGGATACTGGGCTAGCACTGACCTGTGCCAGTGTCCATCCCCTGTGTTCACTGAGCCAGTCTCCATCCCCTGTGGACACAACTACTGCAAGGCCTGTATCAGAGGATACTGGGATAGCACTGACCTGTGCCAGTGTCCAATGTGTAAAAAGACATTTGATAAGAGACCAGATCTCTTTGTCAATACTTTCATTTCTGAAATGACTGCTCAGCTCAAGAAGTTGGCTCCAGTTGAGGTCACACCCATCACCCCAGGAAAAACCCAAGTACCATGTGACGTCTGTCCTGAAGGAGAGCACAAGGCTCTGAAGTCCTGCCTGGTGTGTCTGGCCTCTTACTGTGAGACTCACCTGGAGCCTCATCAAATACTGGCATCTTTCAAGAAACACAAGCTGATCGACCCTGTGGAGAACCTAGAAGACAGGGTGTGTAAGAAGCATGAGAGACCCCTGGAGCTGTTCTGTAGGAGTGATCAGACGTGTGTGTGTCAGTTCTGCACTGAGACAGACCACAAGACTCACAAGACTGTCCCCATAGAGGAAGAGTATGGAGAGAGAATGACTCAGATGAGGAAGACTAAGGGTAAAGTTCAGGAGATGATCCAGGAGAGACTGCTGAAGGTTAAGGAGATCAAACAGGCAGTAGATCTCTGCAAGAGAAATGCAGAGAGAGAGATAGCAGACAGCATGGAGGTCTTCACGGTTTTAGTGCGCTCCATTGAGAGAAGCCAGGCTGAGCTCATAAAGGTGGTTGAGGAGAAGCAGAAAGTATCAGAGAAGCGGGCAGAAAGGTTCATTAAAGAGCTGGAGCAGGAAATAACTGAGCTGAAAAGAAGAACTCCTGAGATAGGGCACCTTTTAGATATTGAAGATCTCCTCCTGCTCCTCCAGACCTCCCCATCTAGCTCCACTCTTCCACCTACCAAGAACTGGTCTGAGGTCACTGTTCAAAGCGGTCTTGGTGTGGCGACTCGGAGGAGAGCTGTGTCTCAGGTGGAGGAGACATTAAATCAAATTAGGGAGAGGTTGTGTGATGCTGAGCTGAAGAGGATGCAGCAGTGTGCAGTGGATGTGACTCTGGACCCTGATAAAGCACATCCATTCTTCAGCTTGGCTGCGGACAGGAAACAAGTGACATATGGAGACATAATGGAGAATCTCCATGACAACAAAAAGAGATTTGTTAATAAT
The DNA here is from genome assembly GCF_034236695.1 of Oncorhynchus nerka. Classification (NCBI taxonomy): domain Eukaryota; kingdom Metazoa; phylum Chordata; class Actinopteri; order Salmoniformes; family Salmonidae; genus Oncorhynchus; species Oncorhynchus nerka. The sequence continues at coordinate 26,395,199 of NC_088409.1, forward strand.
ACCCGTGTTTTAGGGAGGGAGGGGTTCTCCTCAGGAAGATTCTACTATGAGGTGCAGGTGGATGGGAAGTCTAGTTGGCTTTTAGGAGTGGCTAGAGAGTCCATCAACAGGAAGGATTGTGATGTATCACCGAGTCCTGTAGATGGATACTGGACTGTGGGGCCGTGGAATATGAATGAATACAAGGCTTACGCTGGGCCTTAGGTCAACCTCTCCCTGAGACAGAAGCCCCAGCAGGTGGGGGTGTTTGTGGATTATGAGGAGGGTGAGGTCTCCTTTTATGACGTGGAGGCCAGGTCTCATATCTACTCTTTCACTGGCTGCACCTTCACTGAGAGACTCTATCCATTCTTCTCTACAGGTCCAAATACCTCTGGTGATAACTCAGCTCCACTTATCATCTTGACAATGAAGTCTGACTGAGTTTAGTGAAGATGGAACTCAGTCATAGGGATTCCCAGCAATATGCCTCATTTAATGTGTTGATATTTCTTCTTGCGATAGAGAATTTTAGTGTTAGTACTATCAGTTGATCAGATTGTATAATGAAGAATGGATCTCTTATGTCCTACTACTATATTACAATGTACATTAAAAAAATATTTCCTGTGAGTCTTTGTACTGTTGTTTTTTAATAACTACTCCTACTTATTCCTTCTCTCACTTTAAGTGAGATCAAATTTCAAACACACACAGAATACACAGATGAAGAGGGAGTTTCAGATGGTGCAGCGATACTGATAATGACTCATCACCAAGCTAAAAGTACAATGCTTCTTGGACTTAACCTATCCAACCTCTAGGATAACCTAGAAAGTCCCATACAGTGATCCATAAAGTAATAACTCTCTGTGTCTTCTCCTCTTCCCCCTCTCTCACCCCCCTCTCTCTCGCTCTCTCAGTGGGATGAGGTCAGTGTCCTGGATGACCGGGGGAGACTCATCCGGACCTTTGAGGTCTGCAACGTCAACCAGAACCCCCGTCTCCAGGACAACTGGCTGGCCACGCCCTTCCTCTTCCGTTTCTCGGCACCACGGGTCTTTGTGACGCTGCGTTTCTCCATGCGGGACTGTGCCAGCCTGCGCTCGCCCTCGCCCTCCTGTCGAGAGACACTCACCCTCTACTACAAACAGGCCGACTCACAGAGAGAGCTGGAGAGGACATGGGCTGCAGAGGTAGGGCAGAAAGATTACACTTCCCGTCATGCCAGTAATACCCCACCTTCTTATTGTAGGTGTAATGCCACATTCACGTGCTCGTCTGATCATCCTTTTCCCTAGTTGTGATGTCAGAAACACCACTTTGTTTCATTCATGTGTTTTTTGGTCGGAACAATGATTCAACCAGATAAGATTTGAGTTAGCTTGATAAGCTGACGCTGCTAAAGTAAAGTTAGCTAGCTTGCTTGACATTGACACTATGGTCAAACGAGCTACATTATCCATATTGATTAGGTTGTAGTTATGACATAAGAACCATTCCTGGACCTGACTCAGAAAGCGAGCCACCGCTGGATGGTACTAGAAAATAGGTTCTATAGACTGTGTTTCTGTGTTTCCTCGTGTCAACACAAGTCTGACTGTTCAATGCCCCATATATTGAACATTCTTTTTGTAGCATTTTATAATAGTTTACATGAAAATGAACAAATGTATGTGTCGATTACTGTTTTATATGTCAGTTCATAGACCCGATGCCAAGGTATTGGGACATGAAAAACGGACTTGAATTTTATATGATATTGCTGTCAAACCTTTTAACTTTAAGTGAAACTGATTCATTTTTCGATTTATACTAATCATGAATCATTTAAGCCATTTACTTCCTGTGGTATTTATAGTTTCTAAGAGCATCTGTTAAGACGTTGAGCATACATACATCCCAATATCCCATTTTGGTAATATGTAGTTCCGCATACTCCACAAAACGGGCTCCAAAAACAAGGAAATAATGTTGCTTTGGTTTGCCTTAACATTCCTCTCATTCTCATCCCCCTCAATATCATAAAATAATCTACATTTCCCATCACACATCAGTACTTTGTAGTTCCTACCCTCAGGGCTTGTGGTTTCCAGTGGAGAGCAGTTCCAGAGCTGTTTTCGATAGTGCTGAACTCTTGTTGCGTCAGCGTGTCGTGCTCTCACAGAGGGAAGGATGCTGTATTTGTGGATGAATACATTTCTCCTTGGGGAAAGTTAGATACTGTTTAAAAATTGAAATAAGAGGCTGATGAGTGAAGTGTAGAGGAATGTAGAGTGGGGAGCAGCAGGAAGGCCAGGAGTCTGAGTCTCTGGGGGAAGTTAGCATGGTTATCTTGAAACTGGGGAGAATTAGATTCGACTAAAACACAGACTGTCACTGGTTCACGACTGTTTTTGACTAAACGAGTACCCTCAGAGATAACTGTTGCATACTCTTAAATACTTTAATCAACTGTTACATACTCTTTTATCTTATCCTTCTCCCTAATCCCTCACATTTTAATTTCCACAATGAAATGTATTACATGATCCCTCTCTCTCATCCCCCTCTCCCCCCTCTCTTCCTCCCCATCCCCCTTTCCCATCCCTGTCCAGCCGTCCAGTGGAGAGAAGGACACGAGGGAGGGCTGGGTGAAGGTTGACACCATAGCAGCAGATAAGAGTTTCACCAAGGTGGAGCCCAGCCTGCCTCACCAGTACCAACCAGACCGCTACCGTCGGGTCAACATCAAGACCCGCAGCTTCGCTCCGCTCACACGCAATGGGTACTGTACGAGAACATTTGAAACAAATTCATGAAAATTCCCATATACAAACCATGCTCATCACTTGTGACAAAAAGTCCTTCGCCACCTTATAGGCAATAGTGTATGGTAACTAACTCACCTAAACCCACGCTGTCACCTATCTAGTGGTCCTTCAAGCCTGATAATAAGTTAACATGTTATGACCCTTGACCCCGGTTTCAGATTCGTCCTGGCCATCGTCGACAGCGGCGCATGCGTCTCTCTGATGGGTGTGTCCATCTTCTACCGCCGTTGCCCAGCAACCAACCGCTATCTTGCTTCCTATCTGGCCACACCCTCAGGGGCGGAGCCTACCGCCCTGGTCCCTGTGACTGGGACTTGTGTTCCCCACAGCCAAGCACAGGGAGGCTCCGCCCCCCGCATGCACTGCAATGCAGAAGGTGACTGGATGGTGCCGGTGGGTGGGTGCATCTGTGAAGAGGGATATGAGCCCAATCAAAACGGATCTGCCTGCTTAGGTGAGTTCAACAAGTCTGGTATACTTTTTAAAAGTTAAAACACACACACTAAAATGTCAAATGACCAACAATATTTAACAATATCTAAGGTTTTTGCCTGCTGTCCCCCTGTCCTGTCAGTTCTCCTGTCCCTCCTCCTGTCAGTTCTCCTGTACCCTGTACTGTCAGTTCTCCTGTACCCTGTACTGTCAGTTCTCCTGTACCCTGTCCTGTCAGTTCTCCTGTCCCTCCTCCTGTCAGTTCTCCTGTCCCTCCTCAGTTCTCCTGTACCCTGTCCTGTCAGTTCTCCTGTCCCCCCTCCTGTCAGTTCTCCTGTCTCCCCCCCTGTCAGTTCTCCTGTCTCCCCCCCTGTCAGTTCTCCTGTCCCCCCTCCTGTCAGTTTTCCTGTCTCTCCTCCTGTCAGTTCTCCTGTCTCCTGTCCTGTCAGTTCTCCTGTACCCCCTCCTGTCAGTTCTCCTGTTCCTCCTCCTGTCAGTTCTCCTGTCTCCCCCTGTCAGTTCTCCTGTCTCCTGTCCTGTCAGTTCTCCTGTTCCCCCTCCTGTCAGTTCTCCTGTTCCCCCTCCTGTCAGTTCTCCTGTCCCTCTCCTGTCAGTTCTCCTGTCCCCTCTCCTGTCAGTTCTTCTGTCCCCCCTCCTGTCAGTTCTCCTGTTCCCCCTCCTGTCAGTTCTCCTGTTCCCCCTCCTGTCAGTTCTCCTGTCTCCCCCTGTCAGTTCTCCTGTCCCCCTCCTGTCAGTTCTCATGTCCCCCTCCTGTCAGTTCTCCTGTACCCCTCCTGCCAGTTATCCTGTTCCCCCTCCTGTCAGTTCTCCTGTCCCCCTCCTGTCAGTTCTCCTGTCTCCTGTCCTTTCAGTTCTCCTGTCCCCCTCCTGTCAGTTCTCCTGTCTCCTGTCCTGTCAGTTCTCCTGTCCCCCTCCTGTCAGTTCTCCTGTCCCCCTCCTGTCAGTTCTCCTGTCTCCTGTCCTGTCAGTTCTCCTGTTCCCCCTCCTGTCAGTTCTCCTGTCCCCCTCCTGTCAGTTCTCCTGTCTCCTATCCTGTCAGTTCTCCTGTTCCCCCTCCTGTCAGTTCTCCTGTCTCCCGTCCTGTCAGTTCTCCTGTTCTCCCTCCTTTCAGTTCTCCTTCCCCCCTCCTGTCAGTTCTCCTGTCTCCCCTCCTGTCAGTTCTCCTGTACCCCCTCCTGTCAGTTTTCCTGTCTCCCCTCCTGTCAGTTCTCCTGTCTCCCCTCCTGTCAGTTTTCCTGTCTCCCCTCCTGTCAGTTTTCCTGTCTCCCCTCCTGTCAGTTTTCCTGTCTCCCCTCCTGTCAGTTCTCCTGTACCCCCTCCTGTCAGTTCTCCTGTCTCCTGTCCTGTCAGTTCTCCTGTTCCCCCTCCTGTCAGTTCTCCTGTTCCCCCTCCTGTCAGTTCTCCTGTCCCCCTCCTGTCAGTTCTCCTGTCCCCCCTCCTGTCAGTTCTCCTGTCTCCTGTCCTGTCAATTTTCCTGTTCCCCCTCCTGTCAGTTCTCATGTCCCCCCTCCTGTCAGTTCTCCTGTCTCCTGTCCTGTCAGTTCTCCTGTTCCCCCTCCTGTCAGTTCTCCTGTCTCCCCCTGTCAGTTCTCCTGTCTCCCCCTGTCAGTTCTCCTGTCCCCCTCCTGTCAGTTCTCCTGTCCCCCTCCTGTCAGTTCTCCTGTCCCCCTCCTGTCAGTTCTCCTGTACCCCCTCCTGCCAGTTCTCCTGTTCCCCCTCCTGTCAGTTCTCCTGTCTCCTGTCCTGTCAGTTCTCCTGTCCCCCTCCTGTCAGTTCTCCTGTCTCCTGTCCTGTCAGTTCTCCTGTCCCCCTCCTGTCAGTTCTCCTGTCTCCTGTCCTGTCAGTTCTCCTGTCCCCCTCCTGTCAGTTCTCCTGTCCCCCTCCTGTCAGTTCTCCTGTCTCCTGTCCTGTCAGTTCTCCTGTTCCCCCTCCTGTCAGTTCTCCTGTCTCCCGTCCTGTCAGTTCTCCTGTTCTCCCTCCTTTCAGTTCTCCTTCCCCCCTCCTGTCAGTTTTCCTGTCTCCCCTCCTGTCAGTTCTCCTGTTCCCCCTCCTGTCAGTTCTCCTGTTCCCACTCCTGTCAGTTCTCCTGTTCCCCCTCCTGTCAGTTTTCCTGTACCCCCTCCTGTCAGTTTTCCTGTCTCCCCTCCTGTCAGTTCTCCTGTCTCCCCTCCTGTCAGTTCTCCTGTCTCCCCTCCTGTCAGTTCTCCTGTCTCCCCTCCTGTCAGTTCTCCTGTTCCCCCTCCTGTCAGTTCTCCTGTTCCCCCTCCTGTCAGTTCTCCTGTCTCCCCCTGTCAGTTCTCCTGTCCCCCTCCTGTCAGTTCTCATGTCCCCCTCCTGTCAGTTATCCTGTACCCCTCCTGCCAGTTATCCTGTTCCCCCTCCTGTCAGTTCTCCTGTCCCCCTCCTGTCAGTTCTCCTGTCTCCTGTCCTTTCAGTTCTCCTGTCCCCCTCCTGTCAGTTCTCCTGTCTCCTGTCCTGTCAGTTCTCCTGTCCCCCTCCTGTCAGTTCTCCTGTCCCCCTCCTGTCAGTTCTCCTGTCTCCTGTCCTGTCAGTTCTCCTGTTCCCCCTCCTGTCAGTTCTCCTGTCCCCCTCCTGTCAGTTCTCCTGTCTCCTATCCTGTCAGTTCTCCTGTTCCCCCTCCTGTCAGTTCTCCTGTCTCCCCCTGTCAGTTCTCCTGTCCCCCTCCTGTCAGTTCTCATGTCCCCCTCCTGTCAGTTCTCCTGTTCCCCCTCCTGTCAGTTCTCCTGTCCCCCTCCTGTCAGTTCTCCTGTCCCCCTCCTGTCAGTTCTCCTGTCTCCTGTCCTGTCAATTTTCCTGTTCCCCCTCCTGTCAGTTCTCATGTCCCCCTCCTGTCAGTTCTCCTGTCTCCTGTCCTGTCAGTTCTCCTGTTCCCCCTCCTGTCAGTTCTCCTGTCTCCCCCTGTCAGTTCTCCTGTCCCCCTCCTGTCAGTTCTCCTGTCCCCCTCCTGTCAGTTCTCCTGTACCCCCTCCTGCCAGTTCTCCTGTTCCCCCTCCTGTCAGTTCTCCTGTCCCCCTCCTGTCAGTTCTCCTGTCTCCTGTCCTGTCAGTTCTCCTGTCCCCCTCCTGTCAGTTCTCCTGTCTCCTGTCCTGTCAGTTCTCCTGTCCCCCTCCTGTCAGTTCTCCTGTCTCCTGTCCTGTCAGTTCTCCTGTCCCCCTCCTGTCAGTTCTCCTGTCCCACCTCCTGTCAGTTCTCCTGTCTCCTGTCCTGTCAGTTCTCCTGTTCCCCCTCCTGTCAGTTCTCCTGTCTCCCGTCCTGTCAGTTCTCCTGTTCTCCCTCCTTTCAGTTCTCCTTCCCCCCTCCTGTCAGTTTTCCTGTCTCTCCTCCTGTCAGTTCTCCTGTTCCCCCTCCTGTCAGTTCTCCTGTTCCCACTCCTGTCAGTTCTCCTGTTCCCCCTCCTGTCAGTTCTCCTGTCTCCCCTCCTGTCAGTTCTCCTGTCTCCCCTCCTGTCAGTTTTCCTGTACCCCCTCCTGTCAGTTTTCCTGTCTCCCCTCCTGTCAGTTCTCCTGTCTCCCCTCCTGTCAGTTCTCCTGTCTCCCCTCCTGTCAGTTCTCCTGTCTCCCCTCCTGTCAGTTCTCCTGTTCCCCCTCCTGTCAGTTCTCCTGTTCCCCCTCCTGTCAGTTCTCCTGTCTCCCCCCTGTCAGTTCTCCTGTCCCCCTCCTGTCAGTTCTCATGTCCCCCCTCCTGTCAGTTATCCTGTACCCCTCCTGCCAGTTATCCTGTTCCCCCTCCTGTCAGTTCTCCTGTCCCCCCTCCTGTCAGTTCTCCTGTCTCCTGTCCTTTCAGTTCTCCTGTCCCCCCTCCTGTCAGTTCTCCTGTCTCCTGTCCTGTCAGTTCTCCTGTCCCCCTCCTGTCAGTTCTCCTGTCCCCCTCCTGTCAGTTCTCCTGTCTCCTGTCCTGTCAGTTCTCCTGTTCCCCCTCCTGTCAGTTCTCCTGTCCCCCCCTCCTGTCAGTTCTCCTGTCTCCTATCCTGTCAGTTCTCCTGTTCCCCCTCCTGTCAGTTCTCCTGTCTCCCGTCCTGTCAGTTCTCCTGTTCTCCCTCCTTTTAGTTCTCCTTCCCCCTCCTGTCAGTTTTCCTGTCTCCCCTCCTGTCAGTTCTCCTGTTCCCCCTCCTGTCAGTTCTCCTGTTCCCCCTCCTGTCAGTTCTCCTGTTCCCCCTCCTGTCAGTTCTCCTGTCTCCCCTCCTGTCAGTTTTCCTGTCTCCCCTCCTGTCAGTTCTCCTGTTCCCCCTCCTGTCAGTTCTCCTGTACCCCCTCCTGTCAGTTCTCCTGTCTCCTGTCCCCCCTCCTGTCACTGTCTGGATCAATATGGGATGGAACTGCTGCCGTCACTCTGTTCACTGGCCCAGCTTGACTGAGAGGACAGGGGGAGGAGGGCAGGGACGGACAATGGCCCTGTGCTGTGTGTGTGTGTGTGTTTGTTGGGGGGGGGGGGGGGTTTATGGGCAAATGTTTTATGAGACTGTGTTGACAACATCCTTCATAAATGAAAAGGTGTTTATGTCTGGGAGCATAAGTAGGAGATGAGGGCTTTGCGTTGTGGTCTCTGTGTTGGTGGTGTTTTAACTGAAGAAGCAGGAAGGGAGCAGAACTCAGGGGAATAAGAGACAGCTTGTCAGACCAAGAGCTCAACTACTGCTTCAACAAGCCCCACTTGACCCAGAATGTTAGCACAGAGGAGGAAAGGAACACACACACACACACACACAATACTACAGGAACATGGACACTACACCACAGTCTGGGTCAGTGTGCCCCCTGAAGAAGTAAAGTGTTCAATCTTCACAAGGTGGGGGTCAAAGAGGAAGATATGTTTTGGAGAAATCTCAAGAAAGACTCCATGGAAAATTGAGAGAGGGAGGAGGGAAAGAGAGACAGAGGGGAGGGAGGGAGGGATGTGACACATTTAGGTCATAGTGATGTAATGGCCACTCGTCTGTGAACAAGTGACAGAAACCACAGCGGGAGAGAGAGAGAGGGAAAGAGAGAGGGGGAGATGGAGAGAGAGGGGGAGGGAGAGAGGGGATAAGTGGACACAAGTTAATGACTCAAGGAATTGAGCAAGCAGAAAGTCTGAGGAAAGTAAGGACACAGAGAGAGGGGGGAGGGGTATTGACTGAGATGTGGATAGCCTGTGTGGTGCTGTGTGTGTGTCCTTGTATGTTTGTCTCTTAGATAAATGGGTTCCAAAAGGGTTCTTCGGCTGTCCCCATAGGAGAACCCTTTTTGTTTCCAGGGAGAACCCTTTTTGGTTCCAAGTAGAACCCTCTGTGGAAAGGGTCCTACATGGAACACTAAAGGGTTCTACCTGGAACCAAAGGGCTCTACTGGCAACCAAACAGGATTCTTCAAAGGGTTCTCCTATGGGGATAGCCAAATAACCATTTTGGAACCCGTTTATCTAAGTGTGTGTGTGTGTGTGTGTGTGTGTGTGTGTGTGTGTGTGTGTGTGTGCGTGTGTGCGTGTGTGCGCGTGTGCGCGTGTGTGTGTGGACAGTTGAAGGTTAAGGTCCAGTAGTTCTCTGTGGGGCTATCTGCTACACTTCTCCTCCACAGGCCAGACCAGGGCTGGTCAGGGGCCTCCCAGTCCCAAGCTAGCTAACAGATTCATTAAGACTGGTGCTCACAACCAAGTCAAGTGCAAAATGTCTTCATGCTCTAATGGTTTACACCTGGGCTCTCCCCACCACTCACACAGTTGGTCCCACTTTGATACTGAGAAATAACCACTCCAACGCCACTCTGTGGCTCAGTGGTTTGGCCTTCCAGATGGGGCTAAACAGATCAGAAGGACTGGGAGCCCCACCCACACAGGGATTTTTGTGTTCTAATTATTCTGTGATTATGTTTAGTTGATCAGGTCACTGACTAATGATGTGGATGTGACATCATGGCATTGTTGTCCCTGTTTGGTCGTTTGGATGAAAAAAATGATAGCTGAGATGGTTGCTGAGCCATGTTGCTGTGGTCGCTGAGGGTTTTTATTCTACATTGACTCTGAGGCTCCGGTATACATATCTGTGTAGACACCAAGAACTCAGTTGTACAGCTCTTAAGGGGGTTCCAGGCACATTCAAGATCGGAACTGATGAATGATATATTCGTTCAGCAAACGCTGTAATCCAAATGGACTTGCAGTTCAGCTATTCATTAGTAGTGACCTGTGCTGGAATTAAACCCACAACCGCTTGGTGTTACAAACACCATCCACGCTCTAACCAGCTCAGCCACCAGAACCACTAACTCCTCTCAGATCCTCTAGTGATGACAGGGAACAGAGCAGGAGACAAGCAGCGCTCTGTGCTCTCCTAAGCAGAAGAGTTCCCTTAACAATGATGATATATATTCCTTAAGACAGTTCCCTTAACAATGATGATATATATTCCTTAAGACAGTTCCCTTAACAATGATGATATATATATATATTCCTTAAGACAGTTCCCTTAACAATGATGATATATATTCCTTAAGACAGTTCCCTTAACAATGATGATATATAATCCTTAAGACAGTTCCCTTAACAATGATGATATATATTCCTTAAGACAGTTCCCATAACAATGATGATATATACAGTGGGGCAAAAAAAGTATTTAGTCAGCCACCAATTGTGCATGTTCTCCCACTTAAAAAGATGAGAGAGGCCTGTAATTTTCATCATAGGTACACTTCAACTTATAATTTTATACCTGTTTCCTCCAGCATCTTCACAAGGTCCTTTGCTGTTGCTCTGGGATTGATTTGCACTTTTCGCACCAAAGTACTTTCATATCTAGGAGACAGAACACGTCTCCTTCCTGAGTGGTATGACGACTGCATGGTCCCATGGTGTTTATACTTGCATACTATTGTTTGTACAGAGGAACGTGGTACCTTCAGGCGTTTGGAAATTGCTCCCAAGGATGAACCAGACTTGTGGAGGTCTACAATTTTTTATCTGTGGTCTTGGCTGATTTCTTTTGATTTTCCCATGATGTCAGGCAAAGAGGCACTGAGTTTGAAGGTAGGCCTTGAAATACATCCACAGGTACACCTCCAATTGACTCAAATTATGTTATCAGAAACTTCTAAAGCCATTACATAATTTTCTGGAATTCTCCAAGCTGTTAAAGGCACAGTCAACCTAATGTATGTAAACTTCTGACCCACTGGAATTGTGGTTCCATGTAACACCTTTTCCACGGAGGGTTCTATATGGAACCCAATAGGGTTCTACCTGGAACCAAAATGGCTTATCCTATGGGTACAGCCGAAGAAACCTTTTGGAACCCTTTCTTCTAAGAGTGTACCTTATCTGTTTGGCGTTATGTTATATCTATTTTTCCCTTTTTAAATGTATTCTTTATTTAACTAGTCAAGTCAGTTAAGAAAAAATATTATATTAAAATATTACTACCCCGGTCAAACCCGGACGACACTGGACCAATTGTGCGCCACCCAATCAGCCTTGAATCGAACCAGGGTCTGGTCTGTAGTGATGACTCTAACACTGAGATACAGTACATTAGACCGCTGCACCACTCGGGAGCCCAATATGTCTAGGAAATATCTTTCTCCAGGTCATGTAACCTCATGTTGATATTATGACAGTAAGTACTGGAGCTGATATGAGCTGGATAAGGCATGAGGTGTTTTTATATGAGACTGAGTGATACCAGGGCAGGGCTGAAAGGGACATGGAGCAGATTAGAACATTGTATTACCATTCAATATGCATTTCCTGGACAAACGTTGCTAACTACAGAATGTCACAGACAGTGGAGAAATGGAGAGAGACGGGAGAGAGGATAGAGATAGACAGAAGGGAGAGAGGGAGGAGAGGATAGAAAGACAGAAGGGAGAGAGGGAGGAGAGGATAGAGATAGACAGAAGGGAGAGAGGGAGGAGAGGATAGAGATAGACAGAAGGGAGAGAGGGAGAAGAGGATAGAGATAGACAGAAGGGAGAGAGGGAGGAGAGGATAGAGATAGACAGAAGGGAGAGAGGGAGGAGAGGATAGAGATAGACAGAAGGGAGAGAGGGAGGAGAGGATAGAAAGACAGAAGGGAGAGAGGGAGGAGAGGATAGAGATAGACAGAAGGGAGAGAGGGAGGAGAGGATAGGAAGACATAAGGGAGAGAGGGAGGAGAGGATAGAAAGACAGAAGGGAACAAGATATTTGCTCATGGAACCATGTGTATTCATGTCTCCTGTGTGTAGCTGCATCTGCGCTCTGACGTGTGTGTGTGTGTGTGTGTGTGTGTGTGTGTGTGTGTGTGTGTGTCAGATTTGAATGCTGGGAGCAAGAGAGAATGAGCACGTAAGAGAGAGAGAGAGAGAAGGAGAAATTGGGTCAGTGATCTAAATACCAAGTACTATGTCAACGGCAAATGATTCACTTCACTGCCAACCATCCATCCATCTTGCTCTCTCTCTCCCTTTGTTTCTGCTTATTATTATCTTTTGGTTGTTTACGATCTCGATCCTTCTCTCTTTTTTTCTTGTGTCCTTCTCTTTTTCTCTGCCATCATTTCAGTCCCATCCCATTCTCCTTTCTACATTCTCTCTCTCTCTCTCTCTCTCTCTCTCTCTCTCTTTCTCTCTCTCTCTCTCTCTCTCTCTCTCTCTCTTTCTCTCTTTCTCTCCCGGTCAGTGTTCATGCATTGCAGTGTCCACTGCTGTTTGTTAATGTGTGTTTATTATTAACTCATTCTCCTCACCCATCCTCTATAACTTCAGTGCCTACCTCTCTCTCCCTCCCTGTTGCTCACTCTCCCTTCCTTCCTCCTTCCCTCGGTATAGTGAGTGGTAATGTAAAGACATGCGGGCCTCCTCCTTCCCTCGGTATAGTGAGTGGTAATGTAAAGACATGCGGGCCTCCTCCTTCCCTCAGTATAGTGAGTGGTAATGTAAAGACATGCGGGCCTCCTCCTTCCCTCAGTATAGTGAGTGGTAATGTAAAGACATGCGGGCCTCCTCCTTCCCTCAGTATAGTGAGTGGTAATGTAAAGACATGCGGGCCTCCTCCTTCCCTCAGTATAGTGAGTGGTAATGTAAAGACATGCGGGCCTCCTCCTTCCCTCAGTATAGTGAGTGGTAATGTAAAGACATGCGGGCCTCCTCCTTCCCTCAGTATAGTGAGTGGTAATGTAAAGACATGCGGGCCTCCTCCATCCCTCAGTATAGTGAGTAGTAATGTAAAGACATGCGGGCCTCCTCCTTCCCTCAGTATAGTGAGTGGTAATGTAAAGACATGCGGGCCTCCTCCATCCCTCAGTATAGTGAGTAGTAATGTAAAGACATGCGGGCCTCCTCCTTCCCTCAGTATAGAGAGTGGTAATGTAAAGACATGCGGGCTTCCTCCTTCCCTCAGTATAGAGAGTGGTAATGTAAAGACATGTGGGCCTCCTCCTTCCCTCAGTATAGTGAGTGGTAATGTAAAGACAGGCGGGCCTCCTCCTTCCCTCAGTATAGAGAGTGGTAATGTAAAGACATGTGGGCCTCCTCCTTCCCTCAGTATAGTGAGTGGTAATGTAAAGACATGCGGGTCTCCAGTTCATAATATACAGTGCCTTGCGAAAGTATTCGGCCCCCTTGAACTTTGCGACCTTTTGCCACATTTCAGACTTCAAACATAAAGATATAAAACTGTGTTTTTTTGTGAAGAATCAACAACAAGTGGGACACAATCATGAAGTGGAACGACATTTATTGGATATTTCAAACTTTTTTAACAAATCAAAAACTGAAAAATTGGGCGTGCAAAATTATTCAGCCCCTTTACTTTCAGTGCAGCAAACTCTCTCCAGAAGTTCAGTGAGGATCTCTGAATGATCCAATGTTGACCTAAATGACTAATGATGATAAATACAATCCACGTGTGTGTAATCAAGTCTCCGTATAAATGCACCTGCACTGTGATAGTCTCAGAGGCCCGTTAAAAGCGCAGAGAGCATCATGAAGAACAAGGAACACACCAGGCAGGTCCGAGATACTGTTATGAAGAAGTTTAAAGCCGGATTTGGATACAAAAAGATTTCCCAAGCTTTAAACATCCCAAGGAGCACTGTGCAAGCGATAATATTGAAATGGAAGGAGTATCAGACCACTGCAAATCTACCAAGACCTGGCCGTCCCTCTAAACTTTCAGCTCATACAAGGAGAAGATTGATCAGAGATGCAGCCAAGAGGCCCATGATCACTCTGGATGAACTGCAGAGATCTACAGCTGAGGTGGGAGACTCTGTCCATAGGACAACAATCAGTCGTATATTGCACAAATCTGGCCTTTATTGAAGAGTGGCAAGAAGAAAGCCATTTCTTAAAGATATCCATAAAAAGTGTTGTTTAAAGTTTGCCACAAGCCACCTGGGAGACACACCAAACATGTGGAAGAAGGTGCTCTGGTCAGATGAAACCAAAATTGAACTTTTTGGCAACAATGCAAAACGTTATGTTTGGCGTAAAAGCAACACAGCTCATCACACTGAACACACCATCCCCACTGTCAAACATGGTGGTGGCAGCATCATGGTTTGGGCCTGCTTTTCTTCATCAGGGACAGGGAAGATGGTTAAAATTGATGGGAAGATGGATGGAGCCAAATACAGGACCATTCTGGAAGAAAACCTGATGGAGTCTGCAAAAGACCTGAGACTGGGACGGAGATTTGTCTTCCAACAAGACAATGATCCAAAACATAAAGCAAAATCTACAATGGAATGGTTCAAAAATAAACATATCCAGGTGTTAGAATGGCCAAGTCAAAGTCCAGACCTGAATCCAATCGAGAATCTGTGGAAAGAACTGAAAACTGCTGTTCACAAATGCTCTCCATCCAACCTCACTGAGCTCGAGCTGTTTTGCAAGGAGGAATGGGAAAAAATTTCAGTCTCTCGATGTGCAAAACTGATAGAGACATACCCCAAGCAACTTACAGCTGTAATCGCAGCAAAAGGTGGCGCTACAAAGTATTAACTTAAGGGGGCTGAATAATTTTGCACGCCCAATTTTTCAGTTTTTTGATTTGTTAAAAAAGTTTGAAATATCCAATAAATGTCGTTCCACTTCATGATTGTGTCCCAGTTGTTGTTGATTCTTCACAAAAAAATACAGTTTTATATCTTTATGTTTGAAGCCTGAAATGTGGCAAAAGGTCGCAAAGTTCAAGGGGGCCGAATACTTTCGCAAGGCACTGTACATAAGCCATATTAACCGTCCATTGTGTGGAAACAGGGAGGGTGGAGGGAGGGAGGGAGGGAGGGAGAGTTGGATGCAGACAGAGGAAGGGGCAGAGGGCAGGAGAGGGAGCAGTAATAGAAGCTGTGTGATTGGCTGAGAGGGGTGGAGGGGAGGGCAAATAGAACGTGGGGGTTATTGTTGGCAATAGAAACAGCGGGGGAAGTTTTGTAGTGAAGTCGTGTTCCGTGTCACAGCCCTATAGAACACATCTGGTAATGTGTGCCAGAGACATGAAAGATGGATGGAACAATTCCCTTTTCTCTCCACTCCTCTACCAGTACTTCTTCTCTCTCTCTCTTTCTCTCTTTCTGTGTCTCACATTCCACCCTCTTTTCTCACTATAACTACCCCACCTTCCTCATCATCTCTCCATCTCTCTAACGGACTCAATCATCCTCTCTCTCTTTCTGATTCCCTCTCCTCCACTCTCACTCCATCCCTCCCCATCTTCTCTCTCTTTCTAACACCTCTCTTCTCTCCTCCAGTCTCACTCCATCCCTCCCCACCTTCTCTCTTTCTAACACCTCTCCTCTCTCCTCCACTCTCACTCCATCCCTCCCCATCTTCTCTCTCTTTCTAACACCTCTCCTCTCTCCTCCAGTCTCACTCCATCCCTCCCCACCTTCTCTCTTTCTAACACCTCTCCTCTCTCCTCCACTCTCACTCCATCCCTCCCCACCTTCTCTCTTTCTAAGGGGAGGAGAGAGGAGCAGAGTGGAGGTGGGGAGGGATGGAGTGAGAGTGGAGGAGAGAGGAGAGGTGTTAGAAAGAGAGAGAAGATGGGGAGGAATGGAGTAAGCGGATAGTGTTCCCTCTGTCAGGAGGAGTGAGGAGGATTGAGGTTTCTCACTCCCCCTCTTTCCTCCTCTCTGCTCCTCTTACCTCCTCTTTCATCCTCTCCTCCTCCCTCTTCCTCTCTGCTCCTCTCTCCTCCTCTCTGCTCCTCTCACCTCCTCTCTGCTCCTCTCTCCTCCTCTCTCCTCCTCCTCTTTCCTCTTCTCTACTCCTATTCCCTCCTCTTTGCTCCTCTCTCCTCCTCTCTGCTCCTCTCCCCTCCTCTCTCTTCCTCTCTGCTCATCTCTCCTCCTTTCTCCTCCTCTCTGCTCCTCTCTGCTCCTCTCTCCTCCCTCCTCCTCTTTCCTCTTCTCGCCTCCTCTCTGCTCCTCTCTGCTCATCTCTCTTCCTTTCTCCTCCTCTCTGCTCCTCTCTCCTCCTCTCTCCTCTGCCCTCTGTCTTTCCTCTTTTCCACTACCAAATTCTCTCGCTCTCCCTCTTTGTCCTTTTTTCTCCCTCTCTCTTTCTCATCTTTCATTCCGTCTCTCTTTCTCACTCTCTCTCCCTCTTTCTCCCTCTCTCTCTCTCCCTCTCTCTCTCCTTCTCCCTCTCTCTATCTTCCCACCCGTCTCCGACTTCACGCCTGTGTCTGAGAGTAGATCTATGCTCTTCCAGACAAGTGAGAACACAGGAAGCCTTTTATCTGTTTAAACATCTCCCCTGTCTCTCTACGTCTCCTCTATTCCCTCTCTCTATTTTACTGTCTCCCTGTACACATGCATTCTCTCAAACACACCCACCCACAGACGCACGCACACACGCACGCGCACACTCACACACACCTCTTGTCAACCTTTGGAGGTGGTACATGCTGGTGAAAAGGTTATCTAAATAGGGTCAGAGGACGTAAGAGGTGTTCACCGCAGCAGAGCACTCAGACCACCATGTCTGTCACACACGCACACAATGACAGATACACACACAAACACAATGACAGATACACACACAAACACGCACACAATGACAGCTACACACACACACAATGACAGCTACACACACACACACACACACACAATGACAGATACACACACACACGCACACGCACACAATGACAGATACACACACACACACAATGACAGATACACACACACAATGACAGATACACACACACAATGACAGCTACACACACACACACAATGACAGATACACACACACTCATTCACAATGACAGATACACACACACGCACACAATGAAAGCTACACACACACACACACAATGACAGATACACACACACACACACACACACGCACAATGACATATACACACACACACACGCACACACACAATGACAGATACACACACACAATGACAGCTACACACACACACACACACACACACACACAATGACAGATACACACACACACAATGAAAGCTACACACACACACACACACACACACACAATGACAGATAAACACACACACACACGCACAATGACAGATACACACACACAATGACACACACACACACACACACGACAGATACTCAAACACACACAATGACAGATACACACACACACACATACACACACACACACACAATGACAGATACTCACACACACACACACAATGACAGACACACACACACACAATGACAGACACACACACACACAATGACAGACACACACACACACACACACACACACACACACAATGACAGATACATACACACACAATGACAGATACACACACACACACACACAATGACAGATACACACACACACACACACACACACAATGACAGATACACACACACAATGACAGATACACACACACACACACACACACAATGACAGATACACACACATACACGCACAATGACATATACACACAATGACAGATACACACACACAATGACAGATACACACAATGACAGATACACACACACAATGACAGATACACACACACACACACACACACACACACAATGACAGATACACACACACACACTCTCTCGTTATCTCGTTCTGTGCCTGTCTCATAAACCCCAGTAGTTATCACCTAACATAATGAACATTTTTTAGTACAGTCTCATATAACTGATAACACACACTCTCTCTCTCTCTGTCTCTCTCTCTCTCTCTCTCTCTCTGTCTCTCTCTGTCTCTGTCTCTCTCTCTGTCTCTCTCTGTCTCTCTCTCTCTCTGTCTCTCTCTCTGTCTCTCTCTCTGTCTCTCTCTCTGTCTCTCTCTCTGTCTCTGTCTCTCTCTCTGTCTCTGTCTCTCTCTGTCTCTGTCTCTGTCTCTCTCTCTCTGTCTCTGTCTCTGTCTCTCTCTCTCTGTCTCTCTCTCTCTGTCTCTCTCTCTCTGTCTCTCTCTCTCTGTCTCTCTCTGTCTCTCTCTCTGTCTCTCTCCGTCTCTCTCTCTCTCTCTCTGTCTCTCTCTGTCTCTCTCTCTCTGTCTCTGTCTCTGTCTCTCTCTCTCTGTCTCTCTCTGTCTCTCTCTCTGTCTCTCTCTGTCTCTCTCTCTGTCTCTGTCTCTCTCTGTCTCTGTCTCTCTCTCTGTCTCTGTCTCTCTCTCTCTGTCTCTCTGTGTCTCTGTCTCTCTCTCTCTGTCTCTCTCTCTCTGTCTCTCTCTCTCTGTCTCTCTCTCTGTCTCTCTCTCAGACTCTGTCTCTACACACAGACTAAATCAGAACCGTAGAGACACTCAGGGCCTGCCTAGGAGTGACATGTCGGTCACTCCTAGGCAGAATCTCAGTATAGCTACAGTATAAGGCAGAATCTCTCACTGCATTACAGTACGTTCAGAGAGAGCTACAGTATAGGCAGAATCTCTCACTGCAGTACAGTACGTTCAGAGAGAGCTACAGTATAGGCAGAATCTCTCACTGCATTACAGTACGTTCAGAGAGAGCTACAGGCAGCTAGTAGGCTGCTATAGGCAGCTAGTACAGTAAGTACATTCTTCTCTATGATCATGTGTGAACTAGAGTTGATGAGTGCTGTTTTAATGTGTTGATCCTGGCACTAGTACCGACCCAAAGACGCCTCTATCTCTCTCTCTCACTTTCTCCCTCCATCTCTCTCTCTCTGCAGAATGTCCAGTGGGGTACTTTAAGTCGGTGTTGGGTTCGGTTCCGTGTTCAGTGTGTCCGTCTAACAGCAGAACCAGTCAGGAGGGATCACGTGTGTGTGAGTGTCGCAGCGGCTTCTACAGAGCACCCGCCGACGTCAACTCCTCCGCCTGCACAAGTGAGCTGTGTGTGTGTGTGTGTGTGTGTGTGTGTGTGTGTGTGTGTGTGTGTGTGTGTGTGTGTGTGAATCAGATTAGCTACATGCACTAGCAGCATTGTGAACAAATAGATTTGTCTGATTGAAAAGCTTTCACCTTTCTTGAGATGATGTAACATATATATTGAGTCATTTAGCCGATGCTTTTACCCAGAGATAAGTATCTACTTCAGCACATATAATATGCACAGTGCTTTCAGAAAGTATTCACACCCCCTGACTTATTCCACATTTTGTTGTGTTACAGCCTGAATTCAAAATGGATTCAATAGATTTTTTTCTCTCACCCATCTATACACAGTACCCCATAATGACAAAAATAATTTTTGTAAATATATTGAAAATGAAATACAGAAATATCTCATTTACATAAGTATTCGAACCTCTGAGTCAATGCATGTTAGGAACACATTTGGCAGCGATTACAGCTGAGTCTTTGCACACCGGGATTGTACAATATTTGCACATTATTATTATTCTACTAGCGCTGTCAAGTTGGTTGTTGATCATTGCTAGACAGACATTTTCAAGTCTTGCCATAGATTTTCAAGCCGATTTAAGTCAAAAATGTAACTAGGTCACTCAGGAACATTCACTGTGTTCTTGGTAAGCAACTCCAGTGTTAGAAACACCTTCCTAATATTGAGTTGAACCCCCCTTTGCCCTCAGAACAGCCTCAATTCGTCAGGGCATGGACTCTACAAGGTGTCGAAAGCGTTCCACAGGGATGCTGGCCCATGTTGACTCAAATGCTTCCCACAATTGTCATGTTGGCTGGATATTATTGGGTGGTGGACCATTGTTGGTACACACGGGAAACTGTTAAAGTGTGGAAAAACCCAGCAGCGTTGCAGTTCTTGAAAATGTCTTGCCCATTCACCCTCTGAATGGTACACATACACAATCCATGCATCAATTGTCTCAAGACTTAAAAATCCTTCTTTACACTGATTGAAGTGGATTTATTAACAAGTGACATCAGTGATGTGTTGTGTTGGATTTGCCCCAAACATAACACTTTGTATTCAGGACATAAAGTTGTTTTTTGTTGCAGTATTACTTTAGTGCCTTGTAGCTAACAGGATGCGTGTTTTACAGTATTACTTTAGTGCCTTGTTGCTAACAGGATGCGTGTTTTACAGTATTACTTTAGTGCCTTGTTGCTAACAGGATGCGTGTTTTACAGTATTACTTTAGTGCCTTGTTGCTAACAGGGTGCGTGTTTTACAGTATTACTTTAGTGCCTTGTTGCAAACAGGATGCGTGTTTTACAGTATTACTTTAGTGCCTTGTTGTTAACAGGATGCGTGTTTTACAGTATTACTTTAGTGCCTTGTTGCTAACAGGATGTGTGTTTTACAGTATTACTTTAGTGCCTTGTTGCTAACAGGATGCGTGTTTTACAGTATTACTTTAGTGCCTTGTTGCAAACAGGATGCATGTTTTACAGTATTACTTTAGTGCCTTGTTGCTAACAGGATGCGTGTTTTACAGTATTACTTTAGTGCCTTGTTGCAAACAGGATGCGTGTTTTACAGTATTACTTTAGTGCCTTGTTGCAAACAGGATGCATGTTTTACAGTATTACTTTAGTGCCTTGTTGCTAACAGGATGCGTGTTTTACAGTATTACTTTAGTGCCTTGTTGCTAACAGGATGCGTGTTTTACAGTATTACTTTAGTGCCTTGTTGCAAACAGGATGCGTGTTTTACAGTATTACTTTAGTGCCTTGTTGCAAACAGGATGCATGTTTTACAGTATTACTTTAGTGCCTTGTTGCTAACAGGATGCGTGTTTTACAGTATTACTTTAGTGCCTTGTTGCAAACAGGATGCGTGTTTTACAGTATTACTTTAGTGCCTTGTTGCAAACAGGATGCGTGTTTTACAGTATTACTTTAGCGCCTTATAGCAAACAGGATGCGTGTTTTGGAGTATTTTGTATTCTGTACAGGTTTCCTTCTTTTCACTCTGTCATTTAGATTAGTATTGTGGAGTAACTACAATGTTGTTGATCCATCCTCAGTTCTCCTATCCCAGCCATTCAACTCTGTATCTGTTGTAAAGTCACCATTGGCCTCATGGTAAAAATCCCTGAGTGGTTTCTTTCTTCTCTGGCAGCTGAGTTAGGGAAGGACGCCTGCATTTTGGAATTGTAATTAATAACTTCACAATGCTCAAAGGAATATTCAATGTCTGCTTTTTTATTTTTACCCATCTACCAATAGGTGCCCTTCTTTGTGAGTCATTGGAAACCCTCCCTGGTCTTTGTGGTTAAATCTGTGTTTGATAGGCGCTCTCTTTTGATGACTTCTGTAACCGTAATAGCCTTGGTTTCATGCATGTTAACATTAGAAGCCTCCTCCCTAAGTTTGTTCTTTTCACTGCTTTAGCACACTCTGCCAACCCGGATGTTCTAGCTGTGTCTGAATCCTGGCTTAGGAAGACCACCAAAAATTCAGAAATTTTAATTCCAAACTACAACATTTTCAGACAAGATAGAACTGCCAAAGGGGGCGGTGTTGCAATCTACTGCAAAGATAGCCTGCAGAGTTCTGTCCTACTATCCAGGTCTGTACCCAAACAATTTGAACTTCTACTTTTAAAAATCCACCTCTCTAAAAACAAGTCTCTCACCGTTGCCGCCTGCTATAGACCACCCTCTGCTCCCAGCTGTGCTCTGGACACCATATGTGAACTGATTGCCCCCCATCTATCTTCAGAGCTCGTGCTGCTAGGCGACCTAAACTGGAACATGCTTAACACCCCAGCCATCCTACAATCTAAACTTGATGCCCTCAATCTCACACAAATTATCAATGAACCTACCAGGTACCCCCAAAGCCTTAAACACGGGCACCCTCATAGATATCATCCTAACCAACTTCCCCTCTAAATACACCTCTGCTGTCTTCAACCAAGATCTCAGCGATCACTGCCTCATTGCCTGCATCCGTAATGGGTCAGCGGTCAAACGACCTCCACTCATCACTGTAAAACGCTCCCTGAAACACTTCAGCGAGCAGGCCTTTCTAATCGACCTGGCCGGGGTGTCCTGGAAGGATATTGATCTCATCCCGTCAGTAGAGGATGCCTGGATATTTTTTTAAATGCCTTCCTAACAATCTTAAATAAACATGCCCCATTCAAGAAAATTAGAACCAGGAACAGATATAGCCCTTGGTTCTCCCCAGACCTGACTGCCCTTAACCAACACAAAAACATCCTATGGCGTTCTGCATTAGCATCGAACAGCCCCGTGATATGCAGCTGTTCAGGGAAGCTAGAAACCGTTATACACAGGCAGTTAGAAAAGCCAAGGCTAGCTTTTTCAAGCAGAAATTTGCTTCCTGCAACACTAACTCTAAAAAGTTCTGGGACACTGTAAAGTCCATGGAGAATAAGAACACCTCCTCCCAGCTGCCCACTGCACTGAAGATATGAAACACTGTCACCACTGATAAATCCACCATAATTGAGAATTTCAATAAGCATTTTTCTACGGCTGGCCATGCTTTCCACCTGGCAACTCCTACCCCGGTCAACAGCACTGCACCCCCAACAGCAACTCGCCCAAGCCTTCCCCATTTCTCCTTCTCCCAAATCCATTCAGCTGAAGTTCTGAAAGAGCTGAAAAATCTGGACCCCTACAAATCAGCCGGGCTAGACAATCTGGACCCTTTCTTTCTAAAATTATCTGCCGAAATTGTTGCCACCCCTATTACTAGCCTGTTCAACCTCTCTTTCGTGTCATCTGAGATTCCCAAAGATTGGAAAGCAGCTGCGGTCATCCCCCTCTTCAAAGGGGGACACTCTTGACCCAAACTGCTACAGACCTATATCTATCCTACCATGCCTTTCTAAGGTCTTCGAAAGCCAAGTCAACAAACAGATTACCGACCATTTCGAATCTCACCATACCTTCTCTGCTATGCAATCTGGTTTCAGAGCTGGTCATGGGTGCACCTCAGCCACGCTCAAGGTCCTAAACGATATCTTAACCGCCATCGATAAGAAACATTACTGTGCAGCCGTATTCATTGATCTGGCCAAGGCTTTCGACTCTGTCAACCACCACATCCTCATCGGCAGACTCGACAGCCTTGGTTTCTCAAATGATTGCCTCGCCTGGTTCACCAACTACTTCTCTGATAGAGTTCAGTGTGTCAAATCAGAGGGTCTGCTGTCCGGACCTCTGGCAGTCTCTATGGGGGTGCCACAGGGTTCAATTCTTGGACCGACTCTCTTCTCTGTATACATCAATGAGGTCGCTCTTGCTGCTGGTGAGTCTCTGATCCACCTCTACGCAGACGACACCATTCTGTATACTTCCGGCCCTTCTTTGGACACTGTGTTAACAACCCTCCAGGCAAGCTTCAATGCCATACAACTCTCCTTCCGTGGCCTCCAATTGCTCTTAAATACAAGTAAAACTAAATGCATGCTCTTCGACCGATCGCTACCTGCACCTACCCGCCTGTCCAACATCACTACTCTGGACGGCTCTGACTTAGAATACGTGGACAACTACATATACTTAGGTGTCTGGTTAGACTGTAAACTCTCCTTCCAGACCCATATCAAACATCTCCAATCCAAAGTTAAATCTAGAATTGGCTTCCTATTTCGCAACAAAGCATCCTTCACTCATGCTGCCAAACATACCCTTGTAAAATTGACCATCCTACCAATCCTCGACTTTGGCGATGTCATTTACAAAATAGCCTCCAATACCCTACTCAACAAATTGGATGCAGTCTATCACAGTGCTATCCGTTTTGTCACCAAAGCCCCATATACTACCCACCATTGCGACCTGTACGCTCTCGTTGGCTGGCCCTCGCTTCATACTCGTCGCCAAACCCACTGGCTCCATGTCATCTACAAGACCCTGCTAGGTAAAGTCCCCCTTATCTCAGCTCGCTGGTCACCATAGCATCTCCCACCTGTAGCACACGCTCCAGCAGGTATATCTCTCTAGTCACCCCCAAAACCAATTCTTTCTTTGGCCGCCTCTCCTTCCAGTTCTCTGCTGCCAATGACTGGAACGAACTACAAAAATCTCTTAAATTGGAAACACTTATCTCCCTCACTAGCTTTAAGCACCAACTGTCAGAGCATCTTACAGATTACTGCACCTGTACATAGCCCACCTATAATTTAGCCCAAACAACTACCTCTTTTCCAACTGTATTTAATTTATTTATTTATTTTGCTCCTTTGCACCCCATTATTTTTATTTCTACTTTGCACATTCTTCCATTGCAATACTACCATTCCAGTGTTTAACTTGCTATATTGTATTTACTTTGCCACCATGGCCTTTTTTGCCTTTACCTCCCTTCTCACCTAATTTGCTCACATTGTATATAGACTTGTTTTTTTGTTTTGATTTTTTTACTGTATTATTGACTGTATGTTTGTTTTACTCCATGTGTAACTCTGTGTCGTTGTATGTGTCGAACTGCTTTGCTTTATCTTGGCCAGGTCGCAATTGTAAATGAGAACTTGTTCTCAACTTGCTTACCTGGTTAAATAAAGGTGAAATGAAAAAAATTATAATAATAAAAAATACTCACTGCTCAACTGATGGACCTTACAGATAATTGTATGTGTGGGGTACAGTGATGAGGTAGTCATTTAGAAACCATGATAATCACTATTATTGCTCACAGAGTCCATGCAACTTATTTAGGCTTGGGGTTGAATATTTATTGACTCAAGACATTCAGCTTTTCATTTTGTATTAATTTGTAAAAATGTCTCAAATCATAATTTAACTTTGACATTATGGGCTATTGTGTATGACTCAATTGTATCTATTTTAAATTATTGCTGAAACACAACAACATGTGGAAAAGGTCAAGGGGTGAACTTTCTGAAGGCCTTTTCTTTCCTTCTCTATTTCTCCCTCCCTTACTCTCTCTCCTTCCTTCCCTCTTTCTCCCTCCCTTACTCTCTCTCCTTCCTTCCCTCTTTCTCCCTCCCTTACTCTCTCTCCTTCCTTCCCTCTTTCTCCCTCCCTTACTCTCTCCTTCCTTCCCTCTTTCTCCCTCCCTTACTCTCTCTCCTTCCTTCCCTCTTTCTCCCTCCCTTACTCTCTCTCCTTCCTTCCCTCTTTCTCCCTCCCTTACTCTCTCTCCTTCCTTCCCTCTTTCTCCCTCCCTTACTCTCTCTCCTTCCTTCCCTCTTTCTCCCTCCCTTACTCTCTCTCCTTCCTTCCCTCTTTCTCCCTCCCTTACTCTCTCTCCTTCCTTCCCTCTTTCTCCCTCCCTCACTCTCTCTCCTTCCTTCCCTCTTTCTCCATCCCTTACTCTCTCTCCTTCCTTCCCTTCTTATCCATCTCTCGCTTCCTCTCTTCCTAGATTACATTTAAATGATTAGATTATTGTTCACTAACATATATTGTGCCTTACTTTCTAAGCCCCATTTGTCTCCCCAGTCCCCATCCCTCTCTCTCTGTCTCTCTCTGACATCACTCATTCTCTCTATCTGTCCCTGAGCCATGATCATGTGACAACTGGAGTTGATGAATGCTGTTTTAATGTGTTGATGCTGGCTGTTGGCACTAGTACTGACCCAAAGAGGTTCAAAATGTTTCATCTCTCACTCCACCCCCCCACCCCCCTCTCTCTCTCTTTTCCCCCCCCAGGCTCTCCCTCTGCTCCGACCTCTGTCTCCTGGGAGTATGAGAGTAGTGATGGTGGGGTGTCTCTGCGCTGGCGCCCTCCAGTGGACATGGGTGGTCGTAGCGAGGTGTGGTATGGGGTGGTGTGTAGGATCTGTCCCTCTGCCACCTTCACCGCCCCGGGGGCGTGCTCCTGGTGTGGAGAGGCAGTCACCTTCACCCCATCCCAGACTGGCATCAAGCAGACCAAGGTCACCCTCAACAACCTGCTCACCAGAGTCACCTACCTTATACAGGTATGACTACAACTCCCATGAGCACTAGATTTACATACCTCTTACAGGTAGGACTATAACTCCCATGAGTATTAGAGTTAACTATCTCATACAGGTAGAACTAAAACTTCCCTGATCCCTATCCCCTATAGACACTACATTTCCCATCACCTACCTCATACAGGTATAAAACTTGTGCAATAGAGTCACCTACCTCATATAGATACTGGATTAAATATACATCCACTTAGTTAACCTAACCTTGTCTTATGTTTTCCTGCTGTTGATTGACAGGTGCAAGCAGTTAATGATGTCTCAGCTCTGAGTCCTTTCCCACCTCAATTCACCAGCATCAATTTCACTACTAGCCAATCAGGTGAGAGCATGAGTCAGGCTTAAAGGGCCCTTCTGACACTTTTCATCTCCAGCACCAAACCAGTGTCTACATACGTGAAAACAGCGTTTCTATGATCTGTGGTTAAAAGGCTTCTCATTAACATCACACTGTAGGATTAAAAGTAATTTTCAAATCCTGCAAGAAGTTTCTCGTGTTGCTCCCCATGTCACTGTGAATTTCATAGTGTTTGAAAATCACTTTATATGTTGTAACTTACTTGTGTGTACTTCATGTCTGTCAGTCTACATCAGTTTCTTTGAGTATGGGTTTCTATCTCTCCCTCTTTTCTGCTCTCCATCTTTTCCGGTCCTGCTCTCTGGGCTCGATATCCTGTCAGCTCACATTATGCTCAGAAGAGAGATATAGAGAGGGATGGAGAGAGAGGGAGAGAGTTTACAGACAGACAGTATAGACAGACAGAGAGATATAGAGAGGGACGGAGAGAGAGGGAGAGAGTTTACAGACAGACAGTATAGACAGACAGAGAGATATAGAGAGGGACGGAATGAGAGGGAGAGAGTTTACAGACAGACAGTATAGACAGACAGTTTATAGACAGACAGAGAGATATAGAGAGGGACGGAGAGAGAGGGAGAGAGTTTACAGACAGACAGTATAGACAGACAGTTTATAGACAGACAGAGAGATATAGAGAGGGACGGAGAGAGAGGGAGAGAGTTTACAGACAGACAGTATAGACAGACAGTTTATAGACAGACAGAGAGATATAGAGAGGGACGGAGAGAGAGGGAGAGAGTTTACAGACCGACAGTATAGACAGACAGTTTATAGACAGACAGTTTATAGACAGACAGAGAGATATAGAGAGGGACGGAATGAGAGGGAGAGAGTTTACAGACAGACAGTATAGACAGACAGTTTATAGACAGACAGAGAGATATAGAGAGGGACAGAGAGAGAGGGAGAGAGTTTACAGACAGACAGTATAGACAGACAGAGAGATATAGAGAGGGACGAAGAGAGAGGGAGAGAGTTTACAGACAGACAGTATAGACAGACAGTTTATAGACAGACAGAGAGATAGAGAGAGGGACAGAGAGAGAGGGAGTTTACAGACAGACAGTATAGACAGACAGTTTATAGACAGACAGAGAGATAGAGAGAGGGACGGAGAGAGGGAGTTTACAGACAGACAGAGAGATATAGAGAGGGACGGAGAGAGAGAGAGTTTACAGACCGACAGTATAGACAGACAGTTTCTAGACAGACAGAGAGATATAGAGAGGGACGGAGAGAGAGAGAGTTTACAGACAGACAGAGAGATATAGAGAGGGACGGAGAGAGAGAGAGAGAGTTTACAGACAGACAGTATAGACAGACAGTTTATAGACAGACAGAGAGATATAGAGAGGGACAGAGAGAGAGAGAGTTTACAGACAGACAGAGAGATATAGAGAGGGACGGAGAGAGAGAGAGAGAGTTTACAGACAGACAGTATAGACAGACAGTTTATAGACAGACAGAGAGATATAGAGAGGGACGGAGAGAGAGAGAGAGAGTTTACAGACAGACAGTATAGACAGACAGTTTATAGACAGACAGAGATATAGAGAGGGACGGAGAGAGAGGGAGTTTACAGACAGACAGTATAGACAGACAGTTTATAGACAGACAGAGAGATATAGAGAGGGACAGAGAGAGAGAGAGTTTACAGACAGACAGTATAGACAGACAGTTTATAGACAGACAGAGAGATATAGAGAGGGACGGAGAGAGAGGGAGAGAGTTTACAGACAGACAGTATAGACAGACAGTTTCTAGACAGACAGAGAGATATAGAGAGGGACGGAGAGAGAGAGAGTTTACAGACAGACAGAGAGATATAGAGAGGGACGGAGAGAGAGGGAGAGAGTTTACAGACAGACAGTATAGACAGACAGTTTATAGACAGACAGAGAGATATAGAGAGGGACGGAGAGAGAGGGAGAGAGTTTACAGACAGACAGTATAGACAGACAGTTTATAGACAGACAGAGAGATATAGAGAGGGACGGAGAGAGAGAGAGTTTACAGACAGACAGTATAGACAGACAGTTTATAGACAGACAGAGAGATATAGAGAGGGACGGAGAGAGAGGGAGAGAGTTTACAGACAGACAGTATAGACAGACAGTTTATAGACAGACAGAGAGAGATAGAGAGGGAGAGAGTTTACAGACAGACAGTATAGACAGACAGTTTATAGACAGACAGAGAGATATAGAGAGGGACGGAGAGAGAGGGAGAGAGTTTATAGACAGACAGTTTATAGACAGACAGTTTATAGACAGACAGAGAGATATAGAGAGGGACGGAATGAGAGGGAGAGAGTTTACAGACAGACAGTATAGACAGACAGTTTATAGACAGACAGAGAGATATAGAGAGGGACAGAGAGAGAGGGAGAGAGTTTACAGACAGACAGTATAGACAGACAGAGAGATATAGAGAGGGACGAAGAGCGAGGGAGAGAGTTTACAGACAGACAGTATAGACAGACAGTTTATAGACAGACAGAGAGATATAGAGAGGGACGGAGAGAGAGAGAGTTTACAGACAGACAGAGAGATATAGAGAGGGACGGAGAGAGAGAGAGAGAGTTTACAGACAGACAGTATAGACAGACAGTTTATAGACAGACAGAGAGATATAGAGAGGGACAGAGAGAGAGAGAGTTTACAGACAGACAGAGAGATATAGAGAGGGACGGAGAGGGAGAGAGAGAGTTTACAGACAGACAGTATAGACAGACAGTTTATAGACAGACAGAGAGATATAGAGAGGGACGTAGAGAGAGAGAGAGAGAGAGAGAGTTTACAGACAGACAGTATAGACAGACAGTTTATAGACAGACAGAGAGATATAGAGAGGGACAGAGAGAGAGAGAGTTTACAGACAGACAGTATAGACAGACAGTTTATAGACAGACAGACAGAGAGATATAGTTTACAGACAGACAGGACAGAGAGAGAGAGAGAGTTTACAGACAGACAGAGAGATATAGAGAGGGACGGAGAGAGAGAGAGAGAGAGTTTACAGACAGACAGTATAGACAGACAGTTTATAGACAGACAGAGATATAGAGAGGGACGGAGAGAGAGGGAGTTTACAGACAGACAGTATAGACAGACAGTTTATAGACAGACAGAGAGATATAGAGAGGGACAGAGAGAGAGAGAGTTTACAGACAGACAGTATAGACAGACAGTTTATAGACAGACAGAGAGATATAGAGAGGGACGGAGAGAGAGAGAGAGAGTTTACAGACAGACAGTATAGACAGACAGTTTATAGACAGACAGAGATATAGAGAGGGACGGAGAGAGAGGGAGTTTACAGACAGACAGTATAGACAGACAGTTTATAGACAGACAGAGAGATATAGAGAGGGACAGAGAGAGAGAGAGTTTACAGACAGACAGTATAGACAGACAGTTTATAGACAGACAGAGAGATATAGAGAGGGACGGAGAGAGAGGGAGAGAGTTTACAGACAGACAGTATAGACAGACAGTTTATAGACAGACAGAGAGATAGAGAGGGACGGAGAGAGAGGGAGTTTACAGACAGACAGTATAGACAGACAGTTTATAGACAGATAGAGAGGGACGGAGAGAGAGGGAGAGAGTTTACAGACAGACAGTATAGACAGACAGTTTATAGACAGACAGAGAGATATAGAGAAGGACAGAGAGAGAGAGAGTTTACAGACAGACAGTACAGACAGACAGTTTATAGACAGACAGAGAGATATAGAGAGGGACAGAGAGAGAGAGAGTTTACAGACAGACAGTATAGACAGACAGTTTATAGACAGACAGAGAGATATAGAGAGGGACGGAGAGAGAGGGAGTTTACAGACAGACAGTATAGACAGACAGTTTATAGACAGACAGTATAGACAGACAGTTTATAGACAGACAGTATAGACAGACAGAGAGATATAGAGAGGGACGGAATGAGAGGGAGAGAGTTTACAGACAGACAGTATAGACAGACAGTTTATAGACAGACAGAGAGATATAGAGAGGGACGGAGAGAGAGAGAGTTTACAGACAGACAGTATAGACAGACAGTTTATAGACAGACAGAGAGATATAGAGAGGGACGGAGAGAGAGGGAGAGAGTTTACAGACAGACAGTATAGACAGACAGTTTATAGACAGACAGAGAGATATAGAGAGGGACGGAGAGAGAGAGAGAGAGTTTACAGACAGACAGTATAGACAGACAGTTTATAGACAGACAGAGATATAGAGAGGGACGGAGAGAGAGGGAGTTTACAGACAGACAGTATAGACAGACAGTTTATAGACGGACAGAGAGATATAGAGAGGGACAGAGAGCGAGGGAGAGAGTTTACAGACCGACAGTATAGACAGACAGTTTATAGACAGACAGAGAGATACCAAAAAACAATTAGGCAACAACAAATTCAATCCCTTTTAGACAATTTCCTGGGTAAAACGTTCCACTGTAATAGTGAAGGTGTAAACCTGGCAGTAGAAAATCTTAACAGTATATTTGACCTCTCAGCTTCCCTATCAAATCTAAAAATCTCAAATAGAAAACCGAAGAAAATTAACAATAATGACAAATGGTTTGATGAAGAATGCAAAAATCTAAGAAAGAAATTGAGAAACCTGTCCAACCAAAAACATAGAGACCCGGAAAACCTGAGTCTACGCCTTCACTATGGTGAATCACTAAAACAATACAGAAATACACTACGGAAAAAGAAGGAACAGCATGTCAGAAATCAGCTCAATGCAATTGAAGAATCCATAGACTCTAACCACTTCTGGGAAAATTGGAAAACACTAAACAAACAACAACACGAAGAATTATCTATCCAAAATGGAGATGTATGGGTAAACCACTTCTCCAATCTTTTTGGTTCTATAACAAAGAACAAAGAGCAAAAACATATACATGATCAAATACAGATCTTAGAATCAACTATTAAAGACTACCAGAACCCACTGGATTCTCCAATTACATTGAATGAGTTACAGGACAAAATAAAAACCCTTCAACCCAAAAAGGCCTGTGGTGTCGATGGTATCCTCAATGAAATGATCAAATATACAGACAACAAATTCCAATTGGCTATACTAAAACTCTTTAACATCATACTTAGCTCTGGCATCTTCCCCAATATTTGGAACCAAGGACTGATCACCCCAATCCACAAAAGTGCAGACAAATTTGACCCCAATAACTACCGTGGAATATGTGTCAACAGTAACTTTGGGAAAATCCTCTGCATTATTATTAACAGCAGACTCGTACATTTCCTCAATGAAAACAATGTACTGAGCAAATGTCAAATTGGCTTTTACCAAATTACCGTACAACAGACCATGTATTCACCCTGCACACCCTAATTGACAACCAAACAAACCAAAACAAAGGCAAAGTCTTCTCATGCTTTGTTGATTTCAAAAAAGCCTTCGACTCAATCTGGCATGAGGGTCTGCTATACAAACTGATGGAAAGTGGTGTTGGAGGTAAAACATACGACATTATAAAATCCATGTACACAAACAACAAGTGTGCGGTTAAAATTGGCAAAAACACACACATTTCTTCACACAGGGTCGTGGGGTTAGACAGGGATGCAGCTTAAGCCCCACCCTCTTCAACATATATCAACGAATTGGCGCGGGCACTAGAAAAGTCTGCAGCACCCGGCCTCCCCTGCTAGAATCCGAAGTCAAATGTCTGCTGTTTGCTGATGATCTGGTGCTTCTGTCACCAACCAAGGAGGGCCTACAGCAGCACCTAGATCTTATGCACAGATTCTGTCAGACCTGGGCCCTGACAGTAAATCTCAGTAAGACCAAAATAATGGTGTTCCAAAAAGGTCCAGTCACCAGGACCACAAATACAAATTCCATCTAGACACTGTTGCCCTAGAGCACACAAAAACTATACATACCTTGGCCTAAACATCAGTGCCACAGGTAACTTCCACAAAGCTGTGAACGATCTGAGAGACAAGGCAAGAAGGGCATTCTATGCCATCAAAAGAAACATCAATTTCAACATACCAATTAGGATTTGGCTAAAAATACTTGAATCAGTCATAGAGCCCATTGCCCTTTATGGTTGTGAGGTCTGGGGTCCGCTCACCAACCAAGACTTCACAAAATGGGACAAACACCAAATTGAGACTCTGCACGCAGAATTCTGCAAAAATATCCTCTGTGTACAACGTAAAACACCAAATAATGCATGCAGAGCAGAATTAGGCCGATACCCACTAATTATCAAAATCCAGAAAAGAGCCATTAAATTCTACAACCACCTAAAAGGAAGCGATTCACAAACCTTCCATAACAAAGCCATCACCTACAGAGAGATGAACCTGGAGAAGAGTCCCTAAGCAAGCTGGTCCTGGGGCTCTGTTCACAAACACAAACACACCCTACAGAGCCCCAGGACAACAGCACAATTAGACCCAACCAAATCATGAGAAAACAAAAAGATAATTACTTAACACATTGGAAAGAATTAACCAAAAACAGAGCAAACTAGAATGCTATTTGGCCCTAAACAGAGAGTACACAGCGGCAGAATACCTGACCACTGTGACTGACCCAAAATTAAGAAAAGCTTTGACTATGTACAGACTCAGTGAGCATAGCCTTGCTATTGAGAAAGGCCGCCGTAGGCAGACATGGCTCTCAAGAGAAGACAGGCTATGTGCTCACTGCCCACAAAATGAGGTGGAAACTGAGCTGCACTTCCTAACCTCCTGCCCAATGTATGACCATATTAGAGATACATATTTCCCCCAGATCACACAGATCCACAAAGAATTCGAAAACAAATCCAATTTTGAAAAACTCCCATATCTACTGGGTGAAATTCCACAGTGTGCCATCACAGCAGCAAGATTTGTGACCTGTTGCCACGAGAAAAGGTCAACCAGTGAAGAACAAACACCATTGTAAATACAACCCATATTTATGCTTATTTATTTTATCTTGTGTCCTTTAACTATTTGTACATTGTATATATATATATATATATATATATATAATATATGACATTTGTAATGTCTTTACTGTTTTGAAACTTCTGTATGTGTAATGTTTACTGTTCATTTTTGTTGTTTTTCACCTTATATATTCACTTTGTATGTTGTCTACCTCACTTGCTTTGGCAATGTTAACACATGTTTCCCATGCCAATAAAGCCCTTGAATTGAATTGAATTGAGATATAGAGAGGGACGGAATGAGAGGGAGAGAGTTTACAGACAGACAGTATAGACAGACAGTTTATAGACAGACAGAGAGATATAGAGAGGGACAGAGAGAGAGGGAGAGAGTTTACAGACAGACAGTATAGACAGACAGAGAGATATAGAGAGGGACGGAATGAGAGGGAGAGAGTTTACAGACAGACAGTATAGACAGACAGTTTATAGACAGACAGAGAGATATAGAGAGGGACGGAGAGAGAGGGAGAGAGTTTACAGACAGACAGTATAGACAGACAGTTTATAGACAGACAGAGAGATATAGAGAGGGACGGAGAGAGGGAGAGAGTTTACAGACAGACAGTATAGACAGACAGTTTATAGACAGACAGAGAGATAGAGAGAGGGACGGAGAGAGAGAGAGTTTACAGACAGACAGTATAGACAGACAGTTTATAGACAGACAGAGATATAGAGAGGGACGGAGAGAGAGGAGAGAGTTTACAGACAGACAGTTTAGACAGACAGTTTCTAGACAGACAGACAGAGAGATATAGAGAGGGACGGAGAGAGAGGGAGTTTACAGACAGACAGTATAGACAGACAGTTTATAGACAGACAGAGAGATATAGAGAGGGACGGAGAGACAGAGAGAGTTTCTAGACAGAGACAGTTTCTAGACAGACAGACAGTTTATAGACAGACAGTTTATAGACAGACAGTTTATAGACAGACAGAGATATAGAGAGGGACAGAGAGAGAGAGGAGTTTACAGACAGACAGTATAGACAGACAGTTTATAGACAGACAGAGAGATATAGAGAGACAGAGAGGAGTTTTAGAGACAGACAGTTTCTAGACAGACAGTTTATAGACAGACAGAGAGATATAGAGAGACAGACAGAGACAGACAGAGGACAGTTTACAGACAGACAGTTTTAGACAGACAGTTTATAGACAGACAGAGAGAGTTTCTAGACAGACAGGGACAGAGAGAGAGGGAGAGAGTTTACAGACAGACAGTTTAGACAGACAGTTTATAGACAGACAGAGATATAGAGAGGGAGTTTGGAGAGAGAGTTTCTAGACAGAGGAGTTTACAGACAGACAGTTTAGACAGACAGTTTATAGACAGACAGAGAGAGTTTATAGAGAGGGAGTTTCTAGACAGACAGGACAGAGAGAGAGAGAGAGTTTACAGACAGACAGTTTAGACAGACAGTTTATAGACAGACAGAGAGATATAGAGAGGGACGGAGAGAGAGGGAGAGAGTTTACAGACAGACAGTTTAGACAGACAGTTTATAGACAGACAGAGAGATAGAGAGGGACGGAGAGAGAGGGAGAGAGTTTACAGACAGACAGTTTAGACAGACAGTTTTTATAGACAGACAGACAGAGAGATAGACAGACAGGGACAGGTTTCTAGAGAGAGGAGTTTACAGACAGACAGTTTCTAGACAGACAGTTTCTAGACAGACAGAGAGAGATAGGAGAGGGACGGAGAGAGAGGGAGTTTACAGACAGACAGTATAGACAGACAGTTTATAGACAGACAGTTTCTAGACAGACAGAGAGATATAGAGAGGGACGGAGAGAGAGGGAGTTTACAGACAGACAGTATAGACAGACAGTTTCTAGACAGACAGTTTCTAGACAGACAGTTTCTAGACAGACAGTTTCTAGACAGACAGGGACAGACAGTTTCTAGACAGGACAGACAGACAGTTTCTAGACAGACAGTTTCTAGACAGACAGTTTCTAGACAGACAGTTTCTAGACAGACAGTTTCTAGACAGACAGTTTCTAGACAGACAGTTTCTAGACAGACAGTTTCTAGACAGACAGTATAGACAGACAGTTTCTAGACAGACAGTTTCTAAACAGACAGTTTCTAGACAGACAGTTTCTAGACAGACAGACAGACAGTTTCTAGACAGACAGTTTCTAGACAGACAGTTTCTAGACAGACAGACAGTTTCTAGACAGACAGACAGTTTCTAGACAGACAGACAGTTTCTAGACAGACAGACAGTTTCTAGACAGACAGTTTCTAGACAGACAGTTTCTAGACAGACAGTTTCTAGACAGACAGACAGTTTCTAGACAGACAGACAGTTTCTAGACAGACAGTTTCTAGACAGACAGTTTCTAGACAGACAGTTTCTAGACAGACAGTTTCTAGACAGACAGTTTCTAGACAGACAGTTTCTAGACAGACAGACAGTTTCTAGACAGACAGTTTCTAGACAGACAGTTTCTAGACAGACAGACAGTTTCTAGACAGACAGTTTCTAGACAGACAGTTTCTAGACAGACAGTTTCTAGACAGACAGTTTCTAGACAGACAGACAGTTTCTAGACAGACAGTTTCTAGACAGACAGTTTCTAGACAGACAGTTTCTAGACAGACAGTTTCTAGACAGACAGTTTCTAGACAGACAGTTTCAGACAGACAGTTTCTAGACAGACAGTTTCTAGACAGACAGACAGTTTCTAGACAGACAGACAGTTTCTAGACAGACAGACAGTTTCTAGACAGACAGACAGTTTCTAGACAGACAGTTTCTAGACAGACAGTTTCTAGACAGACAGTTTCTAGACAGACAGTTTCTAGACAGACAGTTTCTAGACAGACAGTTTCTAGACAGACAGACAGTTTCTAGACAGACAGACAGTTTCTAGACAGACAGACAGTTTCTAGACAGACAGTTTCAGACAGACAGTTTCTAGACAGACAGTTTCTAGACAGACAGTTTCTAGACAGACAGTTTCTAGACAGACAGTTTCTAGACAGACAGTTTCTAGACAGACAGTTTCTAGACAGACAGTTTCTAGACAGACAGTTTCTAGACAGACAGTTTCTAGACAGACAGTTTCTAGACAGACAGTTTCTAGACAGACAGTTTCTAGACAGACAGTTTCTAGACAGACAGACAGTTTCTAGACAGACAGACAGTTTCTAGACAGACAGACAGTTTCTAGACAGACAGTTTCTAGACAGACAGTTTCTAGACAGACAGACAGTTTCTAGACAGACAGTTTCTAGACAGACAGTTTCTAGACAGACAGACAGTTTCTAGACAGACAGTTTCTAGACAGACAGTTTCTAGACAGACAGTTTCTAGACAGACAGTTTCTAGACAGACAGTTTCTAGACAGACAGTTTCTAGACAGACAGTTTCTAGACAGACAGACAGTTTCTAGACAGACAGACAGTTTTAGACAGACTAGACAGACAGTTTCTCTAGACAGACAGTTTCTAGACAGACAGTTTCTAGACAGACAGTTTCTAGACAGACAGACAGTTTCTAGACAGACAGTTTCTAGACAGACAGTTTCTAGACAGACAGTTTCTAGACAGACAGTTTCTAGACAGACAGACAGTTTCTAGACAGACAGTTTCTAGACAGACAGTTTCTAGACAGACAGTTTCTAGACAGACAGTTTCTAGACAGACAGACAGTTTCTAGACAGACAGACAGTTTCTAGACAGACAGACAGTTTCTAGACAGACAGTTTCTAGACAGACAGTTTCTAGACAGACAGACAGTTTCTAGACAGACAGACAGTTTCTAGACAGACAGTTTCTAGACAGACAGTTTCTAGACAGACAGTTTCTAGACAGACAGTTTCTAGACAGACAGTTTCTAGACAGACAGTTTCTAGACAGACAGTTTCTAGACAGACAGTTTCTAGACAGACAGTTTCTAGACAGACAGTTTCTAGACAGACAGTTTCTAGACAGACAGACAGTTTCTAGACAGACAGTTTCTAGACAGACAGACAGTTTCTAGACAGACAGTTTCTAGACAGACAGACAGTTTCTAGACAGACAGTTTCTAGACAGACAGACAGTTTCTAGACAGACAGACAGTTTCTAGACAGACAGTTTCTAGACAGACAGTTTCTAGACAGACAGACAGTTTCTAGACAGACAGTTTCTAGACAGACAGACAGTTTCTAGACAGACAGACAGTTTCTAGACAGACAGACAGTTTCTAGACAGACAGACAGTTTCTAGACAGACAGTTTCTAGACAGACAGTTTCTAGACAGACAGTTTCTAGACAGACAGTTTCTAGACAGACAGTTTCTAGACAGACAGACAGTTTCTAGACAGACAGTTTCTAGACAGACAGACAGTTTCTAGACAGACAGTTTCTAGACAGACAGTTTCTAGACAGACAGACAGTTTCTAGACAGACAGACAGTTTCTAGACAGACAGACAGTTTCTAGACAGACAGACAGTTTCTAGACAGACAGACAGTTTCTAGACAGACAGACAGTTTCTAGACAGACAGTTTCTAGACAGACAGACAGTTTCTAGACAGACAGACAGTTTCTATTCAGACAGACAGTTTCTAGACAGACAGTTTCTAGACAGACAGTTTCTAGACAGACAGTTTCAGACAGACAGTTTCTAGACAGACAGACAGTTTCTAGACAGACAGTTTCTAGACAGACAGACAGTTTCTAGACAGACAGTTTCTAGACAGACAGTTTCTAGACAGACAGTTTCTAGACAGACAGACAGTTTCTAGACAGACAGTTTCTAGACAGACAGACAGTTTCTAGACAGACAGACAGTTTCTAGACAGACAGACAGTTTCTAGACAGACAGTTTCTAGACAGACAGTTTCTAGACAGACAGTTTCTAGACAGACAGTTTCTAGACAGACAGTTTCTAGACAGACAGACAGTTTCTAGACAGACAGACAGACAGTTTCTAGACAGACAGACAGTTTCTAGACAGACAGACAGTTTCTAGACAGACAGACAGTTTCTAGACAGACAGTTTCTAGACAGACAGACAGTTTCTAGACAGACAGACAGTTTCTAGACAGACAGACAGTTTCTAGACAGACAGACAGTTTCTAGACAGACAGACAGTTTCTAGACAGACAGACAGTTTCTAGACAGACAGACAGTTTCTAGACAGACAGACAGTTTCTAGACAGACAGACAGTTTCTAGACAGACAGTTTCTAGACAGACAGACAGTTTCTAGACAGACAGACAGTTTCTAGACAGACAGTTTCTAGACAGACAGTTTCTAGACAGACAGTTTCTAGACAGACAGTTTCTAGACAGACAGTTTCTAGACAGACAGTTTCTAGACAGACAGTTTCTAGACAGACAGTTTCTAGACAGACAGTTTCTAGACAGACAGACAGTTTCTAGACAGACAGTTTCTAGACAGACAGTTTCTAGACAGACAGACAGTTTCTAGACAGACAGACAGTTTCTAGACAGACAGACAGTTTCTAGACAGACAGACAGTTTCTAGACAGACAGACAGTTTCTAGACAGACAGACAGTTTCTAGACAGACAGACAGTTTCTAGACAGACAGACAGTTTCTAGACAGACAGACAGTTTCTAGACAGACAGACAGTTTCTAGACAGACAGTTTCTAGACAGACAGTTTCTAGACAGACAGACAGTTTCTAGACAGACAGACAGTTTCTAGACAGACAGTTTCTAGACAGACAGTTTCTAGACAGACAGTTTCTAGACAGACAGACAGTTTCTAGACAGACAGTTTCTAGACAGACAGACAGTTTCTAGACAGACAGACAGTTTCTAGACAGACAGTTTCTAGACAGACAGACAGTTTCTAGACAGACAGACAGACAGTTTCTAGACAGACAGACAGTTTCAGACAGACAGTTTCTAGACAGACAGACAGTTTCTAGACAGACAGACAGTTTCTAGACAGACAGACAGTTTCTAGACAGACAGTTTCTAGACAGACAGTTTCTAGACAGACAGTTTCTAGACAGACAGACAGTTTCTAGACAGACAGACAGTTTCTAGACAGACAGACAGTTTCTAGACAGACAGACAGTTTCTAGACAGACAGTTTCTAGACAGACAGTTTCTACAGAGTTTCAGACAGACAGTTTCTAGACAGACAGACAGACAGTTTCTAGACAGACAGACAGTTTCTAGACAGACAGTTTAGACAGACAGACTAGACAGACAGTTTCTAGACAGACAGTTTCTAGACAGACAGTTTCTAGACAGACAGACAGTTTCTAGACAGACAGTTTCTAGACAGACAGACAGTTTCTAGACAGACAGTTTCTAGACAGACAGTTTCTAGACAGACAGTTTCTAGACAGACAGTTTCTAGACAGACAGTTTCTAGACAGACAGACAGTTTCTAGACAGACAGACAGTTTCTAGACAGACAGACAGTTTCTAGACAGACAGTTTCTAGACAGACAGACAGACAGTTTCTAGACAGACAGACAGTTTCTAGACAGACAGACAGTTTCTAGACAGACAGACAGTTTCTAGACAGACAGACAGTTTCTAGACAGACAGACAGTTTCTAGACAGACAGACAGTTTCTAGACAGACAGACAGTTTCTAGACAGACAGTTTCTAGACAGACAGTTTCTAGACAGACAGACAGTTTCTAGACAGACAGACAGTTTCTAGACAGACAGACAGTTTCTAGACAGACAGACAGTTTCTAGACAGACAGACAGTTTCTAGACAGACAGTTTCTAGACAGACAGACAGTTTCTAGACAGACAGTTTCTAGACAGACAGACAGTTTCTAGACAGACAGACAGTTTCTAGACAGACAGACAGTTTCTAGACAGACAGTTTCTAGACAGACAGTTTCTAGACAGACAGACAGTTTCTAGACAGACAGACAGTTTCTAGACAGACAGACAGACAGTTTCTAGACAGACAGACAGTTTCTAGACAGACAGACAGTTTCTAGACAGACAGACAGTTTCTAGACAGACAGACAGTTTCTAGACAGACAGACAGTTTCTAGACAGACAGACAGTTTCTAGACAGACAGACAGACACAGACAGTTTCTAGACAGACAGTTTCTAGACAGACAGTTTCTAGACAGACAGACAGTTTCTAGACAGACAGACAGTTTCTAGACAGACAGACAGTTTCTAGACAGACAGACAGTTTCTAGACAGACAGTTTCTAGACAGACAGACAGTTTCTAGACAGACAGACAGTTTCTAGACAGACAGACAGTTTCTAGACAGACAGACAGTTTCTAGACAGACAGTTTCTAGACAGACAGACAGTTTCTAGACAGACAGACAGTTTCTAGACAGACAGTTTCTAGACAGACAGACAGTTTCTAGACAGACAGACAGTTTCTAGACAGACAGTTTCTAGACAGACAGACAGTTTCTAGACAGACAGACAGTTTCTAGACAGACAGTTTCTAGACAGACAGTTTCTAGACAGACAGTTTCTAGACAGACAGTTTCTAGACAGACAGTTTCTAGACAGACAGACAGTTTCTAGACAGACAGACAGTTTCTAGACAGACAGACAGTTTCTAGACAGACAGACAGTTTCTAGACAGACAGACAGTTTCTAGACAGACAGACAGTTTCTAGACAGACAGACAGTTTCTAGACAGACAGTTTCTAGACAGACAGACAGTTTCTAGACAGACAGTTTCTAGACAGACAGACAGTTTCTAGACAGACAGTTTCAGTTTCAGTAGACAGACAGACAGTTTCTAGACAGACAGACAGTTTCTAGACAGACAGACAGTTTCTAGACAGACAGACAGTTTCTAGACAGACAGTTTCTAGACAGACAGACAGTTTCTAGACAGACAGACAGTTTCTAGACAGACAGACAGTTTCTAGACAGACAGACAGTTTCTAGACAGACAGACAGTTTCTAGACAGACAGACAGTTTCTAGACAGACAGTTTCTAGACAGACAGACAGACAGACAGTTTCTAGACAGACAGACAGTTTCTAGACAGACAGACAGTTTCTAGACAGACAGTTTCTAGACAGACAGACAGTTTCTAGACAGACAGACACAGACAGTTTCTAGACAGACAGACAGTTTCTAGACAGACAGACAGTTTCTAGACAGACAGTTTCTAGACAGAGTTTCAGACAGTTTCTAGACAGACAGACAGACAGTTTCTAGACAGACAGACAGTTTCTAGACAGACAGTTTCTAGACAGACAGACAGTTTCTAGACAGACA
Organism: Oncorhynchus nerka; assembly: GCF_034236695.1. Lineage (NCBI taxonomy): Eukaryota > Metazoa > Chordata > Actinopteri > Salmoniformes > Salmonidae > Oncorhynchus > Oncorhynchus nerka. The sequence goes on from NC_088409.1 coordinate 26,436,256, forward strand.
GTTTCTAGACAGACAGTTTCTAGACAGACAGTTTCTAGACAGACAGTTTCTAGACAGACAGACAGTTTCTAGACAGACAGACAGTTTCTAGACAGACAGACAGTTTCTAGACAGACAGTTTCTAGACAGACAGACAGTTTCTAGACAGACAGACAGTTTCTAGACAGAGACAGTTTCTAGACAGACAGACAGTTTCTAGACAGACAGTTTCTAGACAGACAGTTTCTAGACAGACAGTTTCTAGACAGACAGACAGTTTCTAGACAGACAGACAGTTTCTAGACAGACAGACAGTTTCTAGACAGACAGACAGTTTCTAGACAGACAGACAGTTTCTAGACAGACAGACAGTTTCTAGACAGACAGTTTCTAGACAGACAGACAGTTTCTAGACAGACAGTTTCTAGACAGACAGACAGTTTCTAGACAGACAGTTTCTAGACAGACAGTTTCTAGACAGACAGTTTCTAGACAGACAGTTTCTAGACAGACAGACAGTTTCTAGACAGACAGACAGTTTCTAGACAGACAGTTTCTAGACAGACAGTTTCTAGACAGACAGACAGTTTCTAGACAGACAGACAGTTTCTAGACAGACAGACAGTTTCTAGACAGACAGTTTCTAGACAGACAGACAGTTTCTAGACAGACAGACAGTTTCTAGACAGACAGACAGTTTCTAGACAGACAGACAGTTTCTAGACAGACAGACAGTTTCTAGACAGACAGACAGTTTCTAGACAGACAGACAGTTTCTAGACAGACAGTTTCTAGACAGACAGACAGTTTCTAGACAGACAGACAGTTTCTAGACAGACAGACAGTTTCTAGACAGACAGTTTCTAGACAGACAGTTTCTAGACAGACAGACAGTTTCTAGACAGACAGTTTCTAGACAGACAGTTTCTAGACAGACAGTTTCTAGACAGACAGACAGTTTCTAGACAGACAGACAGTTTCTAGACAGACAGACAGTTTCTAGACAGACAGACAGTTTCTAGACAGACAGACAGTTTCTAGACAGACAGTTTCTAGACAGACAGACAGTTTCTAGACAGACAGTTTCTAGACAGACAGACAGTTTCTAGACAGACAGACAGTTTCTAGACAGACAGACAGTTTCTAGACAGACAGACAGTTTCTAGACAGACAGACAGTTTCTAGACAGACAGACAGTTTCTAGACAGACAGTTTCTAGACAGACAGACAGTTTCTAGACAGACAGACAGTTTCTAGACAGACAGACAGTTTCTAGACAGACAGACAGTTTCTAGACAGACAGACAGTTTCTAGACAGACAGTTTCTAGACAGACAGTTTCTAGACAGACAGTTTCTAGACAGACAGTTTCTAGACAGACAGTTTCTAGACAGACAGTTTCTAGACAGACAGTTTCTAGACAGACAGACAGTTTCTAGACAGACAGACAGTTTCTAGACAGACAGTTTCTAGACAGACAGTTTCTAGACAGACAGACAGACAGACAGTTTCTAGACAGACAGACAGTTTCTAGACAGACAGACAGTTTATAGACAGACAGACAGACAGTTTCTAGACAGACAGACAGTTTCTAGACAGACAGACAGACAGTTTCTAGACAGACAGACAGTTTCTAGACAGACAGACAGTTTCTAGACAGACAGACAGACAGAGAGAAACTTGTAATTTTTTTTAAGCAATTTTCCTCCTTTTGAAAATAAATCATTTCTGAAGCCCCCATACGGCCAGAGATCTGCTAATAATCATGGTATTATTAGGTTGTTATAACCTCTGTTTGTGTTGCCTTCTGTGAGTTAGAGAAAGCATTTGGGGTTGTGAAATGACAGGAATTCTAATAGATACACAGCTAAGTCTGGCAGGCAAGTCCATACCACAGATAGAACAATGAGACATATATTTCAATGGATGTGTAAATGTGAAGCATCTGGTTGGCGTTTCTACTCACTACCAAATATGGTGATCAGAGTAAGCCCAGTTGGCGACATTCTGCTCATTTTCTCATTGATTAAACATTTGATCTCCATACAGTTATCTGTTTCCAAAACTATAATCTGTAGCAAACAGAATGGGCTGCGTTTTTCATACCCTTTGCCAACGTTTCTAAAAAATGTTGTTGTTTAGAAGGAAAAGGGCTTATTGAGTTATTGCAGACGGGCACTTCATAGTAGGCGTTCCCAAATTAATTAATTCATTGTATTTTTTATTTAACTAGGCAAGTCAGTTAAGAACAAATTCTTATTTACAATGACGGCCTACCAAAAGGCTAAAGACCTCCTGTGGGGACGGGGGCTGGGATTAAAATAAATAAATATAGGACAAAACACACATCATGACAAGAGAGACAACACAACACTACATAAAGAGAGACCTAAGACAACAACATAGCATGGTAGCAACACAATATGACAACAACATGATAGCAACACAAAAATGCTAGAACGCTCCAATAGGATCTCACTAGCTTGTGCTTAGCTCTACCCACCTCCTTGCTTGTTCTTCCCACTATGATTCATTTTCTCCCATTGGAAACAACAGGCTTTGGTCTATCTTGGGTCAGTTATACAAGTCTTTGGCCATACAGCACTCTACAGAGCTTGCTCATTCACTAGTCTGTGTCATATGCTGCCCCCATCTGGTCACTACAGAAATGACACGATCTGGCAAGACCAGCTTATGTTTTCCTCCTGTTCGTCTTTCTTCCTCCCTCTTCTTTACAAAACTCATACATCTCTCTCACCGTCTCTCTCTCTCTCTCTCCCAGTACCCTCTCCAGTCCCTAGCCTGCACCAGTTGAGTCGAGCCCCAGACTCCATCACCCTGTCCTGGCCACAGCCTGACAGACCCAATGGAGACATACTGGAGTACCAGCTCAGATACTACGACAAGGTACAGGCTACACACATGCATGTAGACACAAGTACATACACCCAGAGACTGAGCCATTCTCCCCCCCCCCCCCCCCCCCCCCCTCTCTCCCAGGGTTCAGATGAGGACAGTGCAGTGAGTGTGTTCAGTGAGACCAACACAGTGACCGTCAACTATCTGGCTCCCGGCTCCATCTACGCCTTCCAGATCAGGGCCCGCAACGAGAGGGGCTATGGCCCCTACAGTCATACTATCTACTTCACTACATTGGCTCTGGGTAACTCACACACAAATGCACGCACCACACACACACTCACATACACACACAGTCAAACACACCCTCTAAATCGCTCTCTGCTTCTCACTTTTTCTTTCTCAGAGGGGAGTTCTAAGCAGATCCAGAATCGGCTCCCTCTATTGGTTGGTTCTGTGATGGGCGGGGCAGCCTTCCTCCTGGTCGTTGTGGCGATAGTGGTCGTTTTTGTGTTCCGCAGGTGAGTGGGTCCTTAAATCCCATCCACACATACATGATCATGTCACACACACACACAGTGCAATGTTCTGAAACACTGGTTTGTTGTCTTTATTCAGTAAGAGGAGGGAGAGCCCCTACAGTGACAGACTCCAGAGGTACATCAGCCACAAAGGTGAGTCAGGGTGTATGATGGCTGTTATTACCATTCTGTCTGTCATATTCTCAGCTGCACATACAGTATATGCTACTTCTATGGTGTTGTTGACATGTTGGTGCAGAGGATGCCTCTGCACTGTGTTATAGAGGAGAATGGAAGTAGTGACCGTGTCTAATGCCCATTACCATCATAACCCCAAGGGCTTGTGGGAGAAAGAGGGGGAGGGAAAGACAGAGAAGAAGAGAGAGTGACAGCATGAGACATCTGTAGAGAGACAGAGAGAAAAAGATGTGGGCAATGGAAGGGAGAGGGATAAGGAGGGAGAAAGATGAGGAGAGGAAGAAATACATGTTCTGCTTGTACAAACGCAGTATGTTTTTATTGAGGGTGCCATTATCCCTCTGGGCTCAGTGTTCTGCCATCACGCAGCATGTCACGCAGCATGGCTTGACCCAGACATGTCCAAGTCTAGGGCCAAATACTGTACATCAACACACTCCACAGGCCCTATTTTGTAGTTGTACTGGTTCACTACAGCCATCCCTGCTCTGTGTGTTCCCTCTGTCAGGGGGGGTGAAGTACTACGTAGACCCTTCCACCTATGAGGACCCCAGTGAGGCGGTCAAGGAGTTTGCCCGTGAGATCGACCCCTCTCACCTTAAGATAGAAGAAGTGATTGGTGCAGGTAGGAGTCCTGGTTTGATCCATGCTTACAGGGATAGTTCTGTAAAAAGCTTGTCAGGTGTTTTCATAGCTCATAAGTTGGGCCAGGAGTCAAGCTGGGTCCAAACTAAACTCATAATATCTCTCTCTCTCTCCCACCCTTTCCCCCACCCCCTCCAGCCCAGTTTGGGGAGGTGTCTCGGGGGCGCTACCGGCCCCTGGGTCGTAGGGAGGTGCTGGTGGCGGTGAAGACGCTGCGCTGGGGCGTGACAGACAGAGAGAAGGCAGTGTTTATGACCGAGGCGGGGGTGCTGGGACAGTTTGACCACCCCAACGTGCTGAAGCTGGAGGGGGTGGTCACCCACAACCCACCAGAGAGGATCATCACTGAGTTCATGGAGAATGGACCACTAGATGCCTTCCTCAGGGTGAGAGCTACAACAGCTATACCATGTTAGACAAAGAACTACAACTCCCATCTACACAACGTTAGACTACATTGTACTCCCATGTACACAATAACTAACTCAGGGTGAGACTGAGAAAACACTACATTATATTACAATAACTGACAATAATCTATCTCTCTCTATCTCTCCATCTCTCTCACTCCCCAGGAAAATGAGGACCAGTTCAGTGTTCTTCAGCTGGTAGGGATGGTGAGGGGTGTTGGGGCTGGGATGAGGTACCTCTCTGAGAGGAACTTTGTCCACCGGGACCTGGCTGCCAGGAACGTGCTGGTCAACTCTAACCTGGTGTGTAAGGTGTCTGACTTTGGGCTGTCGCGCCTCATGAGGGGTCTGGACCATAACATGCCCACCTACACTGCCTCACTGGTACATGCTGCTGGGAAATTGAGTTTTCCTGTTGATATGCTTCTGTGTTTGTTTAATGATGATTAGTCTTGTATTTCCACTCTAAAAGACTACTTATGTTAATAGAAGATCACAACATTCACAGTCCTCAACCACTCATCCCTCTCTCTCCTCTCTCAACCACTCATCCCCATCGCTCTCCTCTCTCAACCACTCATCCCCATCGCTCTCCTCTCTCAACCACTCATCCCCATCGCTCTCCTCTCTCAACCACTCATCCCCATCGCTCTCCTCTCTCAACCACTCATCCCCATCGCTCTCCTCTCTCAACCACTCATCCCCATCGCTCTCCTCTCTCAACCACTCATCCCCATCGCTCTCCTCTCTCAACCACTCATCCCCATCGCTCTCCTCTCTCAACCACTCATCCCCATCGCTCTCCTCTCTCAACCACTCATCCCCATCGCTCTCCTCTCTCAACCACTCATCCCCATCGCTCTCCTCTCTCAACCACTCATCCCCATCGCTCTCCTCTCTCAACCACTCATCCCCATCGCTCTCCTCTCTCAACCACTCATCCCCATTGCTCTCCTCTCTCAACCACTCATCCCCATCGCTCTCCTCTCTCAACCACTCATCCCCATCGCTCTCCTCTCTCAACATTTACATTTAAGTCATTTATCCCTCTCTCTCCTCTCAGGGCAGTAAGATTCCTGTCAGGTGGACAGCCCCGGAGGCCTTCCAGCATCGCAAGTTCAGCTCAGCTAGTGATGTCTGGAGCTTCGGAGTGCTCATGTGGGAAGTGATGTCATATGGCGAGCGGCCATACTGGGACATGAGCAATCAGGAAGTGAGTTGTGGGAGGGTTAAGCGAGAGCCAAACAGAGACTAAACACACTGACAGCTGAACAGAATGGTTAATCATCTCTAAGTCCCTCTGTACTGATGGGACCTCTCTATATAGGGCAGCTTGTTAACATCCAGATGGTTATTAATATCCTTCCTCCTTCTTTCTCTCTCTCCCCCTCCCTCCCCCTCTCTCTCTCTCTCTCTCCCCCTCTCTCTGCCCCCCCCTCTCTCCCCCCCTCTCTCTGCCTCCCCCCCTCTCTCCCCCTCTCTCTGCCTCTCTTTCTCCCCCTCTCTCTCCCCCTCTCTCTGCCTCTCTTTCTCCCCCTCTCTCTCTCTCTCCCCTCTCTCTCTCTCTCTCTCTCCCCTCTCTCTCCCCTCTCTCTGCCTCTCTCTCTCCCCTCTCTCTGTCTCTCTCCCCCTCTCTCTCTCTCTCTCCCCCTCTCTCTGCCTCTCTCTCTCTCTCCTTGCTCTTCCTCCCTTCGCCACTCTCCCTCCCTTTGCCTCTCTCCCTCTCCCTGCCCCTGTTCCTCTTCTCCCCTCCCCTACCTTCTCTCTCTCCCTTTGCCTCTCTCCCTCTCCCTGCCCCTGTTCCTCTTCTCCCCTCCCCTACCTTCTCTCTCTCCCTTTGCCTCTCTCCCTCTCCCTGCCCCTGTTCCTCTTCTCCCCTACCTTCTCTCTCTCCCTTTGCCTCTCCCCTCCCTCTTCTCCCCTCCCTCTTCTCCCCTCCCCTACCTTCTCTCTCTCCCTTTGCCTCTCTCCCTCTCCCTGCCCCTGTTCCTCTTCTCCCCCCTCCCCTACCTCCTCTCTCTCTCCCTTTGCCTCTCTCCCTCTCCCTGCCCCTGTTCCTCTTCTCCCCTCCCCTACCTTCTCTCTCTCCATTTGCCTCTCTCCCTCTCCCTGCCTCTGTTCCTCTTCTCCCCTCCCCTACCTTCTCTCTCTTCCTTTGCCTCTCTCCCTCTCCCTGCCCCTGTTCCTCTTCTCCCCTCCCCTACCTTCTCTCTCTTCCCTCCCTATAATACAGGTAATGAAGGCAGTAGCAGACCAGTACCGTCTCCCAGCCCCCCATAACTGTCCTCCAGCGCTCCACTCCCTGATGCTGCAGTGTTGGCAGGCTGAGAGGGGCGACCGGCTAGGCTTCGACTCCCTCCTCTCCTCCCTGGACAGGCTCATACGACACCCTGCCTCCCTCAAGGCAGAGCATCCCCGGTGAGACTACACTTCCCATCTGCCTTTTCTTCCATATTTTACACAGCAAACAGTGATCTTAGGAGAGCATGTATTATGTTATCATGTAAATGTATTGAATCATTGCTATGTTAGGCCAATCATTTTCGATCTCGATCTTTCCCTCTCCAACTCAAGCTCCACCCAGCCACTGCTAAGCCCCACCCCCACAGACCTGTCGTCGGTGGCGACGGTCAGTGAGTGGCTGACAGCGTTGAGGATGGACAGGTATAAGGACCAGTTTGAGAGGGCACATCTGGACACACTGGACCGAGTCAGCAGGCTAACCATGGAGTGAGTCCTGGGCTTCCATTTCAATATCAATAAAGTTATTTTCATAAAATGCTAATCATGCTTTTATAAGCAATGGATACTTTTCTGAACTCTCTCCTTCTCTCCTTCCCTCAGGGATGTGCAGAACCTGGGGGTGAACCTGTTGGGACACCAGAGGAAGATCACCAATGCAGCCCAGCAGCTCAGAACTCACCTCACCCAGGGTCAGGTGGAGGTCTAGAACCCACCTATCACCTGAGAGCTTCACAGGAAGTAACAGAGAGGTGCACTATTGGAGCTGTAGTCCAAGGCAATGTAAGATCTGGGAGGAGAGTTGCTGAGGAGGAACAGGAAGATTTGAAGGGGAAAAGTCTTAAAAAATGTGTTTTATTTCACTTGTTTGCTGTTGTTACCAACTCTCTCTTTGCCAGTCTCTACTTCTCTCTTCCTCATCTCTTTCTATCACTCCTCCCACGTTGTCTCACTACTGTCCCTCCCTCTTTCACTCGTGTCACCACCCTCAATAAATGAAAACAGTGAAAATGTCATTTTTACCCAAACATAGGGATCTCCCGTCACAAGCAATTGCATAGACAATCAAAACTGATTTTACTGATTAATGTTGACATCATGAACACTGTTCATGATTATTTGCTAAGCTACATCACATCATCTGTACTGAAATCAGAAAATGGCAACCCTTGTTGACTAAACATTAGCCAATGGTTTTTCCCATCAGTCACTAGCCTGGTCACTTTTATGGGGATTATTCCATTAGACTCAAGAAATGGGGTTGTAGTTAACGTCGTGGCAGAATGGAGTCACCCACCATTGAGCAGCACCCCCTCTGTGTATATTTCACAGTTCACATTCCTTTTTTTATAGATAAAGTCACTGGGTCATTTGAGCATTGTGAATGTGAAATGGTTTAACTGGACTATGTGTGATCTGATTGCCCATCGAAGTAAGGAAGGCGATGTTATGCTTCGTGAGTATTCTGGGTCTGTTTGTGTTCATGTTAATGTGTGTATGTTGTATGAGGAGTGTGTGTGTGTGTGTGGGGGGGGGGGGTGAAGAAATCCCCATCAACTGAGGAGGGTCACCATTCCTTGTCACTCCTCCTTGAACTATCCGCCGTCCGGCTAACAAAATCACAGTTTCCCTTTAACAATAAATCCATAACACTTAGAGTACAATAAAACATATCAACATTTGTAACATGACAGTTTAATTCACACAGTAACATTAATTTCATCCATCTTCACACCTCCAATGGTGTCCACACTACCAGGGTTCTGGGGGAACGTCCCTCCCTGAAGAAAGCCTCAGATAAGGTGTGTTCGACCCCTTTGACAACCCACAGATTGTCAGCCTTCAAACAGTGTCATAAATCAGGATTGTGTGTGTGTGTGTGTCTGTGTATGGCACTTGAGTAAGTGTGTTTATTTTTATGTGTTCACTATTCCACTATTGTGCAAATTTGTAAAATAAAGAATATGATTTTATTTAAATCACTGCATTAAGCCTGTTATGTGTCTTATGCATAAAAACAGTTTAATCACCAGGGGGCAGTAGCAATTTTAGCATGTAAATCTTGGTGATGCAAACTCAAAAACAAATCGCCAGCAAAGCCACGACACAACACTATGCAATAAATGAATTGCACTATAAGGGTGAAAACGGTGCCCACAAACTATTGGGGCACTGTTTCTTTTCAGCACCATGCAGGGAATCCTTACGACCGTTACACCTGGCTATCAGAGGAGCCTTGTCTGGCAGCGAAACAGTTCATTCAGCCTCATTCACTGCCTTTTTTTAAAACATAGCTGTTATGGTTGACTTGCTTAAACAAACGTGGTTTCTACTGACAATTGAGATGTAGAAACTATGGCATAAGAGAGTGGTGAGCGGATAAGGGGCTATCCGTAATTTTGATTAAGACATTAATTAGCGAGCTAAGACAGACGTAGTCAATATAACTATTTGTTTAGCACTTTTAAAATGTACAGCGACAGAATTCAGAACATGGGCCATTCTTACAATATTCTCCCTGTACACCAAGTCAGAACCGTAGGATAAATAAATGGGGCATATAAGCAGACAATGAAAGCTCTTACAATATTTGATGAAGACATTTCTCTAAAACAGGCTAATAGCTACATGTGCACCACCAAGTCAGAACAGCAGGCTAAGTTATGAGGGGAAAAGGGACCCCATTATTAGGGTGAGTCACATGGGCTACAAAGCATTACATGGGCTTGCTCCTACCTATCTCTCTGATTTGGTCCTGCCGTACATACCTACACGTACGCTACGGTCACAAGACGCAGGCCTCCTAATTGTCCCTAGAATTTCTAAGCAAACAGCTGGAGGCAGGGCTTTCTCCTATAGAGCTCCATTTCTATGGAACGGTCTGTCTACCCATGTCAGAGACGCGAACTCGGTCTCAACCTTTAAGTCTTTACTGAAGACTCATCTCTTCAGTGGGTCATATGATTGAGTGTAGTCTGGCCCAGGAGTGGGAAGGTGAACGGAAAGGCTCTGGAGCAACGAACCGCCCTTGCTGTCTCTGCCTGGCCGGTTCCCCTCTTTCCACTGGGATTCTCTGCCTCTAACCCTATTAGGCTGGGTCACTGGCTTACTGGGGCTCTCTCATGCCGTCCCTGGAAGGGGTGTGTCACCTGAGTGGGTTGATTCACTGATGTGGTCATCCTGTCTGGGTTGGCGCCCCCCCTTGGGTTGTGCCATGGCAGAGATCTTTGTGGGCTATACTCAGCCTTGTCTCAGGATGGTAAGTTGGTGGTTGAAGATATCCCTCTAGTGGTGTGGGGGCTGTGCTTTGGCAAAGTGGGTGGGGTTATATCCTTCCTGGTGTCCTCGGATGGGGCCACAGTGTCTCCTGACCCCTCCTGTCTCAGCCTCCAGTATTTATGCTGCAGTAGTTTATGTGTCGGGGGGCTAGGGTCAGTTTGTTATATCTGGAGTACTTCTCCTGTCCTATTCGGTGTCCTGTGTGAATCTAAGTGTGCGTTCTCTAATTCTCTCCTTCTCTCTTTCTTTCTCTCTCTCGGAGGACCTGAGCCCTAGGACCATGCCCCAGGACTACCTGACATGATGACTCCTTGCTGTCCCCAGTCCACCTGGCCGTGCTGCTGCTCCAGTTTCAACTGTTCTGCCTTATTATTATTCGACCATGCTGGTCATTTATGAACATTTGAACATCTTGGCCATGTTCTGTTATAATCTCCACCCGGCACAGCCAGAAGAGGACTGGCCACCCCACATAGCCTGGTTCCTCTCTAGGTTTCTTCCTAGGTTTTGGCCTTTCTAGGGAGTTTTTCCTAGCCACCATGCTTCTACACCTGCATTGCTTGCTGTTTGGGGTTTTAGGCTGGGTTTCTGTACAGCACTTTGAGATATCAGCTAATGTACGAAGGGCTATATAAATAAATTTGATTTGATTTGATTTGGCTACTAACAACTCACTACACAACATACACTTAGTATTACTTTCTTAGCTACAGTATACATATCTCCCTGGCATATTACATCATATATATACAGCAGCATGCAATACATTTCTGGACTCCGTTGTGCTGTGCTCACTTGAATAGGAAGGTAGCATGGCGATCCTTCTTGTGGGCAATTTTTTTCATGAAGCTTTGTCATCAAAGTCCGGCATTCTTTGGATTTACGGTGATTTTTGGGAATTCGGAAAAAAACAAGATCGAATCATGACGTCAGTGATCTTCAGGTCGGAGCACTAGAAAGAGGCCAGAGTTCCCAACTTGGAATTCCTAGTTAGATGACTGCTCCAAATATATATTTTTTAGTTCCCAGTTGTGTTGAACTCACGGAAGTCTGACATTTTCCAGTTCCGAGGTCCCAGTTGTTTTGAACGTGGCAGAAGTCATGCTGGATTGACAGAAATGGTATCCGTGAGCTCATCTGACTCTGGAGAAGTAGATAAAGAAAGACTTCGGTTATACATTGCACTTACAGCTGAAATCCTAACTCTAAACCGTAAACCTATTTGACATAAAACAGAAAAGTGTCCACACTATAACCTTTCCATCAAACAGAATGAACTTCATGTTCCCCCATGTCTGATAGGAATAGACAGATCAGCACATTTCTCCTGAATCTGTTGGAGATCTGTTGACTTCAGCATTAGAGGACAAGACACCTGTCTCCCAGATCTGGTGGCATCAGATAGGATCTGACCTGAGGGCCTCTTACACAACCACCATGTCCATTTCACCTGATCATCAAATTAAGATCCAATATATGTATATAAATGACTCAACTAGATACTTAAAGTAAAAAAGATCAACTCCTCTCAGTCTCAACCCCTTGTTCTTGTTCTGCAAAATATTCCCAAGGTTATCATGTGTAGGGGAGACCGGAGTTGGTTGTCGCACTTCTTACTCTCATGTCTATTTCTCAGCACCAGTATGTATATCTTACAAGACTCTTTTCAATATTAGGATAAAGACTAAGATCTTGGATTAAAATGAGGACCGTTTTTACCCTTTTTAACTCCAACATGGAGTTATAAATCATCAAACACACTGTCCACTTGTGACAACCAGCCCAATCGCTGGGTTGGTTGTCACAATGTTCACTAGTAACTTATTCCTTTTGTATCAGGAAATGAAGAAAAATAACAAACAGCCTTAGAAATAACTAAGCCTTTCTTTGATCGAACAAAATACAGCATTTTATGCCTTGAGAATAACATTTTTAGTACATTTGTGTATGTATGCGTGCATGTGTGTGTATGCATGTATGTGTATGTATGTGTGTATGTGCGTGTGTGGGTGCGTGACAGGAAAAATATGTGTGTCAGAGAGAGGCAACACTAATGCTAGTTAAGATATTACTTACCACATGGCTTGACCTAGGAACTCATAAATTGGTTTGAAACATAGCAATCCCTTTTCTCTGTTCAACAAACATAATTATTTATGGATACTCCCATTATTTAAACATTTACAAAGAAAATAACAATATATATTACTTTTTTACTTTCATCTATGAAAAACACATACATTCCCCTCACCTCAATGTTTTGTCATATGCTAACATGAATTGGCCCGTGAGACAACCAACCCCTGGTCTCCCCTACTGAGCCAGTCTGAAACCACACACACACACACACACACACACACACACACACACACACACACACACACACACACACATAAATAAAGGCATTATGACATTTGAAACCACTGGTCTATATGGCAGCACTCCGGTGTCTCACTGCAAGGCGCTGTAAATAGCTATTATCAAGACAACACAAGATGACTGGCTCAGTCAGAACCATTACCCAGGCCTGTCTGATGTAAACCTGCATTGAAACCCTTTAACACGCTGTGGGTAACCAACATGTTACTCATGACCTATACATGGGACACACAAACACCTGAATACACACACCAAACCATGGCATTTGGAAAGTGTTTTGGGTGTTTGAGTTGTTATGTATAATAGATGGTCATCAAATATGTGGACATAAAAATACTGTATGACATTCAGTTTAGAATATGTGCTTTACTGTATAAGAGGTTTGGATGGTAAGAAACCAAATGTAGCATCTTTTTTTTAATAGGAAAAACATACTCTGTCATGGATGGGTTAGCAGACAATGTCACGAAAACGATGTGCACGCTTCACATGGGGCAGAAGTCTGTGTCTTGTTGTGATTCTGGATGGCCAGATAGCTAGCAACAATGACAAATTGAAATGTTTATACCGTAACACTAGATATTGTAACATCAAAGTTAAGAAACTGCTTGTCTCAACCTTGAATCCGTGTCATTTTGATTATGCTGTCGTATTATACTTAGATAACTGTTTGTTTACCCATAGCTTTTTCGCTGGTTAGCTGACGTTAGCTGTCTAGCTAGCGAGAGAAGGTCATCTCGATCTAATTCGCTAGTCTTAGATATTATAAATGGATTATTGTTGGCCCGCATATGTCCTTTCAATTTACCGCAGACTAGCTGGGGAGACAACCCTACCAAACGGTGCAAAGTAGCCAATCCTATGGCGAGATTGACACCTACTTGGTTTAATCTCCAGGTTAGCATAAATATTCAAATGCAGAAGAATATTATAGCTGTTAAATGGACGGATAGAGCTCATGAGTCCTCAGTACAGCTCAAAACACCCATCATTCATGTTTTGAGCCCCACATTTTTTGCAAAAAATAAATACAAATAAATGTTTTCTTTTTTGGGGCTTGCCTGTTTTGCATGTTATTTTGGCATTAATGTGTCACATATTTAATTTTTTATTTTATTTCACCTTTATTTAACCAGGTAGGCCAGTTGAGAACAAGTTCTCATTTACAACTGCGACCTGGCCAAGATAAAGCAAAGCGGTGCGACAAAAACAACAGAGTTAGTTTGCAAATAATGTAAAAAATTATATATATATCATTGAGTTAATAAAGCTGCATACAAACATGGTCTATTTTTTGTTTTCTTGAGTAAGACAGCTCCAAAATCCAAATGTTTCAGCCTGACTCAGTGCTCTCTGTGGTGGCGGGGCAAGCCATCAGAAAATATGTAATGTTGCGCCGTGATTGGCTCAGTGTTCTGTCACTCATGAGGACACTACGTCACCGCGAAGTCTAAGGGTAGGCTTAGAAAATTCTAGCTTCTTGGGTGCTGCCATTGAGTTACATTAGAAGTGCCCATCCAAGAAGGCTCAAGGTCATTGGCTACAGGTTGCACGCCCAATTTTTCAGTTTTTGATTTGTTAAAAAAGTTTGAAATATCCAATAAATGTCGTTCCACTTCATGATTGTGTCCCACTTGTTGATTCTTCAGAAAAAAATACAATTTTATATCTATGTTTGAAGCCTGAAATGTGGCAAAAGGTCGCAAAGTTCAAGGGGGCTGAATACTTTCGCAAGGCACTGTATGTATACTGTAGCTATGAAAGTAATACTAAGTGTATGTTGTGTAGTGAGCTGTTAGTAGCTCATGTGCCTCACCCTAACAATTTGGTCGATTTACCCCTCTTAATTTTGCCTGCTGTTCTGACTTGGTGGTGCACTTGTAGCCTATAACCTGTTTTATAGAAATGTATTCATCGAATTTGAAAGAGCTTTCATTGTCTGCTTATATGCCCCATTTATTTATCCTACGGTTCTGACTTGGTGTACAGGGAGAACACAATAAGAACGGCCCATGTTCTGAATTCTGTCGCTGTACATTTCGAAAGTGCTAAACAAATAGTTATATTGACTACGTCCATCCTAGCTCGCTCATTAATCTCTTAATAGAAATGACAGATTGCCTCTTATCCGCTTGTTGTCCTCTTATGCCATAGTTTGTACATCTCAATTGTCAGTAGAAACCACATTTGTTTAAGCCAGTCAGCCATATCAGCTATGTTTTTTTAAAGGCAGTAAATGAGGCTGAATGAACCATTTCGCTGCCAGACAAGGCTCCTCTGATAGCCAGGTGTAGCGGTGGTAAGATGTTGGGACTGCTGTTGGGACAGCTTTTGTGGGCACCGTTTGTCACCGTTATAGTGTAATTCATGTATTGTTTAGTGTTGTGTTGTGTAGTGACTTTTCTGGCATGCATCCCACTTTACAGTTGTTTTATCCCACCAAAATGTACATGCTAAAATAGCCACTGCAATAGCTCAAGCCATGCAACTCTTGCTGTGTTTGTCCCATTCTATTCAATCAGCATGACTCTTCTACATTGTAACCAGTAGTGGAAAAAGTACCCAATCGTCATACATGAGTAAAAGTCAAAATACCTTTATAGAAAATTACTCAAGTAAAAGTTAAAGTCACCTAGTAAAATAGTACTTGAGAAAAAGTCTACAAGTATTTTGTTTTAAATATACTTAAGTATCAAAAGTTAAAGTATAAATCACTTCAAATTCCTTATATTAAGCAAACCAGGCAGCATCATTTAAAAACTAAATTAAATTACGGATAGCTAGGGGCATACTCCAACACTCAGACATCATTTAAAAACTAAATTAAATTACGGATAGCTAGGGGCATACTCCAACACTCAGACATCATTTAAAAACTAAATTAACTTACGGATAGCTAGGGGCATACTCCAACACTCAGAAATCATTTAAAAACAAAATTAAATTACGGATAGCTAGGGGCATACTCCAACACTCAGACATCATTTAAAAACTAAATTAAATTACGGATAGCTAGGGGCATACACCAACACTCAGACATCATTTAAAAACTCAATTAAATTACGGATAGCTAGGGGCATACTCCAACTGTCATGGTTTTCTAGGTGTGGTGAAGGAGTCGGACCAAACTGCAGCGTGTCGATTGCGATCCATGTTTATTTAAATAAACGCAAACACGACTAAACACGAACACTACAAAACAATAAACGAAACGAAACGAAAACCGAAAACAGCCTATACTTGTGTCAACTAACATCCAACAAGGACATCAAGACACTCAGGACAATCACCCACGACACACTCAAAGAATATGGCTGCCTAAATATGGTTCCCAATCAGAGACAACGATAAACACCTGCCTCTGATTGAGAACCACTCCAGACAGCCATAGACTTTGCTAGATAACCCCACTAGCTACAATCCCAATACAATACACGCCAAAACCCCAAGACAAAACACACCACATTACAAAAACTCCATGCCACACCCTGGCCTGACCCAATACATGAAGAAAAACACAAAATACTTAGACCAGGGCGTGACACCAACACTCAGACATCATTTAAAAACTAAATTAAATTACGGATAGCTAGGGGCATAGTCCAACACTCAGACATCATTTTACAAACCAAATTAAATTACGGATAGCTAGGGGCATAGTCCAACACTCAGACATCATTTAAAAACTAAATTAAATTACGGATAGCTAGGGGCATACTCCAACACTCAGACATCATTTAAAAACTAAATTAAATTACGGATAGCTAGGGGCATACTCCAACACTCAGACATCATTTACAAACTAAATTAAATTACGGATAGCTAGGGGCATACTCCAACACTCAGACATCATTTAAAAACTAAATTAAATTACGGATAGCTAGGGGCATACTCCAACACTCAGACATCATTTAAAGACTAAATTAAATTACGGATAGCCAGGGGCATACTCCAACACTCAGACATCATTTACAAACAAAGCATGTGTTTTTAGTGAGTCCGCCAGATCAGAGGCAGGGATGTTCTCTTGATAAGTGAGTGAATTGAAGAAAAATTCTGTCCTGCTAAGCATTAAAAATGTAACAAGTATTTTGGGTGTCAGGGAAAATTTATGGGGTAAAAAGTACATAATTTTCTTTAGGAATGTGGTTAAGTAAAAGTAAAAGTAGTCAAAAATATAAATAGTTAAGTAAAGTAAAGACACCCCCAAGAATGACTTAAGTAGTACTTTAAAGTATTTTTACTTAACACCACTGATTGTAACGGTGTATTCTCGATTATTCACTACTTGTTCTCATTTCTATAATACATCAAAATCTGAATCTGCTTTATTTAGGATGCTTAAGACAGAAGCGTATACTATCTTAAACAAAACAAATGATTTGAACAACAGCACAGAAAGTGTGGTTTCAAATAAAACTATTTTCTAATTAATGTGCCTACAACAAGATTCAACCTCATACCCTCACATCCATGAATGTTCCATAGTTCCCTACTCTACTTGCTAAGCTACCGATCAGGTGAACATTTTGGTACAAAATCCTACCTATATTTGCAAGTACGGTGTCCAGAAGAGGTCAGTGTTTGAAAGCAGCTTGGAATCAACAAAAGAGCCCAAACCACCGAGAAATCAGTGGGATCTCGCATTTCTGCAACACACGGGTTGAAAAAACACGTGACCAAACAAAGCTTCGGGTGTCTTTGATAAAGTACTTCTGATAAAGTGATACAAGCATCGGTACACCACTTTGAAGGTAGCTGCTTAGCGATTTTAATGCATTCCTCAGAGCTCCGGTTTTAAAGGTAACATCACTACTTACCAGTACCACCCATGACTGTGTTTGCTAGTGACCGAGACATGGCTGTTGCATTCAATCATTTTCAGTTTTGTGGCCTTCACCAAGTGAGATTCTAAGTGAATATGTTGTCATTGTTGAAGAAAATAGATGACCTATTTCATAAGGCCTTATTTTGAGGGTCTAGTTTTACCCTAATACAGTGGCCTGAAACTCACATTATGCTGACTTGCAAAGTGATGTGTAATTCCTATTGAAATCCAGCCAGAGTGGGGATGTACAACAATTGGAATATTTTAGTCACCCACAACCTGCATTCAGAATGACTGACAGCGCTAGGGTTGGGAAGACTAAGATATGAGACTGCCTTAAACATCTAAACTGAAACAACCCTTTCAGTAATGGGTGCAATAAGTCCAAGTAACAGATTGGAAATGTTTAGAAAAATGTACGTTATTTATATTTGAATAGCATAAGATTAATTAATCAATCAATGTACATAAAAAACATATTTTGGAGAAAAAAAACTATTTAAAAAAACTGGAAAATATGTTAATGACAGGCGTGGTTATAATTATGGTTATTAACACCAACACTGGGGTTATTTTACGCCACTGAGTGTAATGTAACTCTCTACAGTGTTAATTTAACTTTTGAATCAACCCTAGAAATGTTACACTGAAAAATCAACACTAGTAACACTGGCCAATTTGCTGTGTGCTATGAAAGGGACACATCTGCAGGTTTCCATACAATTCAAGAACCTTTTAGAATTCCGAAGAACTGTAGATGCCATGTCAAGAACCCCACACTTAACTCAAAGCTTTTTTATCGGGCAAGAGTTCTCCAAGGAACCTTAAGAGCTAAAGAAGAACCATTTAAGAATATTTATTTGTTTCAGTGTAGATTGAACTAGATCACAGCCAGTCAAAACTAGTTTCTATAGACCTGACAGGTAAGGTGTCTATAGGATCGTACAGCTGAATCAGCAGATACTTGTCCAGGTAGACAAGCTCACCTCAATATGAGCTTTTTGATTACACACCAGCATTGAGACAATTGAAAGGTAGACGACTTTCGAACCAGTTATCTGAACGGTTCACTGAGAATAAAGACCAAAAAGTGTTGACTGTCATGATGTTGACATTTTTACATGGGGGTGATGCAGGGGCTGAAAATGAGCCATGGGGGAGACCTATGGACCGTGGACCAGTCTCAGGACATCTGCCAGGGAAACTGAGTGTGACGGTCAAGCGCAAGGCCAGAGCGTTCAAGATGTTTTAGCAAAATGTCAAGCAGCCTTAGTATACTGCAGAAAATGATTCCAATAAAAATATGGATCTTCCCAAAAGATAATGCTCAAGTTATGACTACTACTCCTTTCCACCATTTGGCCCCTCCCTCCCTCCTCCTTCCTCTCTCCTCTCTCTGACATCCATCCTCCTCTTGACCTCCTCCCCTCCTCTTGACCTCCTCTCCATATATATAGATCCCCACCTGTGAATCCTTCTCTTTCTCAAGTCAGCTTGATGTTGCATGTTCCCTTAGTACCTGACTGTCAATTAGGTGTAAAGGACTAACTGTTTTCTTCTGTAAAAGGTAAGTGAGTCACTCCACCAATTCGGTGCCTTTTGAGAAGTATAACTTGATTTTAAAAAAGTGATTTCACAAAATGTTAACATTGTCATAATATTTTTTTTGCCATCTCAAGTGGTAAAATAAAATTAAAAAATACTATAATAAGTGCCAAATAAAGTAACAGGGTTGACAAAGTAACAGGGTTGATGATTTCATCTTAAATCAGCCATGAATCAATCCCCTTGTGACAGTCAGAACTGAAGCTTGTTGTTTGCAACAGGGAGTGGCAATTGAATACAAGCTTCACAATAAAAGTGTAATTGTTCAAACATTTCTAGCCTGTCTACCTAGGGGTAATAGTGTTGGTGTGTTGAGCTTGACCCACTTAGTGTTCCACCACAAAACAATACAAAATGGCCAAAAAGAGTAGAACCAGCTCACCTGCTATTACACTATGATTTGACTATTAGATGTCAAATGTTTCATCAGAAAAAAAACATTTTAAAAGGAACAGTTTACCCATTTTGAATTGAGAGTTCAGTTCACACATCAGGGTGGACCTTAAAATGAGGGACAGACATGAAAGAAATAATAATTTTCAAAAATCTCTTAGGCGAAAAATGTTTGGGTTAAGTGGGTAGCAATCTTCCTAGAAGAAGATTCCTCACATAGGGGGCACAGAGGGACATGTCAAAATACTGAATTTGGGCACTTTAGCAAGATTTTATTCATATAAAAAAAATCAGATTTATTGAATTCTCCATGTGGTATGTATTAAAGCGATAAGAGAAGGAGAGAATGGCCTTCCTAAGGTTGTGTCCCAGATGGCACCCTATTCCCTGTTAAAGAGCACCACTTTAGACCAGGGGCCATAGGGCTCTGGTCAGGAGTCGTGTACTATATAGACTACGGGGTGACATTTGGGACACAATCTTGGATACGTGAGCGGTTGTTTTCTCGAAGTGTATCAGTTCATTTTGTGTGTTGCTCAGTTGGTAGTACAGCTCAGTTGGTAGTACAGCTCAGTTGGTAGTACATGGCGCTTGCAATGTCAGGGTTGTTGTGGGTTTGATTCCCATGGGGGGAATTCAGTACAAAATGTATGCATTGACTACTTTAATCCGCTCTGGATAAGAGAGTCTGCTAAAACAAATAAAACGTAACAAATATTTTTTAAATGTCAAGGGCACTACATTTAATATAACAGGGTCTTAAAATGCAATATTGGTGCACAATTTCTACTTGAAATATCGAAGGGATGCAAAAGGCTCTTTTTGTGGAACAATAAGTGTTAACCTTTTACGTTTTACAGAACTGTTTAGAATAGGATAGAATAGAGAAAAACAACTTTATTGTGGACATCTTCCTTTGCCTGGATTAATGGGGAAATATGGACCTCTGTTTCAGGTTCACCTCTGGTCTGTGGAATGGTGCAAACCTGAGTGATCTGTCAGTTAGTTTGCTGACAGCTCACACATTCTAGATTTGATTTGAGTCCCTAGTACATAAGGATAAGGATGTATTTCTTTCTGAGTTAAGTCTGGTGGTAGAACATCTCTGTTTCTGACACTCAATTTCTCTCACAAACATGCACGTCTCTCTCCTCCCAGCCATTTCAAATAGACTCCCCGTCTGAGACGATGGCCCCGCCCTTGGCAAGATCTGCTCCAAGTGAGCTCAACCATTGGTGGAGACAGTTTAGGTTCCGCCTCCAGAACAGGAAGGGGTGGAAAGAGATGCTGGATGAAACTTTTTTGCTGCAGAACAAAAGGTGAGTATCCTGTTGGTAAAAAATAACAGTGACTGTCCGGTATTGGATGATATTATATTATTACAAGTGGGAAACTCTGAAAATATTAATTGTAACCTGGAAGCAACGAGTTGTTTGTGTTCAAAAGCTTTGAACTCACTTAGAACGCTGATTGGCTAAACCCAAACCGATAATCTGGGAGGTATTCCCTTCATATTAAAAATGACAGCCATAGGAATCAATGGTGGGCTGAAAACGTATTTTTTCTGGATGGTTTGTCCACGGGTTTTGCCTGCCATATCAGTTCTGTTATACTCACAGACATTATTTTAACAGTTTTAGAAACTTTAGAGTGTTTTCTATCCAAATCGACCAATTATATGCATATCCTAGCTTCTGGGCCTGAGTAACAGGCAGTTTACTTTGGCCATGCTTGTCATCCAGACATCAAAATACTGCCCCTAGCTCAAGGAGGTTATTAATCATTTGTATTTTTTTTATTATGTTTTGTTCTTGTACTTAACTGCTAAAAATACTGCTATCGGGGTCATTTCCTTAGTAGCCCACTTGGCAAATCAATGTTGTTTCCACTTCATTTCAACCCAAGAAATCTATCTATGTGATCTATTTTGAATCAACATGGAAAACTTATTGGATTTGTAAAAAGTCATCAACATAAGGGCATTTTGTCTTGGCTGAGATCCCGCTATTGGGATCGATATGACAACAGTCAGTGAAAGTGCAGGGCGCGAAATTCAAAACAACAGAACTCCCATAATTAAAATTCCTCATGCATAGAAGTATTTCAAACCATTTTAAAGATACACTTCTTGTTAATCCCACCACAGTGTCCGATTTCAAATAGGCTTTATGGCAAAAGCACCACAAACGATTATGTTAGGTCAGAGCCAAGTCACAGAAAAACACAGCCATTTTTCCAGCCCAAGAGAGGAGTCACAAAAATCAGAAATAGAGATAAAATGAATCACTAACCTTTGATGATCTTCATCAGATGACACTCATAGGTCTTCATGTTACACAATACATGTATGTGTCATGCCCTGACCTTAGAGAGATGTTTTATTTCTCTATTTGGTTAGGTCAGGGTGTGATGTGGGGTGAGCATTCTATGTCTTGTTTTCTATGTTTCTTCATTTCTATGTTTTGGCTGGGTATGGTTCTCAATCAGGGACAGCTGTCTATCGTTGTCTCTGATTGGGAATCATACTTAGGTAGCCCTTTTTCCCTCCTTTCAGTGTGGGTAGTTGACTTGTGTTAGTGGCACAGCTTCACGGTTGTTTATTTTGTTTTGTTGGCATCATTCCATAATAAAGGAAAATGTACGCTCACCACGCTGCCCTTTGGTCCACTTCTTCCTCCACCGACGACTGCCGTGACAGTATGTTTTGTTCAATAACTTCATATTTATATAAAAAAAATCTCAGTATACATTGACGCGTTATGTTAAGTAGTTCCAAAAACATCCGGTGATTTTGCAGAGAGCCACATCAATTTACTGAAATACTCATAATAAATGTTGATGAAAATACAAGTGTTATGCATGGAACTTTAGATAAACTTCTCCTTAATGCAACCGCTGTGTCAGATTTCAAAAAAGCTTTACGGAAAAAGCAAACCATGCAATAATCTGAGTATGACGCTCAGAGACCAAACAAGCCAAAAAGATATCCGCCATATTGTGCAGTCAACAGAAGTCAGAAATAACATTATAAATATTCACTTACCTTTGATCTTCATCAGAATGCGCTCCCAGGAATCCCAGTTCCACAATAAATGTTTGTTTTGTTCAATAATGTCCATCATTTATGTCCAAATAGCTACTTTTGTTAGCGCGTTTTGTAAACAAATCCAAACTCACAAAGCGCGTTCACTAGAAATGTCAAAAAGCTCCGTTACAGTCCGTAGAAACATGTCAAACGATGTATAGAATCAATATTTAGGATGTTTTTAACAAATCTTCAATAATGTTCCAACCGGAGAATTCCTTTGTCTGCAGAAAAGCAATGGAACGCAAGCTACCTCTCACGTGAACGAGTGTCACGAGCTTGTGGCACACTGCCAGACCCCTGACTCAAAGAGCCCTTATGAGCCCCTCCTTTACAGTAGAAGCATCAAACAAGGTTCTGAAGACTGTTGACATCTAGTGGAAGCCTTAGGAAGTGCAACATGACCAATATCCCACTGTATCTTCAATAGAGAATGAGTTGAAAAACGACCAACCTCAGATTTCTCACTTCCTGGTTGGATTTTTTCTCAGGTTTTTGCCTGCCATATGAGTTATGTTATACTAACAGACATAATTAAAACAGTTTTAGAAACTTCAGAGTGTTTACTATCCAAATATACTAATAATATGCATATCTTAGCTTCTGGGACTGAGTAGCAGGCAGTTTACTCTGGGCACCTCTGGGTACCTTATTCATCCAAGCTACTCAATAATGCCCCCAGCCATAAGAAGTAAACCTAAATCCAATGACAAGGCCACATTTTTTTGTTGATTTCCTGTTGAATTCACAATAGCTGACAACTCAACCAAATGTAAATCAAAATTAGACGTTGAACTGATGTCTTTGCCCAGTGGAATGTGACATCAGAGCTCAGCATGTGGGAAAAGTCTGCGCTCAGAAATGATATACAGTTTCCCACTAGTAATTACCAGCTGGAGGAGCATTCAAGTGAATTTTTCCCAGTCATATGCTGATAATTACAATATGTTATGAATGCAGCATTTGAATTTTAATTTGCAAACACACTCTCTCTCCCATAGGACAAATGGCGTCCCTCTCTTTTTTGCCGCCAAAGAGAACAGTGCAGGTTGCATTAAGAAACTTCTGGACAGTGCGTCCACTAACATCTTTGAGAGAGGGGCTCTGGGGGAGACCGCGCTGCATGTGGCAGTTATGAATGATAACATGGAAGCTGCTTTAGCTCTGATGGACGGAGCACCTGAACTCATCAATGAGCCCATGACCTCTGACCTCTTCCTTGGTACATAAACTCTCACACACAAATACACTATAATATCATAAAACTCACACAGATATTTAATCACACAATCATATATTCTCTCTCTCTTACTCGCTCTCAATCAGGCATGACACCTCTCCACATTGCCGTGGTGAATCAGAACTTTAACCTGGTCCGCAGTCTGATTGGTAAAGGGGCGGATGTGGCCACGCCCAGAGTCACAGGCCTGTACTTCAGAAAGAGAAGAGGAGGGCTGCTCTACTATGGTAAGATGATTGTTTGTGGTCTGTAAGGAGTAGAAAAATGCATTTTGGGAAATGTGGTTATTTAATTCTGTTTGCTTTACTTTAGGTGAGCACATCCTGGCATTTGCGGCCTGTGTGGGGAATCAGGACATAATTTCCATGGTGATCAACGCAGGAGCCAGCACCAGGGCCCAGGACTCCATTGGTATGAAACATTCCTCTTTCTTCTCCTCGTCCTGCCCCTCTCCTCTCTCTTCTCCCTTTTTCAGCAGTTTAATATCTCATTCTCTCCCCCCTAGGTAACACAGTGCTCCATATTCTGGTCCTGCAGCCCAATAAGACTATAGCATGCCTGGTGTTGGATCTGCTGTTGGCACGTGACGTTGAGCTGGACCAGGCTGTGCCACTGGACATGGTGCCCAACTACCATGGCTTAACACCCTTCAAACTGGCTGCCAAGGAGGGCAACCTTGTGGTGAGGATGGATAGAGGGATAGAACGAAGGGGACAGTGGGAGACATGGGAACAGTAAAAAATACAAAATAAAACAACATCTGTCCCTTCCAGGTCTTCCAGCACCTGGTCAACCGGAGGCGAATCAACCAGTGGAACCTGGGACCCTTGACCTCTAACCTCTATGACCTCACAGAGATCGACTCCTTGGTCGCCGACGACGACTGCTCTGTGCTTGAGCTCATCGTGGGCAGCCAGAGGAGAGAGGTACAGTACATTACAAAACACAAACATGATACATTGTAATATACAGTTCAGGGAAACTGATGATGATCTCCTACTTCAGGCAAGGAGGATACTGGAAGTGACTCCTGTTAGGCAATTGGTCAGTCTCAAGTGGAACCTCTATGGAAAACACTACTTTAGGTAACAACACATACAATGAGGGAAAAAAGTATTTGATCCCCTGCTGATTTTGTATGTTTGCCCACTGACAAAGAAATGATCCGTCTATAGTTTAATGGTAGGTTTATTTGAACAGTGAGAGACAGAATATCAACAAAAATATCCAGAAAAACGCATGTCAAAAATGTTATAAATTAATTTGCATTTTAAGGAGGGAAAAAAGTATTTGACCCCCTCTCAATCAGAAAGATTTCTGGCTCCCAGGTGTCTTTTATACAGGTAACGAGCTGAGATTAGGAGCACACTCTTAAAGGGAGTGCTCCTAATATTTGTTTGTTACCTGTAGAAAAGACACCTGTCCACAGAAGCAATCAATCAATCAGATTTCAAACTCTGGATGTCAGGGACAAGATTGTAGACCTATACACAAGGCTGGAATGGGCTACAAGACCATCGACAAGCAGCTTGGTGAGAAGGTGACAACAATGGTGCGATTATTCGTAAATGGAAGAAACACAAAAGAACTGTCAATCTCCCTCGGCCTGGGGCTCCACGCAAGATCTCACCTCGTGGAGTTGCAATGATCATGAGAACGGTGAGGAATCAGCCCAGAACTACACGGGAGGATGTTGTCAATGATCTCAAGGCAGCCGGGACCATAGTCATCAAGAAAACAATTGGTAACACACTACGCCGTGAAGGACTGAAATCCTGCAGCGCCCGCAAGGTCCCCCTGCTCAAGAAAGCACATATACATGCCCGTCTGAAGTTTGCCAATGAACATCTGAATGATTCAGAGGACAACTGGGTGAAAGTGTTGTGGTCAGATGAGACCAAAATGGAGCTCTTTGGCATCAACTCAACTTGCCATGTTTGGAGGAGGAGGAATGCTGCCTATGACTCCAAGAACACCATCCCCACCGTCAAACATGGAGGTGGAAACATTATTTTCTGCTAAGGGGACAGGACAACTTCACCGCATCAAAGGGACGATAGACAGGGCCATGTACCGTCAAATCTTGGGTGAAAACCTCCTTCCCTCAGCCAGGGTGTTCAAAATGGGTCGTGGATGGGTATTCCAGCATGACAATGACCCAAAACACAAGGCCAAGGCAAAAAAGGAGTGGCTCAAGAAGAAGCACATTAAGGTCCTGGAGTGGCCTAGCCAGTCTCCAGACCTTAATCCCATAGGAAATCTGTGGAGGGAGCTGAAGGTTCCAGTTGCCAAACGTCAGCCTCGAAACCTTAATGACTTGGAGAAGATCTGCAAAGAGGAGTGGGACAAAATCCCTCCTGAGATGTGTGCAAACGTGGTGGCCAACTACCTGAAACGTCTGACCTCTGTGATTGCCAACAAGGGTTTTGCCACCAAGTACTAAGTCATGTTTTGCAGAGGGGTCAAATACTTATTTCCCTCATTAAAATGCAAATCAATTTATAATATTTTTGACATGCGTTTTTCTGGATTTGTTTGTTGATATTCTGTCTCTCACTGTTCAAATAAACCTACCATTAAAATTATAGACTGATCATTTCTTTGTCAGTGGGCGAACATACAAAATCAGCAGGGGATCAAATACTTTCCCCCTCACTGTACAGTGATCATGTTCTGATGTTGTGTTTGAGATGCTGCCATTTGTTTATGTCTAATGTTGTGATGTTATTATTGTGTTGTGTACAGGTTGTTGCTGCTGCTGTACCTCCTGTACATTGGGACCTTCACACTGTGTTGTGTGTATCGCCCCCTAAAGGACGCTCCAGAGAATTACACTGTATCTGACATGGACCAAACCATCCGCGTGCAGAAAACTCTGAAGGTGCGGGAGACATGAAGGCATCTTCATATGAAAGCCTGTGTGCAAACCTCAATCAGAGGTGTTCATTTGAACCCTTTGTGATCCACGTGCCCTGTTCTCTGTCCCTGTAGGAGAGTTATGTGACCTATGGGGACAACTTGCGTCTGGTAGGAGAGATGATCAGTGTCCTGGGTGCCCTGGTTATTCTGCTACTGGAGGTAAAACATACATCACCCAATAGTTTTACATGTCACTTATATTTACACTGTAGATTAGATCACATTATTGGCTGTCAATATAATCTGTTTTATTCCCAATCCCTAAGATCCCAGATATGCTGAGAGTGGGGGCCAAGCATTACTTTGGACAAACGGCCCTGGGGGGGCCCTTCCATGTCATTCTGTAAGTCAACCTTGGTGCCTATGTAGTATTTATTACCTACCTGGTGATGTTGTTGTGTTTTGTCATGTATATGTAGCATTTATAACCTGTGTAATAATCTGTGTTTCCTCCCCAGTATTGCCTATGCGTTCCTGGTGGTGCTGCTGTGTGTGTTCAGGGTCAGTGGGGTGCAGGGGGAGACAGTTGTCATGGCTGTGTGTCTGGTGCTGGGCTGGAGCAACGTCATGTTCTTCGCCCGAGGCTTTCAGATGCTGGGGCCTTACGTCATCATGATACAGAAGGTATGTAAGGGAAGCAGACACACACATGTGAATGCACACACACACACAAGCATTAGCATGACGTTACTGTAGAACGTATGGTTTTGCTGTTTTGATTCCCATGTTAAACTGTTGTGGTGTTTTGTCTCATTTCCTCCTAGATTATATTTGGAGACCTGACCAAATTCATGTGGCTGAGCTTCATCGTGCTCATAGGGTTTTCTACCTGTAAGTACATTCTGTAAAAGAGAATCTCAAAAACCATATTAATAGTACAAATGTATTAAACCAAATATAATTCCTATTTTTATTTGCCGGTTATTCTCCCTCCCTCCCTCCCTCCCTCCCTCCCTCCCTCCCTCCCTCCCTCCCTCCCTCCCTCCCTCCCTCCCTCCCAGCCCTGTGGATGGTGTACATGACTCAGGACCCAGACTCTCTACCTGCGTACCGCTCCTTCCCCATCACTCTGTTCTCCCAGTTTGAGCTGAGTGTGGGTCTGATAGACCTGCCAGTGGACCACACCATCACAACGCCCCCTATTGTCCATGTGCTGCACTGCACCTTCTCTGTGGTCTCCTACATACTGCTGCTCAACCTGCTCACAGCCATGATGAGTGATACACAATGGAGAGTTGCCCAGGAGAGGGACGAGCTCTGGAGGACACAGGTGTGCCACACACACACACACATTTTGACACACACACATGCACACACACTCAGGCACACACACATAGTCTCTCCTACATCAAATAAAATGTGTACATACTCCATAAAAATAGCTTAAAACCATGATGGAAGTGTATACAGCATCCCAATCAGTGCCATTCTAATGATCCTTACATCCTTTGTCCCTGCTCACTGTGTGTAGGTGGTGGCCACTACCCTGATGTTGGAGAGGAGGTTGCCCCGCTGCCTGTGGCCCCGGCTGGGGGTGTGTGGACTGCTCTACGGCCTGGGGGAGCGTTGGTACCTCCGGTAAGACAACAACACTTCATCTAACTGGCCTATTACTGTACTCTCTGTCTTAGGTGTGGTGGTGTTAACAGTGTTTCCCCATCCCCATCATACACAGGCTTTGTATTATAATGACTCTCTTAATGTCTCCATTGCAGGGTTGAGGATCGCAACGACCCACTGGTGCAAAAGATGCGTCGCTACATCCAAGCCTTCTCTAAGGATGAGGACCAGAGCAAGGAGCGGGAGGAGACGGAGAAGACTGACATGTCAAAAGGACCTGGAAGCCCTCTGATCAGACCCAAACACAGGGGTGGGATAGATGGAAACAGGAAGTCCCTGGCACGCTGGCAGATGATTCGCCACAGCGCTCTGGGTTTAGATGTGGAACAGGAAGAGCCTGAGGATGACCAGGAAGTAAGATAGATCTGAGGTTTAAGACAACAAAACAGATCGTTATGTTGTTATTATATAGTATACGAGGCACACACATATTTTGAAACACACATGCAAACACACACTCAGACACACACATATTGTCTCTCCTACATACCTGAAAACCATGATGAAAGTGTATACAGCATCCTAATCAATGCCCCTCCCCCCATATTCTCCATGGTAAGTGGTTCCTTCCTAGGTGAACTACTGAGCAACGATATGTGTGAAGACAGTATCATGAGTGAAGGAGGAGAGAGTGTCAAGTGACACACAGCGTTTCATCTGATTTTAGCTGCCGGTGATGGGCAGGACTGTTTGTAAATTAATTTGATCAAGCTATGTTGATTCCTTCTTGATGAATAAATAAAACAAGAAGTAAAGAAGTGCACCTTCAGAGGGGTTGCTGATGACACTGACGAAGGCTGAAAGTTTGTCTATCTACCCACCCTTGAATGAAATAAATACTAAAAATGTACCTCGAATCTCTTTTTTGAGTGCGGACCAGCTAAACAATTTAGGAATTCTATTACATTTTGCTACCGGCACCTGTTCTGAGTGCAGTGGTCACAATAAGTTTGTCTGTCATATTAGCCACCTTGCAATTTTATAAAGTTTATTTTAGCTTGCCAGCTAGATCATCGTAACTAGCTACCTTGTCATTTCAGGCTATCAATTAAGTTGGCTTGTCTAACTAACTTAGCAGGCATGCCAGCTGGCAAGGTTGCTAGACTTTAGATAATACAAAAATTGCTTTAATTATTTTCTTATGATAGAATACACACCACATGGCCAAAAGTATATGGCACCCCTTCAAATGAGTGGATTCATCTATTTTCAGCCACACTCTTTGCTGACAGATTTATAAAAATCGAGCACACAGCCATACAATCTCCATAGACACAAATTGGCAGTAGAAGGGACCGTACTTGAAAGCTGACATTCAACGTGGCACCGTCAGAGGATGCCATCTTTTCCATCAAATGTCTGCCCTGCTAGAGCTGCCAGGTCAATTGCAAGTGGTGTTTTTGTGAAGTGGGAACATCTAGGAGCAACAATGGCTCAGCTGCGAAGTGGTAGGCCACACAAGCTCACAGAACAGGACCGCTGAGTGCTGAAGCACGTAGTGTGTAAAAAACGTCTGTCTTCGGTTGCAACACTCACTACCGAGTTCCAAACAGCTTCTGGAAGCAACATCATCAAAATAACTGTTTGTCGGGATCATCATGAAATGGATTTCCATGGCCAAGCAGCCACACACAAGCCTAAGATCGCCATGCACAATGACAAACATCAGCTGGACTGGTGTAAAGCTCGCTGCCATTGGACTGGAGAAGTGGAAACGCGTTCTCTGGAGTGATGAATCACGTGTCACCATCTGGGTTTAGCGGTTGCCAGGAGAACTCTACTTGCTCAAAAGCAAAGTGCCAACTGTAAAGTTTGGTGGAGGAGGAATAATGGTCTGGGGCTGTTTTTCATGGTTCGGGCTAGGCCCCTTAGTTCCAGTGAAGGGAAATCTTAACGCTACAGCATACAATTATATTCTAGATGATTATGTGCTTCCAACTTTGTGGCAACAGTTTGGGGAAGGCCCTTTCCTGTTTCAGCATGACAATGCCCCGTGCACAAAGTGAGGTTCATACATAAATGGTTTGTCGAGATCAGTGTGGAAGAACTTGACTGACCTGCACAGAACCCTGACCTCAACCCCATCGAACACCTTTGGGATGAATTGGAACGCCGACTGTGAGCCAGGCCTAATTGCCCAACATCAGTGCACGACCTCACTAAAGCTCTTGTGGCTGAATGGAAGTCCCTGCAGCAATGTTCCAACGGTCAGTGGAAAACCTTCCCAGACGAGTGGAGACTAGCTTGTTTGATTGCCTTGCGAAGGGAATAGTTCCACTGTTTGTATTCTTTCATGTTTCCAGTCACCTTGCCCTGATTAAAAGCAGTGGTTTGCTCTTTCAGTTTCACGTGAATGCTGCCATCAACCACGGTTTCTGGTTGGGGAAGGTTTTAATTGACGCTGTGGGTACAACATCACCGATGCACTTGCTAATAATCTTGCTTACCGAATCAGCGCATTCATCAATGTTATTGTCTGACACTATGCGGAACATATCCCAGTCCACGTGATCGAAGCAATCTTGAAGCGTGGAATCCGATTGTTCGGACCAGCGTTGAACAGACCTGAGCACGGGCGCTTCCTGTTTTAGTTTTTGTCTATAGGCTGGGAGCAACAAAATGGAGTCGTGGTCAGATTTTCCAAAAGGAGGGCGGGGAAGGGCTTTATATGCTTCGCGGAAGTTAGAATAACAATGATCTGGGGTTTTGCCAGCCCGGGTCGCGCATTCGATATGTTGATAAAATTTAGGGAGCCTTGTTTTCAGATTAGCCTTGTTAAAATCCCCAGCTACTTAAATGCAGCCTCGGGATATGTGGTTTCCAGTTTGCATAGAGTCAAATGAAGTTCTTTCAGGGCCGTCGATGTGTCTGCTTGGGGGAGATATACACGACTGTGATTATAATCAAAGAGAATTCTCTTGGTAGATAATGCGATCGGCATTTGATTGTAAGGAATTCTAGGTCAGGTGAACAAAAGGACTTGAGTTCCTGTATGTTGTTATGATCACACCACGTCTCGTAATCATAAGCGTTTCGTTAAGCATACACCCCCCCCCCCGCCCTTCTTCTTACCAGAGAGGTGTTTGTTTCTGTCGGCGCGATGCGTGAAGAAACTAGGTGACTGTACCGACTCTGATAACGTATCCCAAGTGAGCCATGTTTCCGTGAAACAAAGAACGTTACCATCTCTGATGTCTCTCAGGAAGGCAACCCTTGCTCAGATTTCGTCTACATTGTTGTCAAGAGACTGGACATTGGCGAGTAGTATGCTAGGGAGCGGTGCACGATGTGCCCGTCTATGGAGCCTGACCAGAAGACCGCTCCGTCTGCCCCTTCTGTGGCGCCGTTGTTTTGGGTCGCCGGCTGGGATCCGATCCATTGTCCTGGGTGGTGGTACGAACAGAGGATCCGCTTCGGGAAAGTCGTATTCCTGGTCGTAATGTTGGTGAGTTGACGTTGCTCTTATATCCAATAGTTCCTCCTGACTGTATGTAATAAAACCTAAGATTTCCTGGGGTAACAATGTAAGAAATAACACATAAAAAAGCAAAATAGTGCATAGTTTCCTAGGAATGCGAAGCGAGGCGGCCATCGTAGTCGGCGCCGGAAGTACTCATGTGGGAACTCCTTCAAGACAGTTGGAAAAGCATTCCAAGTGAAGCTGGTTGAGAGAATGCCAATAGTGTGCAAAGCTGTCATCAAGACAAAGGGTGGCTACTCTGAAGAATCTAAAATACATTTTGATTTGTTTAACACTTTTTAGGTCACTACATGATTCCATATCTGTTATCTCATAGTGTTGATGTCTTCACTACTATTCTACAATGTAGAAAATTGTCAAAATAAAGAAAAACCCTTGAATGAGTAGATGTGTCCAAACTTTTGACTGGTACTATATACAGTTGAAGTCGGAAGTTTACATACAGAACACTTAGGTTGGAGTCATTAAAACTCATTTTTCAACCACTCCACACATTTCTTGTTAACAAACTATAGTTTTGGCAAGTCGGTTAGGACATCTACTTTGTGCATGACACAAATAATTTTTCCAACAATTGTTTACAGGCAGATTATTTCACTTATAATTCACTGTATCACAATTCCAATGGGTCAGAAGTTTAGAAACACTAAGTTGACTGTGCCTTTAAACAGCTTGGAAAATTCCAGAAAATGATGTCATGGCTTTAGAAGCTTCTGATAGGCTAATTGACATCATTTGAGTCAACTGGAGGTGTACCTGTGGATGTATTTCAAGGCCTACCTTCAAACTCAGTGCCTCTTTGCTTGACATCACGGGAAAATCAAAAGAAATCAGCCAAGACCTCCGAGTTGTAGACCTCCACAAGTCTGGTTCATCCTTGGGAGCAATTTCCAAACGCCTGAAGGTATCACGTTCATCTGTACAAACAATAGTCCGCAAGTATAAACACCATGGGACCACGCTGCCGGCATAACGCTCAGGAAGGAGACGCGTTCTATATCCTAGAGATGAACGTACTTTGGTGCGAAAAGTGCAAATCAATCCCAGAACAACAGCAAAGGACCTGGTGAAGATGCTGGAGGAAACAGGTACAAAAGTATCTATATCCACAGTAAAACGAGTAGTATCACGAGTAGTATTGAAGTATCATCTCAAGACATCAGTCAGAAAGTTAAAGCTTGGTCACAAATGGGTCTTCCAAATGGACAATGACACCAAGCATACTTCCAAAGTTGTGGAAAATGGCTTAAGGACAACAAAGTCAAGGTATTGGAGTGGCCATCACAATGCACTGACCTCAATCCCATAGAAAATTTGTGGGCAGAACTGAAAAAGCGTGTGCGAGCAAGGAGGCCTACAAATGTTTGACCTAAATTAAACAATTTAAAGGGAATGCTACCAAATACTCATTGAATGTATGTAAACTTCTGACCCACTGGGAATGTGATGAAATAAATTAATGCTGAAATAAATCTCTCTCTACTATTTCACATTCATAAAATAGTGGTGATCCTAACTGACCTAAGACAGGGAATTTTTACTAGGATTAAATGTCAGGAATTGTGAAAAACTGAGTTTAAATGTATTTAGCTAAAGTGTATGTTTAACTTCCGACTTCAACTGTATATGCAGTATTACATGTCAAAAACAAAATATTTGTACATGGTATGACTGGGTTGAAATGTAGACTAGATTCATTTTAAATTTTCTTGGACCATGTACTTTATCATTCCAAGTAAAGCACATGAACACTTTTTATGAAAGATTTGACGAGACAGTATAATAACGGATTCTTTATTACAGGGACAAGTTATATTAAACTTTTGTTTCTTTCAGGATTGTGAATCAATACTTAAAACATAATGATTGGTTAATGCACATAATCATGTAGGTCATTATCACATTCAAAGGCATTAAGAAAACATATAGAAAACATCTCAGCAAAACAAGCAAATAAGTGCAATATTGCGTGTTAATCTTTAACATTAGTGCAAATTCTAACTGAAACTGTAAGGCCGACTTGATTGTTCTTCACAAGGCATAACTAACTGTAATGTGATTATATTTACCATCAATAGTCATACCTGGATGTCTAATGAATGAATTATAACATAGACGTATGTCATACAGTGTATAATCAAGGTTTAAAAGGCTGTTGATAGAGATGTGTAATCATGGGATAAAAGGCTATGGAATAGGACTGAATGATAGAAGTCTAAAGAGAATTGTCAGGTTTCTTAGTTGGAATATGGCAGTGGCCACTAACCCTGCTGACCTACATGGTGTACAACACTTAAATGATTCAGCTAATCAAGGTGATTCATTGACTAGCTAAATCATGTGTCTTACTGCTGGGATGGAACAAAAGCCTGTACATCGTATAGCTCTCCAGGACCAGGGTTGGTGACTGCTGGCAGATGGTGAAGTCTGTCCTTTAGCGCCCCCTCTGGCAGATGTAGAAGCTGTACTGGTCACATGATGTGGAGCTCCAGCTTCTCTCAGGAGGATCCCTTCCTGTCAGTAACCCACAATCCCCTTGTCTGTTGGATCCTGACCAGTAACTACCAATGAGAGGAAAGGGAACAACTCAGTACTGTCCATACTAAAACATTACACTTATTTTCATTTCTGTATAACAAAGTCTGTTTGCCATCTTGAAGGCCAATAAACATCATCATCGGTTGTCTCACCTCTGTCCCAGTACAGTGTTGTTGACCCAAACCCAGTTCCTGGTTCTCTGTCTCAGGCCAATCCAGTACATCAGGTTCCCCTTCTTCGTTAGAAAGGTCTGGGAGAATGCACAGTTTTTATTAGTAACCTTCATCAATCCAACTGTTATGTATGGTTGTCATACAATCACTGTTGCGTTGCTATCATCATTGTATGGTCACTGTTATACAAAGAAGAGAAACAAGAGGTAGAGAGGAGTAACAATTGTAGTAGAACCACCTGCACTGTTTTGTTTGTTATGACAGCCAGATCTGCCCCTCTCTTCTTACACTCGTCCCTGCTCTCGTCCCAGTTCATTCTGTCTCTGGAGAGGAAGTAGCAGAAGCTCTCAAAGTGCAGCCAGCCTTCATCACACATGTGGCAGGCAGGGACTGGAGGAAAGGAGGGAAATTACTCTTCAAGTACAACATATAGTTCAATTAATACATGTAGGTTCAATTATAATTATTAGCATTATTATTAGCATGGTATGAAGTCAAAGAGAAAACATTGTAGTGGTACAATACATCTCAAAGCATTAGATCGATACATCGACAATATGTAGAGCGATATAGTTGAATAGGTTACATTAGACTAACACACTACAGTAGTGGACTCACCCTGGCTCTGTTGTTGAAAGTATTGTGCTTGGCATGTCTGCAGGCTGCACACCTCAGTGGACTGGAACCTCTCCTCTTTAGCCTCAATCCCTTTTTCAGTCCCATGACAGACCTGAGGCTGGGATGGAACTAGAGAATAATGAAGAAAAAAAGAGAATGGAATCCTATTACACATTTGTTTAGTTATTTTCTTGCATAGAAGGCTATCTAAACCAACATGCTGGATATTCTATCAAATTAAAAATGAGTCTTGCCTGTTTCTAAATCACTATTCTAGAATAGAATGTCTATGATACTCACATTTGACACAGAGGATGATGATGACGAGCAGTAGAACCAGACAGATGACAGACAGTAGTAAACACATTGCGCGGTACAGACCAACATTCCCCAGGACCTGCAGGTCTAGACAAGGAAAGAATAGTCTTAAGGGCCATCCACACCAACGACGATAACTATAACGATAACAATAACATTATACACTGAGTGTACAAAACATTAGGAACACCTTCCTAATATTGATTTGGACCCCCCTTTTCCCCTTAGAACAGCCTGAATTCATCGAGACGTGGACTCTACTAGGTGTTGAAAGCGTTCCACTGGGATGCAACGTTTCCCACAGTTGTGTCAAGTTGGCTGGATGTCCTTTGGGTGCTGGACCTTTCATGATACACACAGGAAACGGTTGAGTGTGAAAAACCCAGCAGCGTTGCAGTTGTTGACACACTCAAACTGGGGCGCCTGGCACCTACTACCATCCCCCGTTGAAAGGCACTTAAATATTTTGTCTTGCTCATTCACCCTCTGAATGGCACACATACACAATTCATATCTCAATTGTCTCAAGGCTTTAAAGCAGACAGCCGTTTTTCACTGTTTCACTGTGGTTTTAGTCATCAATCTAGAAAGAGGTCAATATTTTATTAATGTAGTAATGTTTCCCCCCCTAGAAAGCTACGACCTTTGGCTTTCACCTGGAATTGTTTATTTATGTCTGAAAAATAACACTTCAACTCATATGATCTAATACCCAATACAAATAATACAAGTAATACATAATACAAATGTGATTTATTATTTTTTTGTGAATGAATAAGCCTTTTTATACTTAATAAAATGTCCATATATAGTTATAATCGGATGTAGGAATGTCTACCCAAAATATTTCACCTTCTTTATTACATTAATGATAGTCAAAATCTGTTAAATGTGTGAACGTATAAATCAACATTTGGGCCATTTAAACAGCTTGCATCCCTCCTATAGACAAGGGGAGAAGGGCCATGTAAAGGGCTCGATTTTGTCATTCTGAACACATGAAATGTGTCTATCTGCCTCTGACATGAAATGTTTGACTTCCTCACAAACTTGTGAGTGGGTAGGTCGCAATCTTTATCGTAGAGCTATGAAAGTTATATATTTAGATCTGCCTGCTCGAGACAAATTCAGTAATTGCTTTGCCATGTCTGTGCCATGAAGCAGTCAAGACTGTTTTTCTAAGGACCGCCTATTTGACCTAACGTTGCAGTGAAGTGATATAAATGAATGTAATGATGCAGCCAACCACCAGAGGGAAGCAAATACAAGTTTATTCGACAAATGATGTTGACGTGGTACTAGGAAACTCTGGATGGCTGTCTTCTGGTAAACATTCATATTTTTTAAGTAATTCTAGTGCCTGATTTGGAAAGAGCAGGTGTTCCTAATGTTGTGTACACTGTGTATAAAAATGAATATATAATTTCAATAACCTCTAAAAAGCCTTGCATTTGAATGCCTGTTTCATTCTGAAATAATAATAATCTAGCCTAGGCCTGATTAGGCTATTATACCATTTTGTTCAGTAATGGGTCTTTTCTTGACAGTTCACAAGATTCTGAAAGGCACATTAGCAGAACAGTGAGAGTGTCTATTTTGTCAGGATGTATTGCTATTAACAAATACAGTACCAGTCAAAGGTTTGGACACAACTATTTATTCAAGGTTTTTTCTGTATTTTGTACTATTTTCTACATTGTAGAATAATAGTGAAGACATCAAAATGATGAAATAACATATATGGAATCATGTAGTAAACAAAAAAAGTGTTTAAAAAAAAGCCACCCTTTGCCTTAATGACAGCTTTGCACACTCTTGACATTCTCTCAACCAGCTTCATGAGGAATGCTTTTCCAACAGTCTTGAAGGAGTTCCCACATATGCTGAGCACTTGTTGGCTGTTGTTCCTTCACTCTGCGGTCCAACTAATCCCAAATCATCTCAGTTGGGTTGAAGCCGGGTTATTGTGGAGATCAGGTCATCTGATGAGGCACTCCATCACTCTCCTTGGTCAAATTGCCCTTACACAACCTGGAGGTGTGTTTTGGGTCATTGTCCTGTTGAAAAATAAATGATAGTCCCACTAAGCTCAAATCAGATGGGATGGCATTTTGCTGAAGAATGCTGTGGTAGCCATGCTGGTTAAGTGTGCCTTGAATTCTAAATAAATCACAGACAGTGTCACCAGCAACGCACCCCCACACCATAAGACATCCTCCTCCATTCTTCATGGTGGGAACCACACATGCGGAGATCATCAGTTCAGCTACTCTGCGTCTCACAAAGACACGGCGGTTGGAACCAAAAATCTCAAATTTGGAATAATAATGTCCATTGCTCGTGTTTCTTGGCTCAAGCAAGTCTCTTCTTCTAATTGGTGTCCTTTAGTAGTGGTTTCTTTGCAGCAATTTGACCATGAAGGCCTGATTCATGCAGTCTCCTCTGAACAGTTGATGTTGAGATGTGTCTGTTGAACTCTGTGAAGCATTTATTTGGGCTGCAATCTGAGGTGCAATTAACTCTAATGAACTTATCCTCTGCAGCAGAGGTAACTCTGGTCTTCCTTTCCTGTGGCGGTCCTCATGAGAGCCAACTCCATGAGAGCCAACTCCCAACTCCATAGGGCTTGCGACATAACTTAAAGGAACTTTCGAAGTTCTTGAAGTATTGATGGGCTGTTATTTTTCTTTGCTTATTTGAGCTCTTCTTGCCATAATATGGACTTGGTTTTTTACCAAATAGGGCTATCTTCTGTATACAAGCCTTACCTTTTCACAACACAACTGATTGGTTCAAACGCATTCAGAAGGAAAGAAATTCCACAAATGAACTTTTAACAAGGCACACCTGTTAATTGAAATACATTCCAGGTGACTACTTCATGAAGCTGGTTGAGAGAATGCCAATAGTGTGCAAAGCTGTCATCAAGGGAAAGGGTGGCTACTTTGAAAAATCTCAAATATATTTAGATTTTTTTTAACCCTTTTTTGGTTACTAAATGATTCCATGTGTTATTTCATAGTTGATGTCTTCACTATTATTCTACAATGTAGAAAATAGTAAAAATAAAGAAAATCCCTTGAATGAGTAGGTGTGTCCAAACTTTTGACTGGTACTGTACCATCGGAAAATATGGCCTTATGCGGATATGGCTGTTTGTCATGTATCATCATTCTCCCAAGTCGTTCTATATCAGCTGTGGTGAAAAAAGTACTCAATTATCATACTTGAGTAAAAATAAAGATACCTTAATAGAAAATGACTAAACTAAAAGTGAAAGTCACCCAGTAAAATATTACTTGCGTAAAAGTCTAAAAGTATTTGGTTTTAAATATACTTTAGTATCAAAAGTATATGGAATTGCTCAAATATACTTAAGTATAAAAAGTAAAAGT
The DNA here is from genome assembly GCF_034236695.1 of Oncorhynchus nerka. NCBI lineage: Eukaryota > Metazoa > Chordata > Actinopteri > Salmoniformes > Salmonidae > Oncorhynchus > Oncorhynchus nerka. Next base: position 26,474,979 of record NC_088409.1, read on the forward strand.
TTTAATAATGTCTAATCGCTTATATTATGCAAATCAGACGGCACCATGTTTATTACATTTTTTTATTTACGGATAGCCAGAGGCACACCAACACTCAGACATTAATTTACAAATGAAGCATTTGTGTTTAGGTAGTCCGCCAGATCAGAAGCAGTTGGGATGACCAGGGATGTTCCCTTGCTAAATGCATGAATTTGACAATTTTCCTGTCAAAATGTAACGAGTACTTTTGGGTGCCAGGGAAAATGTATAAAGTAAAACAATACATTATTTTCTTTAGGCAAGTTTACTGTGCCCTCCTCTCGGAGCAGCCTCACGCAGCTAGAACCAAGAGCGCGTTTTTGATTGGTTGTTAGGTACTGGGTAAACATCGCTCTGAAAGTGACCCCAACCGATAGATAGATCTCGTTATCCACACATTTTGTAGTTATAGGTGTAATGTGAACGCTCCTGTTCACTTGAATTAGAACGATTTCAATTGTTTGATATTATAGTTCGTTATAGGTATCGTTGTTGGACGGCCCTGGCTTTGTTATATGGCCGGCACCATCAGACATTTTATAAGCAATCACTACGAGCAACAATTGAAATCCTGCTTACCTTTCTCTTGCTGTTCCTTCACTTCAACCGATAACTTTGTGTCTGTATCGTCTGGTAATTTGGCAGTCCCTCCACTTCCTCCAATACGGCAAAATTGTATATACATTACTGTCGTTCCTGACCCACAGACTGCGACTGTAAAGTACTGTGAATGCTAAATGCACTGTGGTTTAAAAAAAATCCCTCTCAGTCTCTATAGCAACGTGCCCTTTTCAGATTTATAACTAATTCCTGTAATACAATACTCAGTCTGTCCCAAAATCATTTGGATGCTGCTGCTACTTTCTGTCTCTCTATCTCTGCGTGTCTAGAGACAGCGTTCTGAATAACTGTCTGGAGAGATATCAAGTCCTTGGAGTGATGTCCATTCAGCCTGGCTGTGTTTTTCAACAATAGATTGGGTCTCTGCTTGGAGGTCTGCTATTATCATGTCTCAGCCTTGAAACAGGTCCTTTCTCTCCAGATGGGTTTCGTTATGTTACAAGCTAGATAATATTCTCCCCTAAAACTAGACATTTTCACCACATTATTTCATGTTTCCATGTCAGAAATATATCAATCCTGTTATATGGACATTTTGGAACATTGACATTCTGTTTTTGTTATAACAACTTCACCTGACCTGTAACATGTGCTATATAAGGGTTGGCAATGAATGACCTCAAAAGTCTAGACGTGCAGATGCAAACTGCAAGTTGCACACCACACACAACATTAATAGTAGGCTAGACCAAGGAAATGTGTCGGTAATCAAAATTCGGAACTGGGAAAATTACTTTCACTGTCGCACTGACTATTTTTCTCTCTCTCACACACATAGACTGAATGAGTGTTTCTCTATTCCTCTTTTTCCTCTCTTGCGTAAAAGTAGAAATAATGTTTATTATTTTAATAAGACATTTTTAGACATCCATTTATTTAGGATTAGTTCAGACATATGTAATAATAATGTAATAATCTTATAATTATAATATTTGGGGTTTAGGCCGAGTGTCTGTAAATCACTTTGTGACATCTGCTTCTGTAAAAATGGATTAATAAAATATATTTCACTGATTAAATTTGATGAATAATATAATAACAGTGTTGTAGCCACTTGTACCTGGTCTGTCTTTGGCACAGCGCTGGCCAGGAGAAGCTTCAGCATAAATGTCCTCCGATGGACTCTTCAGTTTGGAATAGACTGTAGATTCAGCTTCCTCGACTGATAGACATGCAGACACACAAATAGGTTATGTGGAAGCTTAGGACCAAATTAATCTTCTCAGAACACAACAAAAAATAGCATATAGCCTAAGACGCTTTTTAAAAGGATTGAACCTAATACCGTAATAGAAATGAAAATATGCTGATGTATTCCAAGGAAAGTGGTGCAAATTTACCCCAGTAGCTGAAGTTTGGTGATGAAGATGTTCTCTTTCTTTACCTGAGGTCTCCAGAATTATCTGACTCTCGTCCACTTCCACGAATCTTTCCTTCTCTCGGGGGGTTTCTTGCATCTCCATGATTCTCTCGTTTTCTGTCTGGGTCTAGAACTTTCTATTTCCCTGGAAAGCCTATAAGCCTGTTCAGCCAAAACTCCAGAAAGTTACTTGTGTAGCAAGTCTCCCACACACAAACCAAATATGTCTCTTAAAATTATCTCCCTTAGTCTCTATAGCTAATGTCACTTGATTACAACATAAACAATGTACTAAAGTTATCCCTCCTTTCAATTACAAGTTACACTTCCTCACTGATTTCTCTTTGGCTCACTCACTCTTTTTTATTAAGGACGTTTCGTCATTCCCACTCGCCATTACTGAGTGTCAGCAATTTATTTGAATTGTGATTTATGGGAAATGTGATAGACAAAATGAATCACACAGTATATCCAAATGAAACACCTTAGAACTTCTGCAAAAGACCAATGTCTTACATTCACAACTTTTTAAAATAGAGGATGAGATGGGGACAGGTTGTGATATGACAATACACACTCGCACACAGGCTTGCTTGAATAAAAATGACATACTGCAGAACTAGCAAACCATGCATTTCAGATTTTATTTTCCACAAAAGTCCATGATATTAATTTACACAAAAAAAATACTATTTGCATTAAATACAGATGGCTGGCTGAGAAAGAAAGAGCTTTCCCCTTAACACTCTTCTTTTATTGAAATATCTTTTTCACTCCCCCTATTTCCAATTACCCCATTATTTTTCAAATTTAGAATGCCTTACCATGGTTGAGAGCATACTGACACAGAATATGATCACCCCAAAAATACTGACAAAACTTATACAAACCCTACCCACCAAACTCTCCTCCCCACCGCCATCTCCTAAATACTTAAAGAATAATAGTGCTGAAACATTACAAAGAGTTCTCTCCCATCTCCAGTCTCTCTCTCTCTTTCCTCCTTTTGTCCCATCTCAGGCACCGTAGACGCTCTCGTTACTGTAGGTCATGTATAGGAACAGGTCCTCTTCATGGTGCTCCTGTGAGGGACCGGGGAGGACAGGGACAGGGAGGGAAATAGGAAATAAGGATTTAAAATGGCAAAAGCAGAACTGCTGACAATAACTGAAGTATGTACACTGAATAAAACATGATACTTTAATTCTAATTGTTTATAACATAGGCAAAACCCACGCAACACAATCTCAATGTAATGGAGTTGTGTCACTGATAGTGAGGAAATGCCTGGCATCTGGATCTCACGTTAGGGGGTCATGGGGGTAGGATAAAAGGTTGTGTCAGTGTGCGTGTGTGTTTACCTCATAGACAGCGGAGAGAGGAGAACTGGATGGGGGAAGGGAGTTGTTGACGAAAAAGAAGAGAGCCTCCTCAGGTCTCATAGACACACGTTGTCGGATCAGGAAGCACAGTTGACCCACTGAGAGAGAAAAATAGAGAGATGGTCAAACAGGGACTTACAGAACGAAACTAAACACATTACCTAGACTTTCATTTCAAAAGAAGAGGAAGAGTGGCGCTATAGTGGAGAAAATAAGGAAGGGGGAGAGAAGGAAGAGAGGCACGGGGAGAGGGAAGAGGATAAGAACAAGGTCATGAGTTGGAAGAGAGGAAATAATTGTGAGAAAGACAGACATCTCGTCAGTTTCACCTGTGAGGTCAGAGGGCACAAGGTACTTCTTCTTGTCCAGGTCAGGAGCTCTCGACCTGGTAGCCCTCTCCACAATGATCTGGTGGAGGGAACACAGTACTTGGTCAGTAATTACACACTGCACCGTCATGTCCCATTCAATTGGAGCCAAGAAACTTGGCATGCAAGGCTAACATCCATGTATTGAACCCTATCTGACCTTAATAACACCTTACTAGCTTCCTTTCCTTTAATCCTATGCCAGGATCACTTATCTGCTGATAAAGGGATGGATAGGGTTTTTAGACCCTGAAAATTAATTCACAATCATGAGTGTGATGTCCTTTCAGATCAGTGACCAATGGTCATAAGAGAAAGGAGTTAAGGAAAGGAAGCTATTCAACACTACTGGCATTTATTCTGTTCACACTCACCGGTATCTTGTCAGGATGCTTGGCTCGCACCCTCTCACCCTCTGCCCTCCTCACCTCCAGTGGTACAGAGCGCTGGTACTGACTGTCCATCTACAGAGACACACAGGGATGGGTCAACAGTGGTTAACATTTGATAATGCATCATATATGGATGCACCGTTATCATTGCAACACCACTGTATA